>NC_090928.1:619224408-619538831 GCF_040938575.1 Ambystoma mexicanum | reverse complement strand
GGTCATCTGCTGCCCCGCGTAGGCAGGCTGGGGAGGCTGCAGGGGCAGCTGCGGCTCCACCCACCCCACCTCTCACACACCCAGCCAGGACAGTGTCGGTCCAAGTCCATCCTGCTGACATTAACCCTGACACCATCACACTTGAGCTAATGCCTGCACCAACTCCCATGCTGAGTGCGCAATCCCACACTCCTAGTACAGAGTCCACTGGGGCTCCTGCCCCTAGTGTCCAGAGCGGCGTAGGACACTCAGGATCCCCACCACCTTCCAAGCGGAAGAGGAAGAGTGCTCGTCCAGTACAGGCTGATGCCCCAGACACGGCTACACAGTCCGGCCCGTCAAGGAAGCCCAGCTTCAATGAGGCCGAACTGAATGCACTTGTAGAGTATGTGTCCGCACATGACCGTGAAATGGTGATTGTTGCAGGATCCTAGACCATACCTGCACAACGTCTGGCACACTGGCAGACCATCGCGTACATCATAAGTGCCCTTGGAATCGTGAGGCGCACAGCTAATGAATGCTACAAGCGCTGGAATGACCTGAAGCGCAGGGCAAAGAATAAGCTGGCCTCAAGTCATGCCGCTACTCTAGTGACTGGAGTGGGTTTCCAGCAGAGGACATAGAACTCACTCCACATGAGCATGTTGCTGGGACCTACGTCACGGAGTAACAGATCCAAGGCGTGGGAGAACTGGCAGATTACGAGGCATTGTCCGGTGAGTGCACATGCATGTGTGTGTCGTCCATGTGCATGGTGTGTGTGTGAGGGCTTCTGTTTGGGTGCCAGGTGAGGGTGTGTGTGCCTGAGTGGTTTGGGTCACCCATGTGCCTCATCCAATATATTCTGCGCACCAGCATTTGGGTATAGCAGTCCCCCTTCTGCCAACATTAGACATCTAGCCCAACACCACGCCAGTTGCCCTTGAAGTGTCATCTTGCCACAACATTGTTGCTTATTTTCCTCTGTTTATTCAGGCAGATTGTTTGCATACCACAACTTTTACTAGGCATTTTGCAGTCCTATTGTCACATGTCTGACATGGCTATGGTACAGTGGACTGGCTTTGTTTCCTGGATATGATTTGTTTAGACATGTCCCTGTGCTATAGGACCATTTTGGACTGGCAGCTCCAGGTTAAACATTTGAACCATTTCATTGAAAAAATCAATTTCATGAGCAAACTAGACTGAATGAACAATTGGTGCCCTCCTCTCCCTCTTCACTTCATGGCTAGGGTACATGCCATATGTGTGATGGCATGTGTATTTGACCTGCCAATCACAGGCCAATGTGTGATGCCACTGCTAGGCAGCATGCAGCAAATGTGTTCATCTTCCATCTTGGTGTCATCAATGTGTGCCATCTGCCTCCCCTTCACACGCAGTGACGGTGCATGCATGGGAGGGTTTTAGTCATGTGGGACATGTGTCAATCAAGTACTGTTTCTGTTGCTTCTCAGCCCTAATTGTGTGCCATAGTGCTAATGCCTGTTTCCATTTGTTTTCTTTTATGTCTTTGCAGGGGATGACACACTTGATACTGCTGGGGTTGTGGAGATGGTGCAGACCCAGGAGGGGTCTCAGGCCCGACCGACCACCAGTGAGGGACGTGGTGTGGTGGTAGGTGAGAACCCCCAACTGCTGCAGGTCGTGCTCTCAAGGGGTCTCTCTGGCTGCACCTCCCCCGAGCTGTATTCAGGTGTCGATTCGGATGATGAGACCTATGTGCCGTCGCAGGTCAGTGTTCCTGGGAGGGATTCTGTTCTGTCTGACCCACCTGCACCAGGGTTAGAACCCTCAATGGGGATGTCAGTGTTGGCAGGTACGCCTTTGGTGGTTACGGATGCAGTGTCACACTCCGCAACATCTGATCCTGTTCCTGGGCCAGCAGATCAGAGGGGGAATGCAGTCCTGCAGCCCCAGGCAGTGCCGGAACAGCAAGGCGCAGTTCGCCTTGACCCAGACAGGTGTGGTGCCCGCCGAAGTGGTGGCCGTACACCACCTGGCAATACCGCATGGGAGCAATCCATATACGGTATGGCAACCCAACAGGCAGCATCATCAGAGATGATGGCTCAGGCCATGGATAGGGTGGCCACTTCCATTGTCCCCCCCGAAAGGCTGATGGAGTGACTACAGCAGGCAACAGACTCCATCTGCCAGTCACACAGGGAGGACATGTTGGCGTCCGACCGGGACAGGTGGGCGGCACTGGCGACTCGGCGGGAAGCCATTTTCATAGAGTCCCAGGGCCACAGGGAAGCCCTGAGGGTGGAACTCCTTCACCTCAGGACGACTCTTGTTGAGCTTGATGCTTCAACAAACAGAAGGACAGAACAGCAGCTGGAGCATCTCACACGTATGCTCTCAGCTGAGATGCAGGCAACTAGGGCGGAGGTCCGGGCATCACGTGAGTTGTTGCATGGGGACCTGCGCACTATTATCCTCCAGAACGAGACCTTCCACATCCGCAAGCTTGCTGCCATGGAGGACCAGACTAGGGCTTTGCGTGGGCTGCCTCCCATAGTGCCACCACCTCCTGATGCAGCTGCAGAGGGTGAGGAGAGCGACAGCAGTGATTCTCTCACAATAGGGTAGCCGTGCAGGCCATGAGCCCATGGAGGTGTTTTTTTTTCCGCAAGATCCACACAGGTGGGTTTTGGTGTGCACCCTGTCCTCGGACCTCCTGGGTGGCCTCCCCCACCCCCCCGGGCCCATTAATGGCCATTTTTGATTATTTTATTTTTTTTCTAATTTTTTTTTTTGGGCAGTGTGTTGCCTTGTGTGGCTCCTGTGGGCATACGCTGTATTGTGGCTGGGCACATGCAGGCTTGTCATGAATTTGGTTCAGATGCTTGGGTTTGTGTGACACACACCCCTCCTGCTTCCCGTTTCCATGGGCTTGCAAAGGGTGTGCCCAAGTGACATTGACGCACATGGTGACGTTGGACTCCCATTTGATGTGTGGGCAGTTTGTAGTCAATACTGTGTATACATTCATAGTGCATAATGTTGTTGTATTGTACACTGCATGGTGTATTGATATGTGCCTTTGCATCCATCTCATCCTCCTAATTTGCAGGTCCATTTCTCATGTCTTCACAAGGCGGTCTACCTTGGAACAGGAGTCCATGTTGTAAGCAGTGCACCTACACTCTTGCGTGGAGCTAACACTGTATACTTGGAAGTGTTCGAAGTGCTGGCATTATCAGGTAGTGAGGCTACCAAATTTTTAAGTCTGTAATGTCATGTTTAATGTAGGTTGAAGGTTGTGTAGGTGATTGGTATTCTTTGTAAGTATTTGGTAATGTGTGTTGTAGGTCCTGCATTACTGTGAGCATTTCATGTGTGGCCAGTTTCCATTAGGGACACTGTAGTTGGTGACACTTGGGGCATGTTGTGGGGATTAATTTTGTTTGTTCTCACATTGCATGAAATGCCATGGTGTCTTGTGTGGCCGTGCCGGGGAGGGGTTGGGTGACATGGCACTGTTCTCATGTAGTATTTTGCAAGTGGGTATTCATTTCTGCAGCATGGAAGTGTGTCTTTTGATGACACTGCATTGGTGGTGTTTGTGTAGGTAGGGATGCACACATTTTAACAATTCCACATGAACAATCTCAGGCTGCTATGGTTCTGACAGTTGACTGTCCCTTTGTTTGTCATAATTGTCAGGTCGAGTCATCATTGCTTATCAGATGGTATGTGCCAGGGCTGTGTGCACTCCACAGGGGTGTGATTTCTATGTGAAGTAATTAGCCACCAGTTGCGTATGGGCTGCCTCACCCCGTGCCCTTTCCTCTCCCATGCGCAGCGGGCGTGCATGTGGTTGGGGATGTGGGGGCACCACCATGTACACAACCAGGCCCCGGCGTGTTGCAACATTGTGCAGGACACATGCTGCCACTATGATCCTGCACACTACTGGGGGCGCATATAACAGCTGCCCGCCAGAACGGTCAAGGGAGCGAAAGCGTGACTTGAGCACTCCGAATGTGGGCTCCACTATGCCCCGGGTTGCAATATGGGCTGTGTTGTATCTTAACTCGGGAGGCGTGATGGGGTTCCGAATTGGCATCATCATGTGGGTGTTCAGAGGGTAGGCACTGTCCCCTGGTGAGGAGGTGATGGGTATCATTAGTGGGGTAGTGACATAACTCTGCATCTGACATGCATGCATGTGCAGTGGCATTCATACTCACCAAGCAGCCATGTATCGCCATGACGCCCAGCTTCTAGGTCCCGGTTTAGGGTAGACATTCGGTAAATTAAGCTGTCGTGGGTGGACCCTGGATAGTTGGCATATACTGAGGTGATGATTTCCTTGGCATTACATACTACCTGCACGTTGATGGAATGCCAGTGCTTGCGGTTCCTATAGATGTGCTCAGATGCCCTGGGGGGACGTAGTGCCACATGGGTGGAGCCAATGGCACCTAGCACTTTGGGAATTGTGCCACACCGTAGAAATCCAGGGCGGCAACCTGCCTTTCTGCAGGTGTCCTGGGCAGGTATATGTGCCTGCGGACTGATGGGCGTGCAGTGATGATGTTCAAGACCTGGTGTAGGCGTGACTGAGTGGCCTGTGACACCCCACCCACTATGGCACTTGTCCGCTGAAATGATCCAGTGGCCAAGAAGTGCAGTACATTAAGGACCTTCTCCAGGGGGCTGAGTGCTTGGGAGCACAGGGTGGGTGATGTGAGGTCATCCTCCCACTCACTGACCAGGTCCAGTATTATGTGTGGTGGAAAACTGTACCTCCCATACACCTCTGGGAGTGAAAATGCAGGCCCTCACTATCCTCCTTCTCCTCCTCCTTTGGTAACCCACGGCCACTGCTGCTAGGAACGGTATATTCATCCTGACGTCTGAGCTTGTTTGTTGCTTGCGCACACTTTTATGCTGCGCGGGTCAACGTATGCCTGATTCATGCTGGCGTACGTGTTTCAGGATTGGACCATTTATTTTTCGGCGCGTTGTAGGCGACCGTGTGAATCTTCCCGCCCACCCCAGGACTACATGTAACACGCTCTCCCAGGCCCAGTCGCGAGTAAATATTCCCGCCCACCCCTGGAATACACTTACCCCACTCTCACAGGCCCAGTCGCGTGTGGAACTTCACGCGCATACCGAAATACACGTACCCAGCAAAATCGCGTGTGAAACTTCACACGCACTCCGAAATACACGTTCCCAGGGCAATCGCGTGTGGAACTTCCCGCGAACCCCGTAATACATGTAGCCTGTTGGTATCGCGTGTGGAAGTTCACTCGGACCCATAATACACGTACCCTGATGGTATTGCATGTGAGACTACCCGCGCACCCCAGGAATACATGTACTCAGGCAAATCGCACGGCTGTGGGGTGGGGGTGCTGGGAGACATGAGTGGGGGCCAGGTGGAGGGTACCCCTGGATGCTGGGGGTTTGGGGTGCAGGGGGACATGAGTGGGGGCCTGGTGGAGGGTGCCCCTGGATGCTGGGGCATGGGGGTGATGGGAGACATGAGTTGGACATGAGTGGGGGCCTGGTGGAGGGTGCCCCTGGATGCTGGGGGGTGGAGGTGGTGGGAGACATGAGTGGGGGCCTGGTGGAGGGTGCCCCTGGATGCTGGGGGGTGGGGGTGATGGGAGACATGAGTTGGACATGAGTGGGGGCCTGGTGGAGGGTGACCCTGACTGCTGGGGGGTGGGGGTGATGGGAGACATGAGTGGGGGCCTGGTGTAGGGTGCCCCTAGATGCTGGGGGGTGGGGGTGATGGGAGACATGAGTTGGACATGAGTGGGGGCCTGGTGGAGGGTGCCCTGCACTGCTGGGGGGTGGAGGTGCTGGGAGACATGGTTGGACATGAGTGGGGGCCTGGTGGAGGGTGGCCCTGGATGCTGGGGGGTGGGGGTGCAGGGGGACATGAGTGGGGGCCTGGTGGAGGGTGCCCCTGGCTGCTGGTGGGTGGGGCTGCAGAGGGACATGAGTGGGGGCCTGGTGGAGGGTGCCCCTGGATGCTGGGGGGTGGGGGTACAGGGGGACATGTGTGGGGGCCTGGTGGAGGGTGCCCTGAACTGCTGGGGGGTGGGGTGATGGGAGACATGAGTGGGGGCCTGGTGGAGGGTGCCCCTAGATGCTGGGGGTGGGGGTGATGGGAGACATGAGTTGGACATGAGTGGGGGCCTGGTGGAGGGTGCCCTGCACTGCTGGGGGTGGGGGTGCTGGGAGACATGAGTTGGACATGAGTGGGGGCCTGGTGGAGGGTGCCCCTGGATGTTGGGGGGTGGGGGTGGTGGGAGACATGAGTTGAACATGAGTGGGGGCCTGGTGGAGGGTGCTCTGCACTGCTGGGGGGTGGGGGTGATGGGAGTCATGAGTGGGGGCCTGGTGGAGGGTGCCCCTAGATGCTGGGGGGTGTGGGTGCAGGGGGACATGAGTGGGGGCCTGGTGGAGGGTGCCCCTGGATGCTGGGGGATGGGGGTACAGGGGCACATGTGTGGGGGCCTGGTGGAGGCTGCCCCTGCACTGCTGGGGGGTGGGGGTGCAGGGGGACATGAGTGGGGGCCTGGTGGAGGGTGCCCCTGGATGCTGGGGGGTGGGGGTACAGGGGCACATGTGTGGGGGCCTGATGGAGGGTGCCCTGCACTGCTGGGGGGTGGGGGTGCTGGGAGACATGAGTTGGACATGAGTGGGGGCCTGGTGGAGGGTGCCCCTGGATGCTGGGGGGTGGGGGTGCAGGGGGACATGTGTGTGGGCCTGGTGGAGGGTGCCCCTAGATGCTGGGGGGTGGGGTTGATGGGAGACATGAGTTGGACATGAGTGGGGGCCTGGTGGAGGGTGCCCCTAGATGCTGGGGGGTGGGGGTGATGGGAGACATGAGTTGGACATGAGTGGGGGCCTGGTGGAGGGTGCCCTGCACTGCTGGGGGGGTGGAGGTGCTGGGAGACATGGTTGGACATGAGTGGGGGCCTGGTGGAGGGTGGCCCTGGATGTTGGGGGGTGGGGGTGCAGGGGGACATGAGTGGGGGCCTGGTGGAGGGTGCCCCTGGCTGCTGGTGGGTGGGGCTGCAGAGGGACATGAGTGGGGGCCTGGTGGAGGGTGCCCCTGGATGCTGGGGGGTGGGGGTACAGGGGGACATGTGTGGGGGCCTGGTGGAGGGTGCCCCTGGATGCTGGGGGGTGGGGGTACAGGGGCACATGTGTGGGGGCCTGATGGAGGGTTCCCTGCACTGCTGGGGGGTGGGGGTGCTGGGAGACATGAGTTGGACATGAGTGGGGGCCTGGTGGAGGGTGCCCCTGGATGCTGGGGGGTGGGGGTGATGGGAGACATGAGTTGGACATGAGTGGGGGCCTGGTGGAGGGTGCCCCTGACTGCTGGGGGGTGGGGGTGATGGGAGACATGAGTGGGGGCCTGGTGGAGGGTGCCCCTAGATGCTGGGGGTGGGGCTGATGGGAGACATGAGTTGGACATGAGTGGGGGCCTGGTGGACGGTGCCCTGCACTGCTGGGGGGTGGGGGTGCTGGGAGACATGAGTTGGACATGAGTGGGGGCCTGGTGGAGGGTGCCCCTGGATGCTGGGGGTGTGGGGGTGGTGGGAGACATGAGTTGGACATGAGTGGGGGCCTGGTGGAGGGTGCCCTGCATTGCTGGGGGGTGGGGGTGATGGGAGACATGAGTGGGGGCCTGGTGGAGGGTGCCCCTAGATGCTGGGGGGTGGGGGTGCAGGGGGACATGAGTGGGGGCCTGGTGGAGGGTGCCCCTGGATGCTGGGGGGTGGAGGTGCAGGGGCACATGTGTGGGGGCCTGGTGGAGGGTGCCCTGCACTGCTGGGGGGTGGGGGTGCTGGGAGACATGAGTTGGACATGAGTGGGGGCCTCTTGGAGGGTGCCCCTGGATGCTGGGCGGTGGGGGTGCAGGGGGACATGAGTGTGGGCCTGGTGGAGGGTGCCCCTAGATGCTGGGGGGTGGGGGTGATGGGAGACATGAGTTGGACATGAGTGGGGGCCTGGTGGAGGGTGCCCTGCACTGCTGGGGGGTGGGGGTGATGGGAGACATGAGTGGGGGCCTGGTGGAGGGTGCTCCTGACTGCTGGGGGGTGGGGGTGATGGGAGACATGAGTGGGGGCCTGGTGGAGGGTGCCCCTAGATGCTGGGGGGTGGGGGTGATGGGAGGCATGAGTTGGACATGAGTGGGGGCCTGGTGGAGGGTGCCCTGCACTGCTGGGGGGTGGGGGTGCTGGGAGACATGAGTTGGACATGAGTGGGGGCCTGGTGGAGGGTGCCCCGGGATGCTGGGGGTGGGAGTGCAGGGGGACATGAGTGGGGGCCTGGTGGAGGGTGCCCCTGGCTGCTGGTGGGTGGGGGTGCAGGGGGACATGAGTGGGGGCCTGCTGGAGGGTGCCCATGGATGCTGCGTGGTGGGGGTGCAGGGGGACATGTGTGGGGGCCTGGTGGAGGGTGCCCTGCACTGCTGGGGGTTGGGGTGATGGGAGACATGAGTGGGGGCCTGCTGGAGGGTGCCCCTAGATGCTGGGGGGTGGGGGTGATGGGAGACATGAGATGGGCATGAGTGGGGGCCTGGTGGAGGGTGCCCTGCACTGCTGGGGGGTGGGGGTGCTGGGAGACATGAGTTGGACATGAGTGGGGGCCTGGTGGAGGGTGCCCTGCACTGCTGGGGGTGGGATGATGGGAGACATGAGTGGGGGCCTGGTAGAGGGTGCTCCTGACTGCTGGGGGGTGGGGGTGATGGGAGACATGAGTGGGGGCCTGGTGGAGGGGGCCCCTAGATGATGGGGGGTGGGGCTGATGGGAGACATGAGTTGGACATGAGTGGGGGCCTGGTGGAGGGTGCCCTGCACTGCTGGGGGGTGGGGGTGCTGGGAGACATGAGTTGGACATGTGTGGGGGCCTTGTGGAGGGTGCCCCTGGATGCTGGGGGGTGGGGGTGGTGGGAAACATGAGTTGGACATGAGTGGGGGCCTGGTGGAGGGTGCCCTGCACTGCTGGGGGGTGGGGGTGCTGGGAGACATGTGTGGGGGCCTGGTTGAGGGTGCCCTGCACTACTGGGGGGTGGGGGTGGTGGGAGACATGAGTTGGACATGAGTGGGGGCCTGGTGGAGGGTGCCCCTGGATGGTGGGGGGTGGCGGTGCAGGGGGACATGAGTGGGGGCCTGGTGGAGGGTGCCCCTGGATGCTGGGGGGTGGGGGTGCAGGGGGACATGAGTGTGGGCCTGGTGGAGGGTGCCCCTGGCTGCTGGTGGGTGGGGGTGCAGGGGGACATGAGTGGGGGCCTGGTGGAGGGTGCCCTGCACTGCTGGGGGGTGGGGGTACTGGGAGACATGAGTTGGACATGAGTGGGGGCCTGGTGAAGGGTGGCCTGCACTGCTGTGGGGTGGGGGTGATGGGAGACATGCGTGGTGGCCTGGTGGAGGGTGCCCCTGACTGCTGGGGGGTGGGCGTGATGGGAGACACGAGTGGGGGCCTGGTGGAGGGTGCCCCTAGATGCTGGGGGCTGGGGGTGATGGGAGACATGAGTTGGACATGAGTGGGGGCCTGGTGGAGGGTTCCCCTGGATGCTGGGGGGTGGGGGTGCAGGGGGACATGAGTGGGGGCCTGGTGGAGGGTGCCCCTGGCTGCTGGTGGGTGGGGGTGCAGGGGGACATGAGTGGGGGCCTGGTGGAGGGTGCCCTGCACTGCTGGGGGTGGGGGTGCTGGTTGACATGAGTTGGACATGAGTGGGGGCCTGGTGGAGGGTACCCCTGGATGCTGGGGGGTGGGGGTGGTGGGAGACATGAGTTGGACATGAGTGGGGGCCTGGTGGAGGGTGCCCTGCACTGCTGGGGGGTGGGGGTGCTGGGAGACATGTGTGGGGGCCTGGTTGAGGGTGCCCTGCACTGCTGGGGGGTGGGGGTTCTGGGAGACATGAGTTGGACATGAGTGGGGGCCTGGTGGAGTGTGCCCCTGGCTGCTGGGGGGTGGGGGTGATGGGAGACATGAGTGGGGGCCTGGTGGAGGGTTCCCCTGGATGCTGGGAATGGGGGTGCAGGGGGACATGAGTGGGGGCCTGGTGGAGGGTGCCCCTGGCTGCTGGTGGGTGGGGGTGCAGGGGGACATGAGTGGGGGCCTGGTGGAGGGTGCCCTGCACTGCTGGGGGGTGGGGGTGGTGGGAGACATGAGTTGAACATGAGTGGGGGCCTGGTGGAGGGTGCCCCTGGATGGTGGGGGTGTGGGTGCAGGGGGACATGAGTGGGGGCCTGGTGGAGGGTGCCCCTGACTGGTGGGGGGTGGGGGTGCAGGGGGACATGAGTGGGGGCCTGGTGGAGGGTGCCCCTGGATGTTGGGGGTGGGGGTGGTGGTAGACATGAGTGGGGGCCTGGTGGAGGGTGCCCCTGGATGCTGGTGGGTGGGGGTGCAGGGGGATATGAGTGGGGGCCTGGTGGAGGGTGCCCTGCACTGCTGGGGGTGGGGGTGATGGGAGACATGAGTGGGGGCCTGTTTGAGGGTGCCCCTGGATGCTGGTGGGTGGGGGTGCAGGGGGACATGAGTGGGGGCCTCGTGGAGGGTGCCCTGCACTGCTGGGTGGTGGGGGTGATGGGAGACATGAGTGTGAGCCTGGTGGAGGGTGCCCCTGGATGCTGGGGGGTGGGGGTGATGGGAGACATGAGTGGGGGCCTGGTGGAGGGTGCCCCTGGATGCTGGGGGGTGGGGGTGCAGAGGGACATGAGTGGGGGCCTGGTGGAGGGTGCCCCTGGATACAGGGGGGTGGGGGTGCAGGGGGACATGTGTGGGGGCCTGGTGGAGGGTGCCCTGCACTGCTGGGGGGTGGGGGTGGTGGGAGACATGAGTGGGGCCTGGTGGAGGGTGCCCCTGGATGCTGAGGGGTGGGGGTGCAGGGGGACATGAGTGGGGGCCTGGTGGAGGGTGCCCTTGGATGCTGGTGGCTGGGGGTGATGGGAGTCATGAGTTGGACATGTGTGGGGGCCTGGTGGAGGGTGCCCTGCACTGCTGGGGGGTGGGGGTGGTGGGAGACATGAGTCGGACATGAGTGGGGGCCTGGTGGAGGGTGCCCCTGGATGCTGGGGGGTGGGGGTGCAGGGGGACATGTGTGGGGCCTGGTGGAGGGTGCCCTGCACTGCTGGGTGGTGGGGGTGGTGGGAGACATGAGTGGGGGCCTGGTGGAGGGTGCCCCTGGATGCTGGGGCGTGGGGGTGCAGGGGGACATGAGTGGGGGCCTGGTGGAGGGTGCCCCTGGATGCTGGGGGTGGGGGTGATGGGAGACATGAGTGGGGCCTGGTGGAGGGTGCCCCTGGATGCTGGTGGGTGGGGGTGATGAGACACATGAGTTGGACATGAGTGGGGGCCTGGTGGAGGGTGCCCCACAGTGCTGGGGGGTGGGGGTGCTGGGAGACATGTGTTGGTGATCAGTAGTGCAAGGTGACATGTGGGTTGGCTGGGGGGCATGGCCATGGTGGATGGGTTGCCTGTGGGACATGAGCAGGGGTGCAGGGTAGTCCCCTGTGGTGTGAGCTGCCTGCAGGGGCTGTGGAGGGTGTAGAGGGAACACCTGGGAGGACCCACATGGCCAAATCACGTGTAGCATTCCCCGGCACCACCGAAATACACGTACCCAGGCCAATCGCGTGTGAAACGTCCCGCGCACCCCGAAACACACGTACCCAGGCTAATCACGCGTGGAACTTCCCGCGCACCCCACAGTACATGTACCCAGGCTAATAGCGTTTGGAACTTCCCGCGCACCCCGAAGTACACATACCCAGGCCAATCACGTGTGGAACTTCCCGCGCACCCCGAAACACACATACCCAGGCTAATCGCGTGTGGAACTTCACGCGCACCCCGAAGTACACGTACCCAGGCCAATTGCGTATGGAACTTCCCGCACACCCAGAAACACACGCACACGCTATTTTTCACCCAGCAGGTGTCCGTGTTTGTCGGTACCCCTTTGCACCTCATTTGTCCTAGAGGGCCACTGTATGGACCATTCATCATGGCTGTATATGGGTGCTTTTTGTTAGTACACATTTTGGCGCACATTTATTTCAGGAGCAGGGACGCTACCGCCTGCTTTCTTGTGGTGTACTTGTTTGGCCCTGTGCGCGTCTTTCACCGTGCGCTGGTTTGCCCTATTCAATTCCATGAATACGGGTTGTAGGCGAGCGTGTGGGCGTTCCGCGCACTTGCCTCCTGTACTTCCCCCGTGACGCCCATATTTTCACGCGTTGCTCCCCATTCCGAGTGTTACGCCCCGTGTTCCGCCTACTTTTGTGATGTGCGCTGCGCTATGTGCGATTTCGCAGTGGCCGTGGAGCACGCTATTGGATGACCTGTGTGCCGGCGTGCGCGGCGCACTTTTTCAGCGCACATCCAATGTTTTTCTCGCGCACGAACTTCCATGAATCGATGTGCGCTGGTTTCCCTGCGATTTTCGCACTTGCACTGCGATTTTCACACTTTTTCTGCGATTCGCACGTTTTGGCACCTCTGCGCGGGAATTTTCGGCGCACATTAATTCCATGAATCGACACCTTAATGTTGCATCCATGAGTGTGTTTTTTATCAATATAGAGGATAAGTGAAAAGTGACCCGATCCAAGTGAGTATTATTCACAAATAGAACTATCTTTATGACCTCCGAGTTGATATTGCGCTATTTAAGTGCGCAATGTATCTGTTTCAAAATATTCTTTCGATTTAGAACTAACCGGTTCCTGTATGGAATTAATGTTTCGATTATTAATGAAGCTTCATGAGTTGACCTTGGTAAGTTCCTAGAGATTGCAAAGTTCTTTGAACCATCCTCTACATTTTCTATTCTGATAACAGCGTTACTTCTAATGCTAGATGATTTTTCTGTAGCTATTCGGGGTTCTTCATCCCTCTTTTGAGTGAGTGCTGGTGCATATTCTTTCTTCTCCTTAACCCGATGTTTTTAGTTACAGCGGTTGCTTTTGTGACAAGGACACATCTCTTCTCTTCCATTGTTTGAAACAGAGGCTTTGTGTGTTCCTTTTCATCAGCTATCACAAGAATCCACGTCTCAGCCATCGGATTTCCTAGCAGATCAGGTTGAAAGGGGTAGATGTCAGCATTGTCATCCACCCAAGTATATGTTTGATTTTGGGGATTCGGCACTGCATCCTCCTGATTTTCCCGAGTAGGTAGACAGATCCAATAACAGAAGTGTCTCCCTATTTTCCTTTTCTTTTTGCTGCAAGGCCTCTTGGTCCATGAATGACTGGGCAGTCGGTTTCTGCTTTAGAATCAGATTATCCCCAGTTGATTTCTGTGGGTTTGTGTGAGATTTTTTTATGAGGCTGAGGAGTCATCACATTTCAAAGAAAGCCTCTTGAGCCATTAGATTTTGCTTTGTCCATCAATTGCATATTTTTAGATGTGTTCTTCTGTTTTACCCCTCTATCTTGCAAACTCGAATTTTCAAATATAGAGAAGGGCTTCCCATTGATTTTTAGTGATAGAATGCCAGAGCTGGCCATCAAGTTAGTGGTATCAGTTTCTGTGTCCTTCGTACTGCGTTGAAGTAAAACGTCCTCTTTATTGGACAGCTGTGCCCTTTGTAGATCTACTATTACCTCTTGCCTTCCAATTACTGATTCTCCAATGGCCTTCAAATGATATTCACAGGTTTGGCAGGTGTTGCCCTCTCGAGCCAGTACTCCAGGTGGTAATGTAGAATCTGCTATCGATCCAGTACTAAGAACCAGTGTGTTCACTGCATCTTTCCACCCTTCTCTATCAGTTAAAACTCTGTCTTTCCTTCACTTGGCCTTACATCAAGGATTCCCTTTGTTGAAAGGCCCTCAGCCATTTTAGTGCTTCAAGTACTGATGACATCAGAGTGGTTTTGTCAGTGTCTTCATCTCTTGCCCGATCATACAGACGTACTTGCCACTGCACTGTTAGTTCCACCTCTCTGTCAATTCTCTTCTGGGTGGCCTCCAAAAAGGACTGCAGATATATTAGTTGTGTGTGGCTAATCATTGCCAGGAGGGTTGCTTGATCCTTTATTGACTTATTCATAGTTTCTGATAATTTAATGTACGGATTCAATGCTACTGCCAAGCCTGCCATAACAGCATTCTGTATTTGGGCCAATGTTGGAGGTGGGATTTGGAATTCATTTTGTTTCCTACTGGCTGAAGAAGTCCTCCTTCGTATTGATGAAGACAGCTCAGATGAAGATGATTGAGAAATCTGTAAGTTCCTTTCCCTTACTTGCTGATCATCACATTTAAGTTCCAATCCATGCAAACTTCTATTGGGTGACACTTCCTCAAGTGAAAGTCTTAAACGCTCTTCTTCCCTTAACAGCTGGACAGCCAACTTCTCCATGGTTAAATGTATATCAAAGCCAGTCGAATTGGAACCTGAGGGAATTGAGCATTTCTTCTGGGTCAAACCACTCAGTTTTCATTGCCAATCTATTGTGGTTTTCATATCTGCGATTCTGCGATGCGGTGGGAAAGCCGCACCAGCAGAGCAGAATGTTGATGCTCTAAGTTATTGAAGGTGGAGGGCTAAAATGGAGGAAACAGCCTATCTGTCTTAGATTCCGGCTGCGTTAGAACTGCGTATTCCGGAGACTCAGATCTAATAAAAACATGGTCCCAGAAAGCAATATCCTCTTCTGGGGGTGCATAGTCATTTTCACAGACTTCACCCCTTTCAACCGCCTCTTTATATCTATCCAGATCCTCTGAATAGCATTGGGTCCCTATTGGAATTGGGGTGGTTAGTTCCGACACTCCATTTTAATCTTTGGTTGATTTTTCAGCAGTCTTTGCGGCTGATTTTGTCAAGGTGGACGTTAGCAATGCATCTTGTTTGTTGTTATTAGGGACTGGAATGTCAGGCATTTTTTTTCGGACTCAGGCATCAAACCACAGTCCGCTCCACCATTATCAATCAGTCACCCAATCTACCCACTTCTTCCAGCACTCCTGTTCTAGGTTATCTGGAAGGTGGGGGAGACCTCTCCTGGCACCTCTCACGGTCCGTCAACTCTTTCACAAAGTATTCCCCTGCCATAGGTGTGACTGGCTTATTCGTATCTGATTCTCAGATGTTTGCTATCCCTGATAGATCCGAATCAGGCGATGGGTGGGAGCCGATAGATGAATGCCTCACGTTAGTCAAAGCATTGTTAGATGCAGCCCAGTCCCGTCTTTTTACTTGGCGGCGAGTGGCACAGCCGTGTGGCATTGCTAGAACTTCAGGTCACCATCTTAATCAAATGTATATGTGTCAGTCAGTTATGGCTACTCTGCCACTATTGAGGGGCTGGATCCCTGAGGTACAGGGCAAGTCTTGCTTCATTTATTGCTTCACTCCCAAGCTCTGCAGTCCATTTAACGCTCTCTCAGAGCCTCCAGCCTTCTAGACTGCAGCAACTGCAAAACTCTGCTGCACAACTCCGTGGCACGCTCTGCGTGGCGGTAGGGGTTTGGTAGGTCCTGGGTTGTTGGTTGGTCCTCCTCCGCTGCAGCAGCAAGCGAAAACAGACTCGGACACAGTCTGCAGCGACTGCAAAACTGTGCTGCACAACTCTGTGGCAGACTACGCGGTGCGGCAGGGGTTTTGTAGGTTGGCTGATCTCTGCACATTCTGATTGGCTGAGAAGACACCAATAACAAACTCTGTGTGCTATATGTATTATTTATCGATGCATTCATTTTGTTATTGTGATTTGGTCAAATTAATCAACCTTAGCCAAATATTGAAAATAAATAAACAATGTAAGACTATAATAATATCACATCTAAAATCATAATCTTCATATTTCATAGTAATATGTTTGTATAATCATTTCCAACTAAAAACAATAAGTAGGATATACAAACATACAAAAATACATTCATAATCTCTAAATGAACACAACATTGAGTAAGGCAGAGACCATTCACAAATCCTCAGCATTTTGAAAGGGAAGGTCCATCATTACCATCATTACCACTGCAAAGTAATTAAACCAGTTAAGCTCATCAGTTTCAATGCCACTATTGTTAATGGGGCCTCTTGCCCACTAAACATTCTGTCCCAAAAATTCTCCTCCATCAATGAGCGCTCACCATGGACATATCTCCTGAGTAGGAGCATTCTGTGATTGTGTAGAGGCGGACAGTATATTATCAAATGCTCCCTTGTTTGCACTGCCTCCTCACTACTACAGAGTTCACAGTAATTTCTGGTTTTATTCCCTTGTGATCACACATTCATAATTTCTCCATCCAGTTTCCAGAAGATTCATCCTAAACTGCAGCAATTGATCCCCCCAAAACGCATTTAGGAATATATGGAGATACACTGGCAAAGCTCTCAATTGCTTGTCACACCTGCTTAGACTGTTATAAAGCTGGAAGGACCTCAATGTATTAATCATTTGAATCCAGTAGTCACGGAATAGGATCTTCTTAACTAATCGTGGATTATCTCTCAAAGCGTCTTCAGCCATGTTTATATGCCTCAGAATTATCAAGGCATACACTCTCAGACTTGATACAGGGCCTTCCCATATGTATTATTATTGGATGTCATTCTAGTGCAATGCTAAGTACTGCATACCATATATGTTCAGACTGTGGTCTGCTGAACTTACCAATAACCTAGAATGCTTTGAGACCATGACAATCTCAGCTAGAAGCTTTGCAAATGTCATATCACTCCCAAGCTTCCACAAATGCAACAACGTGAAAATGCAAATGGTGTTTATGTTTCTTTGATAAGGGAATGTGGTAGTAGGTATCAATAACAGAGATGTATGGCGACCCATCAGCCCTCATTGTGTAATGAGCAAGACTCAGACAAACTTAAACAAATCTGACTCACCATGGAACAGTCTAATCTTCATCTGGGTGTTCTTCCTGGTTTCATGAAGCTGCATGATGTCTGCTTACCACTGGCCAGACATTCTGCTATGTGAGAAAAGAGGGAAAATAGTAAACGGTGGCACTAGCTAAGCATTCAGTTTTCTGTAAAAAAATAAAAATAAAAGACGTGCTGTCAAACTGCAATAATTCCGATGGGTTTGATTTTGTCATCACGATCTTTTGTTCTATGCAAAGAAAAAATGAGAAATTAATCTACAAAATAGTACAAATGCCATATATATTAAACCTAAACCAGTATTAAACAGATCGACATGAAAGAGCACACCTCTTCAACCTATTATATCCTTCTGCATGGGACTGCCATTGTGCCCCCTGCCATGAGGGAACACCACCTTCCAGTTTATCAGCCAAGCCCCTCCTTGCGTTTCCCCTTGTTCTTTTATGACAGTGGGCCTTACAGCCGCACGATGCATAGGGCTGTTAACAAAAAAGTCTGGATTGGATGAAGATGTCCCTTGATAACATGGGGCCAGTTGGCGGCTACCTTCATCTTCCATTTTGTCTGATGGTGACAGCACTGGTTCCTAATAGTTTTGCTACACTGCCCGTTTACTGTGTTTTGGACCATTACCACTCAGAGTGGCCGGAACAGGCTATTGGACTAGAGGCGGAAGCACTGGTGTATGGATCAGGGTGGTTTGGTCCATTGAACTAAATGTGGCGGAAGCACTGGTGTATGGATCAGGGTGGTTTGGTCCATTGAACTAAATGTGGCGGAAGCACTGGTGTATGGATCAGGGTGGTTTGGTCCATTGAACTAAATGTGGCGGAAGCACTGGTGTATGGATCAGGGTGGTTTGGTCCATTGAACTAAATGTGGCGGAAGCACTGGTGTATGGATCAGGGTGGTTTGGTCCATTGAACTAAATGTGGCGGAAGCACTGGTGTATGGATCAGGGTGGTTTGGTCCATTGAACTAAATGTGGCGGAAGCACTGGTGTATGGATCAGGGTGGTTTGGTCCATTGAACTAAATGTGGCGGAAGCACTGGTGTATGGAGCAGGGTGGTTTGGTCCATTGAACTAAATGTGGCGGAAGCACTGGTGTATGGATCAGGGTGGTTTGGTCCATTGAACTAAATGTGGCGGAAGCACTGGTGTATGGATCAGGGTGGTTTGGTCCATTGAACTAAATGTGGCGGAAGCACTGGTGTATGGATCAGGGTGGTTTAGTCCATTGAACTAAATGTCCCAACAAATGAAATGTTTTCCTCTTTTCGGATTTCCTCAAAGAGACGTTGTTCATTATTTTAGCAGACACAGATTGGTTAGAAGACTTGGATAGGTTTTGTAGTGCAGATTAATGCTATACTATGATTAAATAAAAACCTTACCGTTATAATGTAACGAGACACATCCCGCGAGGATTCGCACAATGTTTGATTAAGTCAGTCTCCCCCGCTTTGCATTCTAGAGACCCATTAAGGAATAATTGAGGTTCTTTATAGATCTTTTATAAGCTGCATATATAAAGCGTCAGGTGCAGGTGGCAAAGCAATTAACTCCTGAATGAAATCAACTGGCGTGTCATTTATCAGATGTTTCAATTCTAGAGACCAAGCAAATTAACGCGTTCTTTAAGACAAATAAAGGATGAGAAGTTGAGTTTTATCACACGCCCAAATCCCCAAGGAAGACTTTGGGCGCACGTGGAGAGAAAGGCTAGGAAAATCGTATTTCATGAAAGCCATTTTATCTATCTGAAATAACGTGAGGCCAGATCCAAGGAGCACTAGAGCATTGTCTGTACAAAATGACAGAGCAAGACGTTCTCTACTTTGGACACTTTATGGGGGCCAATTGAGGCCAGTTTATAGAAACCAGGGTGTAATAGTTAAAGGGTGTGAAAATATGCGATTGCTCCAGTACACACGTTTTGCTCTTAATCAACATATTTAAATTGCATATGTTTACAGTTTTGTGGTGCAGTGATGTAAAGTGATTTGTACACAATTACTTGGTTGCACGCATACACACAGGCTTCATGTTTCCATGGCTAGCAAGTTGGCTACTAGACAATCTTAAAGTGAGATTGGTTTAAACATGTATTTCAAGAATTGGGCCCAAATCACTAACAATACCTTAAGAGAACTTGCTTTTACTCTTTCATTCTCCTCATGTCTCGTGCAGAAATAAATAGTGCCTGGTAATTGCACCCCATGCCACTCCTCTGCCTCGCCACTGCTCCAAAATGTAACACAGCAGTAAATGGAAGCGTAACAACATTACACGTTGCTTTTACGCCTCCATTTAACGACTCGCACCAGGAGGCTCTTAGAAAGTGGCAAAAAGCACAGTCACCCCATTTATGCAAATACATATATTGTAGCTCTGTGTTTAAACATATCTCCATTCAGATTTCTCTGTTGTTATTATATTCAAATAGTAATCAGATCACATATGTTAAATGTGCTTTATAGAAATGTACAACAAGATGGGTCCAATGTTATTAAACAAAAAATATATGGATCTTCTTCCAGACATGGAGTTGAATATTACAGTCAAAGCATCTTTGCCTGCTTATAATCAGTACAGGAGAATGTGGACCCATCCTATGATGGACACAGGATATTCAATTAATTAAACGAGTGTGCGTTAAATTATTGAATAAATAGTTCATAACAGGAAGCAGAGTTTGTTTCTTTGATGTTTCAGTGGTGAAGGTGGGGACACTTACTCTGGATGTATTTCCTCATCCCTATACCTAGGCAAACATGCACAGAATTCTAAGAACTTGAATTTATAGGTGATTTGCCTTCACAGAAAATTCTACAACTTCCTCTGACTTTCACCGTGGAAAGTTCAAGGACACCAAGAGTTGCAAACTCAGGTCGCTGTAGGGGAGGGCATATTGAAGCAAAACCTACAGGGCCCTATTCCTAGCCCCTGTAGCCCACCATTGGCTAGCCCAGCCCTGCAGGTGAGTGGGGCAGGCTAAACCTTCTTTGAGCATGTGGGCAGGCAGTACCTGGGGGCTATTGAGGGGAAGAACATAGGCGTGGTGTAGAACCTCCTTTGTATCATAAACGTGACCCCCTGAACATTTGAATCAATGACAGATGAGCATATGCAATCCCTATTCAGAATGTTCACTCAGAACTATATAACTCAGACTACAAACGCTTCTTTCTGATGGTCCTTCCATCACTGAAAGAAATAGCCCAGAGGAAGTATGGGGGAGCAGACAACATACGGAGAGGCATACCCTATCTCCAGTCTAAGACGCTATTTACATTGGCTAGCACTGAAGGAAAGTATAGATTTTAAAATACTCTGCGTTATCTTCAAATGTGTTCATCAACTAGCACCAAGCTACCTGTCGGAGAAAGTTAAGTTATATATCCCAGGTCGCCAACTGCGCTCGTGCGATAAGATGCTGCTGCACGATCAAGGTACCGGAGCAAAGGAGATCGGAGGTTCGGAAACATTGCCCGGAAATTCTGGAATAGGCTCCCTAGAGTCATCCGAGATTTTATCACGCTTATTACATTCCGGAAGGCTCTGAAGACCAATTTGTTATGTTCAGGACAACACTAGGCTTAGTCATTTGCCTGCAAAATCCTGAATTGATAGCACTGTCAAAGATTTCTGATTTATTACTGTATGTTACACCTGCGCCCAAATACGATTAATTTCGTCAGGAGCACGTTACAAATAAATCAAATCAAATCAATTACTATGACATATTATAATTAGCATTTTAAGGGTACATCAGCATTTTTTGGCAACTTCAATCTTCTGGATACCAATGGGGTCTGGTGAACTTTAAAGAAGTATAATGCAAAATTACGACACAGAAAAAAACATGAATGATTGAGCTACCATAGCGAGCATGCCAAGCCACCCTTACATGGGCTTTATTCGGGATTGGTGGCTCCCCTGCCCCCAACAGAAATGAGAGCAAAACAACTAAAAATTGTGTATTTTAAAGGATATTTTTGGGAAGATATTGGATATAAAAGCCACAGTACTTGCAAGTGGTGACACACATGAAAAATAAGCTTATTCCATTAATGTGCCTGATTCACCACAGCAAATAATGTATGTCTTGATCAGAAAATGGGGCCTTTGATAGATACACTATCCGCACAGTAGAAACATGTGTATCACATCACTATACTACAAATGTGACTGGGCTGATTTTAGTGCTTGAGGAAGGTTTTTCCAAAGTTGCAGCAGTATTACTGAGAGGTGTGGATCACCTCTTACACCTTCATTTTGTGGTTTGAGTATATAACAAGAGGTTGGTTGGTGTCTGTGATTCGTAATGGGTGCAAGGAGGGTCATCTTAGTTTTGACTCTGGAAGTAAACAGGGGCAGTGTCATGGATACGTTAGAAGACAATGCAGAGGAATTTCCAAGTGACACATAAGTGCAAATAGAGCCAATACATGCAGATGAAATGGGTGGGCATTTGTTTAAGTCGAAGATGCTGCAATGTGTAGAGTGTTGTAGCCGTATGCGTCTTTGTATTTGTCTGGCCTTGAGACTAGTGTACAGACAATGTTGTATTCTAAATGCGAGTTGATCAGAACTTCCACCACCATTTGGATGGTTCTCCACAGGAATTAAAGGTAGGATATGTTGTGTTGTTGTAGTGTGATGAGTTTTTATCTATGGTCCTCTTTTTAAAAAAAACGTTATTTATTTGCTGGATAACAACCGAAAGTGATTGGTAGGATATCGTATACAAAAACAGTGGGTACACAATAACATTTATAATAGCAGACGTTTACAGTAGCAATTATGATTCAAGTATGTTCATCTGCCCGGTCTACAGTCTGGTTGCTGCCTCCTGCGGCAGCTTCTGCAATATCGCGGAGGTATTTCCTGAGGGGGCCCCATATGTCTTTCGGTCTGGAGGTAGTTTGAATGCCACAGGTATAGGTTTCTTCGCATTCTTGGACTTTGATCAAGTCTCGCAACCATTCATGAAGGGTGGGAGGATTCCCAGATTTCCACTTCTTTAGAATACACCGTTTGGCCACTGCTCCTGCCACTGCAAAGAGCCTCCTTAATTTCTGTGGGGCCTTCCCTATATCTTCCAGTAGATATTTCTGCGGCGTAGCCGGAATTCAAATGTCTAGTATATCACCCATGGTTCCGGAGACTTCCTCCCAGAATTGCCTGGTTGGTGGGCAATGCCAGTACATATGTATTGCGTCTGCTGCAAGTGTGCCACACTTGGGACATTTTGCTTGCTTGGAAGGGTCGAATTTGGTAATGATGGGGGTGATATGTAGTTGATTTAAAAATTTAAATTGGATCAATCTGAGATTAGCATTCAGCGAGACGGATTTTGTGTATCTGCAATAATTTGTCCAGTGTTGTTCATCTATGTCGATGTTCAGATCTTTCTCCCATTTGGTCTTCATCTAATTTTTGTACAGAGAGTGTGTCTGTACCGCTTTGTATAGTGTGGAAACACTGCCTTTAAAGCCATCTTGTGTCAGGACCTCTGTCAGGAATTTATGTACAGGCGGCTCCTCTGGGAATGAAGGCCAAGTCTTCCTGCAGGCTGCCTTCAACCGGTGGTATTGCATTACAGTGAACAGGCTGGGTCCTACTTTGCTTTGGACTTCAGCCATCGTTACGAACCTTTCCCCTGGGAATAGGTCTCCCAATTTGGCTTCCTATTCAGGGTCCCATCTCCTCTGTAACATTGGGTCTTTTGTGGGTTTGAGGTTGGGGTAACGCCACAGGTGGGAATGGGGCCAGTATGGGACTTCGCATCCAACCTTCACGAGGATCTTTGACCATGCACGTACCATGGCCGAGAGAGGGTCCGCCAGTGACCTCTCCTCTTTAATCCTGGTGAACGTCATTCTCTGAATGTCCAGTGGAGTGGCAGCGAACTCCTCGGACCTGACATGCGCATATTGCTCCGAGGTACTGGACCAGTATTTTGCAAAGAGCGTCTGAGCCGCTTGGTAGTATTGAAGGAAGTCTGGAGCTGCGAGGCCTCCGGTGTCATAGGTTTTACAGAGTTTGGGCCAGCTGATTCTTGTGACGCCTCCACCCCAAACAAAATGTGTCGATAGCCTCTAATATGTCGAAGAAGTTCTTGCCCAGCCAGATGGGGATGCCGCAGAACAAATATAGCAGCTTCGGGACCACCAGGATTTTCAATAGGCCGTACATGAATATTGGTAATTTGATCCAGATACCGAGTTTACTTTTCAATTGATCCAAGAGCGGCTCGTAGTTGTTAAGATATACAGTGTGTTTGTCCGTTGCTAGGATGAGCTGTGTTGGGGAACCAGCGTAATTGGGTAGTGGGGTCTGACTGTTTCGTAGCCTTGTTCAGGGGACTATTTCGGATTTGGACTAGTCTATTTTGTACCCAGAGTATTTTGTGAATTCCACTATGTCCTGCATGACTGGGGGCAAGTTGACGTCCGGGTCATGGATGTAAAGCATGGTGTCGTCTGCATATAGTGAAATAAATTGAGGTGATCCCATGATGCAGATCCCCCTCCAGGAGTGTCTGTGTCGTAGGACCGCTGCCATGACCTCTATTGTAAGAGCAAAAATCAATGGGGACAGGGGGCATCCCTGTCTAGTGCCCCTCAGTAGATGAAAGCTAGGCAAGATGGTCCCGTCGGTACGGAATCTGGCTGTGGGGCTGTGGTATAGCAATTGTATAGCTCGCATAAAGACTGGACCAAAACCCATCTTCTTTAGCATAGCGTACATGAGCTTCCATGAGATAGAGTCAAAAGCCTTTTCGGCATCCAGCGTGATCGCCACTGTTTTGGCCTCAGGATTCAGTTGAGAGGAGATGGTAAAAAACCTTCACAGATTCAGGGCAGTAGTGCGAGATGGTATGAATCCAGACTGATCCGGGTGGACTAGATAGTTCATGATGTGATGGTGTTCAGTCTAGTGGCAATGGCTTTGGCGAAAATGTTTGTGTCAACATTAATGAGGGACATATGTCTGTATGATTCTGGTTTGTGTGGGGGTTTATGTGGCTTTAGCAGGACCGTGATGATCGCCTCCCTCTGAGATGTCGGCAGGGACCCAGACTTCAAGGACTCCTCCCACACCTTCAGCAGGTTGGGGGCCAACTCTGTTATGAATGCCTTGTAAAAGTCTACTTGTATGCCATCCGATCCAGGCGCCTTGCCCGCTTTGAGGTCTTTAATTGCCTGATTAATTTCTTCGAGGGCCATAGGAAGATCCAGGTTGATTTCCTGCTCTGAGGTTAGGGTGGGGAGGGGAAAGGAATCTAAGTATTTATGGAGTTCTTCATCTGACACTTGATCCGAATTTCTGTACAGATTAGTATAGAATTTAAGGAAGACTTTGTTCACCTTGCTGCGATCTGTATGTGTCACGCCCTTGTCGTCTAAGATGCTGGTGATGGGCCTATGCCCCTGTTCAGCCTTGATGAGTTGAGCCAGTATTTTGCCCGACTTGTTGCCTTCTCTCTATGTCCTGGCTTTGATGGGTTGTGACATATACCAAACCTCCTTTTCTGCCCATGTGTCGAATATTGTCATAGCGTTTGGTAGCAAGGCCAATGTGAGCAGCCCAGGTGCATTGATGTAGGCTACCTCTGTTGTTTTGACATTGGTCTCAGCTAGCGACAGGTCTGTGCGTATTTCTCGCAGTGTACCATGAACCTTGGAGATCATGTGACCTCTCAGCCACACCTTTAAGGTCTCCCATACCGTTTTACAGGAGCTGACAGACCCATCATTCCATTCGAAGAACTCGGTCAGCTCAATTCTCAATTGTTCTATGAGGGTGTCATCTCAGAGCAGGCCAGGTGGCATTCTCCATGAGTGGGGCACCGGGGAGGGAATACCAAGATGAATTTCCAGTAGCACTGGTGAGTGGTCTGATAGGGTTCATGTAAATATGGTGCATTTGTTGCTCCCGGAGACTCTGTCCGCGGAGCACAGCCAGTAATCTATCCTAGAGATTGAGAAGTGAATGTATGAATGGAACGTGTCGTCTCTCTGAAGGGGATGTAGTAGTCTTCAGGCATCCATCCTCTAGGGGTATTAAGGACATGACTTGTTGGACGGTTTGCGCAGATTTCGTACATCTCCTCTGCGTAGCGGAGTATTGGTCAAGTGTTGGATCTAGAATGTTATTGATGTCACCCCCCCATAACACTTTTGCCTCCCCCACCGGCATAATTAGAGCTAGGATTTGTTGGTAAAATCCTGGACTGTCAATGTTTGGGCCGTATGTGTTAATGATAATCATCTCTTGTTCTTGGAGGGTACCCCATACAATAACAAATCTACCCTCCGCATTGATCTTGGATTTAGATGTCCGGAAACCTATCCTACGGTGAATGACCGTTAGCACCCCTCCGGATTGAGATGAGGAGCCTGTGGCAAATATCTGTTGCCCCCAGGCACATGCGAAGTTAACAGACATTCTCTCTGTGGCATGTGTCTCTTGAAGTAAAAGGAATGTCTGTTCTATGTCTAGTGAAATAGGCCAGGATCTTCCTAGCTTTAATCGGGTTCGCTAGCCCCCTGGCATTCCAGGTTAAAAGTCTGGTACCCTTAGTGCTGTCCCCCGCTGCCATGTGAACTGCCCGATATTGGCTGTATTTTGTCAATGCTACTGTGGCGAGTCCCGCTATTTTGTTCTAAAGCCAGGCTTTTATAATAAACTAACTCCCCAACTCCCCCCCAACCATTAACAACAATTATGTATTCACGTGGGCCGGTAGTATTGAATATAGCCCCATACAGGCAACAGGCCTGTCTTGCCGTCCCCCCAACCTCACCATCCCCCCAATCTGGCAGTGTACCCCATCTAATTAACTGCAATTTTGCAATAATGGAGGCGGCGTGTTCCGTTGCCACGCCCGGAGAGGTAGCCTCTAAAAATGTTGGAGCCTCTAAAGTGTATTTCTACCTATGGGGTTTTATATGTGAGCTTATATGAATGTCTGGATCCTCGCCGTGTGGTGTAGCGGTCAAGTGTGCCCAGCAGTGGCAGGGATATTTGTTTTTGACATATGTCATATCATCCCCCGGTGTTTCAAAGAAATGGGTCCTGCCAGCGTGCTGGATGCGAAGTTTAGCAGGGAAAAACATGGCATAAACAACTTTTTCTCTTTCCTAATAGTCTCTTCACGTTGTCGAATGAGCATCTGGCCAACTGTACCCCTTTCGAGAAGTCTGGATATATGTGGATACGAATAGAATCATATGACAGGGGGGCCTTTTTACACGCAAACCTCAGGATAAGGTCCCGATCTCGATAATTGAGCAAGCGCGCTATAATTGGTCAGGCAGAGGCACCTGGTTTCGGATGGGGGGCCAATGCTATGTGGGCCCTTTCGACTAGGAATTGGCTTGAGAATTGGTTGTCAGAAAACAGCGTGTAAAGTACCTCGTCGAGGAATTGCTCCATAAGAACATTACGTTTGGATTCTGCAATCCCAACCACACGTATATTGTTGCGTCATGATCGGGATTCTAGGTCCTTGCATTTTGCCCTGAGGATTTTAATGTCTTTGTGAATGTCTTCAATTGCCTTGCTCTGTGAAGTGGACGTGTCCTCTAGAGTGCTTACCCTGTCTTTTGCCTCGGAAACCCTGGCGTTCACCTTCCGTATGTCAGATCATATGGAAGCTATGTTATCTTCGATATCGTCAAGCTTATTGTTGATAGCGGCAAACCCCTTCTCCATTGCCGCCATGTAGGGGGCTATGCATTGTTCAGGAGGATCTGTCGTGGGGCCCACTGGGGGGTGGATGTGACTGGGCTGCATCAGGATCCATATTGGCCGTGCTGGCAAATGCATCCATTGGGCCTTTCTTTTTGTTTTTTGCTCCCCCTGTCATCGTGAGATATCGTGGGCAGGATGTGTGGTGTTCCTCTGGCGTCAGATGTATTGATGTATTGGTGCTGACCCTATGTGAAAGATGAGCATCTTGGGGTAAGTATATGGATGAGTCCACCTCGCTACAGTACAAGGGATCCCGATCAGGAGGTTAGGGGCTGCCCTGACAAAGGAGTGTTTGACTCCGGTGGTTCCAGGCGTTTCGAGTGGCTTTGTTGTACTGAAGTTGCAGTTATACACGTATATCCAGCATGGTGTCTCCTGATGAGTCTGGGGGTCACAAATGTTACCCGCACCTCCAGAGTAGGAAAGGGTAGCTCGTGTGTGGGCTGTGTGCAGCTCAGCCAGATACTGAAGTTTGCTTCCCACACGGTTGATGAGCCGCGGCGTAGTATGGTGGAGTTTGCAATACTCCTGGTCCCATTCTGCGAGGTGCACCCCCCATCCCCGGTAATGAGGTTCCCCAGAGAGAGGGGATCAGCTGTGGTGAGTTATGCAATGAGGGGGGTGCTATGCCCAATCAGGATGAGAGTCCTTAGCCAGGGGTACGGCGGTGCAATGGCTGCCCGCTGGTCTTGTGCATACGTGCTGAGGGTTTCTGCATGGGCACTTACCTCGAAATTGTTACAGCTTCCCCTGGGGGCTGTAAACTGCTTGCAGCAGCTCTGGGGTCCGGCATAGGGCTGCGGATGCCGCGGGGTCAACTGGCACCTAGATGTTCAGCTGCCAAGGAGCATGTATGTTGCCGGGGAGTGGGATAGTGTGGGCACGGTCCTTGCACTCAGTCCCACGGTTCTCCAGCGCCCACGGCCACCCGCAGTGGAGTTCGCTGGCTCTCCGAGAAGGGTTATGTTCAGTGTGTGGGTGTAGCTGCTGGTCTCTTCGCAGGGAGCGCACGCGCAAAGCTGATTGGTGTGTGAGGATCATGGGTGACCACTGCAGGCGGAGTGCAAGGCTCTTATCGTAGGGTGTCTGAAGTTTGGCATGCTGCCCTTCGACCGTTAGCTTCCACTGCCAAGGATCAGGAGGCTGTTTTCTGAGGATTGGGGGCACGTTTCAGTCGGAAAGTCGGATAGGCTGCTCACAAAGGTTTCCGATCCCCTTTACTGCAAAAAAAGCTTATCACCGCAAAGGTGATGCGCAGGATTTATGTGGACAGGAGTTTGTAGGCTACGAAGCTCACAGGTCAGGCAGCCATTTTCTATGGTGCACAACAGCGCCCCTCATCTATGGTCCTCTTTTGACCATCAATGTACATATCCTCATCCCAAATTAAGAAGTGACTGACAAAGTTTCTTTAAATGGGTATGAGTATTAAGTAAAGGAGGTTATTTATGAATGTATTTAATTTAAGACTGTTTGTGTAGTACTGCATATTGTTATGGAGAAAGGGAACAAGGCAGGGGCGGCTCATCCATAATGTGTGACAGTGCACTGACAAACCAGCCCAGTGGAAACACTGAGAATGTGCCCAGCTGCTTGTTGCAGCTGAGGACACATTCTTGAGCTGGCTTTCACAGGAATAGTACCACAGTGCGCATGCCCATGCCAACTGGTCCATGCAAGTGTAGTCAAGGGTCCATCAATTAGAGCATAATAAAAACAACCACATACTCAAAAAGTGGAGCAAACACTGGGCAAGAAGCAACACTGTCAATTACAGCTAGGTGAGCACAAATCAAACAGAACAGTAGACTGGCTCTCATTGAAAGGCTGATATCTGAATGGAATACGTACAGTAGTTTTATACCAAGAAATACAATGATCGGAAATCCATTTTAACACTTGCAAGTTGGAGAATTCACTTTGTCTATGTTTCCCAGGGATTTCATTGGTTCGTAGACATCGCCTCCTCGAAGCTTACGTTGATTATTGAAGTGTAATTGAAGCAAACAGTTTAACAGTTTCCCATTACAATGCCACCCATTGTGGTACCACATTTATTCACACCCCAACCCGGAACAACTTGTTATTATTGAAATAACCTTTGTGCTGACCGCCAAAACTTTAATACACTTCCATTGGGCAGCACCATTGAGAACAGAACACAAGACACCATGCAGCTGGTGGGAAAGGGACCATTTGCATGATACCTCTTAGATGATGACCTTTGCGAACTCTGTGGTAGATACTTTGGAGGCTGGCCACCTCCCAAGAGCTCAAGAACTTACCGTCTGATTGGTTCTCCCAAGAACACCACTCCATCCAGTGTTCTTCTCCAACAGCCGCCTGCTGATGGGCATCGGCAGTCATGTGACCGGCACACTGGTACAGAGCCACCCTCCCTGCTGCCGTGTAGGGAGGCTAGTTTGGCTGACCACCCTGTAATTACACCACTTTATTTATTTATTTGTTTGTATTGTGCCGAAAGCCTTCGGGCATCGGTGCGCACACATGAAGACAAGGACTTACATGTAAAAACGGGACAACATTGTCTGCCTAGTAACAATACAGGATTTCTGGGTCAGAACCTTCACTTAAATAAGTATGTTTTGAGGGTTTTTCTGAATGTAGTATAGTTTGTTTTGTTTCTTAGCTGCATTGGTAGGCTGTTCCATTTATGGGCCTCTTTCACTGGAAATGCCCAGCCCAGGCCGTTTGACTGTTTGTAGACAGGACATGTGATCTGGCACCAGTACCTCTGATCTTAGTGTTCGCCTAGGTACATTCTGTGTGATCAATTCTTTTAGGTAGGCCGGGGCCTGCCAAATAGACATCTGTGAACTACAGTCATGGTCTTGGAAATGTATCCTGTCCTCTACAGTTAACCAGTGGAGGGCCATTCTGTCAGCTGTAATGTGCTCTCTCCTTGTTTTTCTTTTTACTATTATGATGGTGTTGTTTTGAATAGTCTGGCACTTGGTTAGGCACCCCTTGCTTGCGCCTAGCAGAAGTGCATTACCATAATCGAGCCGGGATAGTATATTGGCCCTTGCTATGGTTGCAGTATTTTCCTCACTCAGACAGGGTCGGATGGATTTAAGAAGGCGTAAGTAGTATTTACAGTTTTTGTTAAGATACAAAAACTGTGCTTCTACGCCCATAGATGCTTCTAAGAATAGCCCCAGAGTTTTCACTTTCCCAGTGAATGGAATAGGGGAGTCTTTGATAAGGAAGGGCTGTACTCTTGGCTTATTTTAGCTCGAGTTTGGTGAGAGCCGAAAATCATCATCTCAGTTTTACTTCCATTTAAGCACATCCAATTCCGTACTATCCAGGCTTCGATGTTATTGTATAGGGTTGCCACCCTGGTACAATCACTGATGTAGCAACCACTGAACTCTACCACCAGCTGGGTGTCATCTGCATAGCTCATAATATAATCTCTGATGTTATCGAGCACTATGCAGAGACACGTCAGGTAAAGATTGAATAGAAGTGGAGATAGACTGGCATCCTGCGGAACGCCGCAATTGATGCGTGTTTCGCTTGAGAATTCCGCCCCCCCCCAGGGGATTTTAGACTTCCTGTCTGATAAAAATGAGACTACCCATATGGTGGCTTCTCTGGAACAGTTGGCCACATTTTCCAGAGCCCATCGGAGTTGTAAATGATCTAATAGGTCAAATGCTGCGCTTAGATCTAAAAGCAATGCCAGACCCATTTTACCTTTATCTATTATGCTCAGCATATGGGTTTGTAAGTCCAACATAGCTGTCTCAGTGGTGTGAGCTGCTCTGAATCCTGGTTGTCATCTATGCTGGATATCCCTTGCCTCAACAAAGGTTTGGAGTTGTGCGGTGGCTACCTTGTCCATAACTTTCAATAAGAAATTGCAGTTGGTTATATGTTGAAGGTTACTCAGATCCTTTTGGTCCAACCCTTTTGTTTTCACCAGTGGTGTAATGGTAACTGTCTTGATACACTCTGGTATTATTCCGTCTCTGAAAGATGCGTTCACCACCCTAGTGAGCAAAGGTGCAAAAATCTCCCTGTTGTATAGTATCATTTTCGGGTGAAGTATATTTTCCGCCCATGAGGTAGGTTTCATGGATGCCAGTAGCCTTTCCATATCCTCTGTGGTTATAGGGCAACATTCAAAGCTTTCCTGGTTGTTCTGTAACTTAACCGGAATTGGTGGTCCTAATTGGACTTGTGCTGTGGCTTGCAATGTTGCTATTATCTCTCTTGCTTTCATTATTTTATTGGCAAAAGCCTCCTGCACATTTTCACAATCTTCCTGTGATGGTAGGAAGGTAGAGTCAGGGCCTTGGGTTTCTCCCTTAGAATTTCAAACAGCTTACTTGTCTAATTGGAAGCCAATACAATCTGGTCATTGAAGAAGGATTTTTTTGCTTCAATAATACTTTTTGTAGAGTCTCTGTGTCCTTCCAATTACCTTTGTTAGACTGCGAGTTTTATTTTAACAATATGTCCTCTCTTATCCTCTTTTCTCTTTTCAGCTGGGTTAACTCAGGGTTAAACCATTTTTGATGGCTTTTGTTAGCCATAACAAGTTTATCCTTGATAGGTGCTGACTGTCTATTAATTGCATATGAGTTATATTTTTGGACAATTGCATCGCATGTATCTTCCTCTGTACTCTCCGTCATGATCTTGTTGAGGCACTGCTCTATTCCGTGTCTTTTTATGCTTGTTACTACTTTTCATCTTGTGATTCTTGCATGAGTAGTGCAAAATTCACTTTGAAGTGGTCCGACAATATGCACGGGATGGTCTCAAGGTTGCATGTTATCACCCAATCTAATTGGTTCCCATTGGATATAGTTGGTTCTGTGTTGACTACCCTGAAATCAATGTTGTTCAGTGCTTTTTCAAGGTTAATTGCCTATTTATCTTTGGTGTTTCCCCTCCATCTATTAAGGTCTCCCAACATAAAGGTTGCTTTGTTGGGGCCCTTAAGGTTGATTAACTGCTGCATGATTTCTTTGTTGAAATCCACCATTAGGGACGGGGGTCTGTAGACCACTATCATGTTAATGCAACTATTATTTGATGGGGTATGTTTTAAATGAAGAACTTCACATCCCTGGAATACTATTGTAGATGGTAACATATGGATTCAGTCCCTTAGTATAACAGCCACACCTCCCCCAAGCACCATCTCCCTGTTATTGTGGAAAATTGTGTAGCCCTCCGGTACTGCCTTATTGATTGTTGGGCTGCTGGGGTCTTGGAGCCATGGTTCTGTTAAACATAGCATGTCTAGGACATCCTCTAAAATGAGGTTGTGGATACATTGGGAATGCTTGTTCATAGATCTGGTGTTTAAAAAGCATATTTTTAGCTCTTTGATGTTGTTTTCTTTGGTAATTGGACTTTCACTAGGTGGAGAGTTAATCTCCTTCCTTTTCTTGAGTTTTCTTTGAACTTCTCTGTTTATATTAATGACGTTGACCGGGACCTGTTCTCCAGTGTGTGTTAGGGCGTGCAGAAGATCCTGAGCTAGTAATCTCTTTTCGTCCATGCCGTTCTGTACAAAGTGTTGTACAGCAGCCATGTGATGCTGGCATTGAATGTCGTGTAACGTTTTCATGCCATTCATGTATCGCATCCTTACCTCCAAGGGTGGCGCCCTCTGCCCAGGAGGAGAGGATTATCCATTGGTTAGCCTCCTGACAGCGAGGACTGGCAAAGACCAGTTTGGCTCAGAAGCGCCAGCACTGAAGTGCCTGATGTTTCTTAATGAGCCAAGCAAAGGTCTATGGGAGATGTAATCCCTGAGCAGAGCCTTCTCTGCTAAAGATGCCAAAGCAGGTGTCTTCACACGCTGAAACAATGTACGGAAACAAAGTGTGCAGTAAAGAAATAACGTAGTGCACCTAGGATGGTAGCACAACTTGACAACACAAGATGTTAAATGAAGTTAGAGCACAAGAATTAAGTACACTGCTGCTTTAAAAATTCACAGCATGTGGGTGTGCTGAACTAGTGGTCCTAACAAATTCAATAGAAATGTAGCAAGTCTAACAGCTGCTCTTCTAATGTAAATTGAATGGAAATCTGAATAAAGCAATTCACTGACAACGGGCAACGTATTACCTTTGTAACCATATTCTAACCCTGCAGTGGCTGTGGACATGGCAGAGGGCTTTTAAGGCAGCTGGCAGGACAGGCAAAGACCGTCTTGGCTTAGAAGCGCCAGCGCTGAAGCGCCTGACTTGTCTTAATGAGCCAAGCAAAGGTCTATGGGAGATGTAGTCCCTGAGCAGAACCTTCTCTGCAAAAGATGCCAAAGCGGGTGCTTTCACTCACTGAACCAATGTATGAAAACAAAGTGTGCAGTAAAGAAATAATGTAGTGCGCCTAGGATGGTAGCACAACTGTACAACACAAGATGTTAAATGAAGTTAAAGCACACGAATTAAGTACACTGCTGCTTCAAAAAGTCACCACCTGTGGGTGTGCTGCACTAGTCATACTAACAAATTCAATACAAACGCAGCAAGTCTTACAGCTGCTCTTCTGATGTAAATTTAATGGAAATCTGAATAAAGCAATTCAGTGACAACTGGCAACGTATTACCTTTGTAACCGTATTCTAACCCTGTAGTCTAGTTTTGTTGTTTTTCTCGTGATGTGTAGCTTAAGCCCGAACCACCGTTGCCGATCATTGTCATATTTGTCATGTGTTTCAGATAGAGGTTTCGCAGGTCCAGCCTGCCCCAAGGGATTTCCCACTATGTGTGTTTATGATGGTGCTATTTTTATCCTTCCCCTTCTTTAGCTAATCATAGGACAGTATCTTGGACTGTCTATACACCCAATGCATCATTACCCGCTACCATTCCCAGTGAAGCCCTTTGTACAGGGTCTGTGGCTTAGACTACCTGTGCAATTTCACATGTAGCTGCCCCCACCGTCCCCCTTCTTTACTCTCACAGTTGGTAGGTGTATCCCCCTGTCTGGCAAAGAATTATCACCTTTAATACATTCCCCCTTCGATCGCTCTTTTGTTCAACATTTCTGTCCATCTCATCCCTTCTCCCTTTTCCTTGCACACCCTCACCCTTGTTACTGTGATCATCCAGCCTTCCTCCTCATAGCCATCCAAATCTACCCCCAAAAATCAGTATCTTTGTAAACACTCTCCCCATAATGCTTTGTAATTTTCCAAGTCTGGTGGGGTACTCTGACAATGCTTTCTACTTCATTCTCTCTTTCATTCATACTGCAGTGATCCTCCCCTAATACCTCCTTGACCTTAATTTTCTGTAATGCCATTATGCAACTGTTGTTATGCTGGTGGCATGTACACCAATAAATGATCAGACGACTGATGCAGGTGGTGAGGAGGATTGCGACGAGCACAGGGACAGTTATCTTAATGGCTGCTACAAGCCAGTTGAGTGCCCATGTGAATAACAAATCCATCCAGGTTGCTGATGAAATGTCTTGTGTTTCTTTTACCATTCTCTCATGTATTGTTCTTATTTCCTCTACTGCATCTGTGATTGTTCCATTTGTGGCATCGTTAGCAGAAATTGTGGTACAGCACATACTCCCTATCTTATGGCACACCCTTCCCCAGAGAAGTGTGCATTGAGCGAGCTGGAGTTTCAGGAGGCCAAGGAGCAGAAGGCAACAAGGAAAGGATCCTGGCGAACCGGTGGAGCATGGGATACTGAGATGCTGGCCCGGTGTGTGTGAGGGCTGCAGCGTGGTGAGGGAGCCATGTCTTCAGGGAGCCGGAGCGGGACGGAAGGCAGCCTGTCGGCCTTGGTTAGGCCAGTGCTCATTCCCCCTGGATGTGTGTGGGTCCCAGGAGTGTCTGAGGGGCAGGTGGTGAGACCCTGACCTTGACCCAAACCCATTTGAACTTACTTGCCTGCTCGCTGGTGCCATGCTACTGTGATTGAGTTCAGAGAAGCAGAGGGAGAGAAACTCAGTAGCGTGCAGGTGGCTGTAGCAGGAGCGCTGTGGGAGAAAGAGCCCGGTGAGCGAAAGCGGGAAGAAAGAAAAGCAAAGCTGAAAAATGTTAACAGCAAAGCGAAGCAAGCAAAACCTGGAAAGCCGCAAGAGAAAGAAAGTGGAATGTTAGAAAAGTGCACTAGAGGGGCAGATGGAAAGAAAGACAGAGCAAGTGTGCTGGTGGTGCAAAATCAAATAAGAGGTGGTGTGAGTGACCCGAAAAGAAGTAGAGGGGCACTAGCAACCCGAAACAGAGAGAGAGAGAAATAAAGAGCCCCCTTGTGACTGTCTTTTTTTAATATAATGGTTTTGTAGCATGTAGGAAAATTGACAATTATGAGAGGGTGAAGGCAACCCAAAACTAAGAAAGTGGTGCAAGCGACCCCTAAGGAAACATAGAGTGTGCAAGAGAGCACAGTGAGGAAAAGAAGGTGCAAGAGAGCACAGTGAAAATTAAAGAAAAGTGTGCAAGAGGCACTGGAAGGTGCAAATAAGGTACAAGGGTGCACAACAACAAAAGGTGTGCAGGGCACAAAACAAAGATGAAAAGGACAGAGTGAAAGAGGCACAGATGAGGAGAGGGTGACAGAGAATATGGAGAGGGGTTAGAGATCAGAGTGGTTTCACTAAGGAGGAATAAAGAACACAGCGTTCTCAAAAGTCTCTGATACTACCCCATGAAAGAAAGAATTGTACAGTGAAAGGTACATTCTGACAAGAGGAACATTTTGTTTGGTTCAAACCAGATGGGCCTATGTTTGGGGAAGGGAACCCCAAGAGACCCACTAAAGGTATTGCTGAACTTTATGAAGAGAGGCCAAGACTTGCGGAAGGGAACCTGAAAGGCCTAACAGGAACTATGTCTTTTGTTTGGGACTGCAAAGATTGAAGCTTGGGGAAGAGAACCCCAAGAGACCCAGAGACCTTGTGAACTGTATTGGTTTATTGCAAGAGCCCTACCTGGAAGGTCCCAAGGGGGACACTTTTAAGTTGAGCTATTTGGAACTGGCAGAATCACACCTATTGGTAAGACTACTAGAAACCAGCTGTGGTTTACATTTTCTTTTGAATCACCGTTTTTCCTTTAAGAAGATCCCCTATCACATTTGGTATAAGGGTGAGGGCAAGTATAGGTTTTGGGCACAGATGAACTTTGGTTTTGGGCTTACAAACATCGAAGGCCCTTCGAAACATCAGTTGATGGTACAACCCCCTTAAAGTTAGGGCCAGATAGGCATAAGACCTACCCCACAAAGTTTGATGATAAAGGTTTTCAAACTGTTACTTTTTAATCTCGGTCTGTCTTGATACCATGCCTCTCTCACATATCGTGTTAGGAGTGAGATGCAACTAAACCAAAACAGGTTGGGGTACCCTATAATTTGAGGGGTTAAGTGATAGAGCCCACAACCCCACAGTGACCACTAATGGTTCTGTTGGGTTTGAGCTTTGTAGTAGCCGGTCAGAAACCGTCCAGCCAAAAGAAAGACGTTTCATCCCTACTGATCGTGTCCTTATTCCACCTCCCTGGACCTATATCAGGTTGGTACCCAAATCAGGACTTGCTTGGAAGTTTGGCATCGATGTACTGGGAGGGGTGATGCATCCTGATTTAGAGGGGATTTGAAAGTATTACTCCACAATAATGGGCAAGAGCCCTTTCAGATCCAGGCACAGGATCAAATAGTCCAAGGGATACTTGAGAGGATGATGCTATCTCTCCTCAAAGAAGAGGCTGGGAAAGATACCACTGAGAGAGGTGCTTTAGGCTTTGGGGAAGCTGATGCCCAACCTAGTTATATCCAATCACCACCCATCAGTGATGAAAGCTCTGACATACTCCTGATTTGGCTTTTGCTTAGTGAAGTGATCCCTTACCCTTACTTAAAGAAAGGACTCTATAGAGGGGACATCACTTGAGAATGGATACCAAAAACCCAGCTAGTGGTTCCCCAAAGTCACAAACAGATAGTGCTTGAGATCACACACACTCACATCTTGTCTTGTCTTGGACATCTGGTCCAAGCCAAATCTCAGGCTCACCTAGTCAGCAAATTCTACTGGCCAGGGATGCATGACGACAGGAAAAATGCCATCCAGACTTGTGGAATATGTCAGCGTGCCAGCACCCACTTACCACCGCCAGACCCTTTTAATCCATTACCCATCATCGACGTACCATTCTCGAGGATTGGGATGGACATTATTGGACCCATGAAAAATCTAAGATAGGGAACAAATATGTGCTAGTAATACTTCACTATGCCACCCGATACCCAGAGGCATTTCCCCTGCACAATAATACCACTCAGATGATCCTAAAACATTTACTTCCCTTCTTCTCTCAAGTGGGCTTCATTAAATAAATCCCAATGGACCAGGGTACCATGTTAAAGAGTAAGATCATGAGGGAGGTAAAATAGCTACTTCATATAATCACCTTGAGAACGTCAGTTTGCGATCCCCAAATTGATGGATTAGTTGAACGGTTTAACAAGACCCTTAAGACCATTCTTAGGAAACTAGTTGACAAGGACAGAACCAACTGGGATCAGATTATTCCATGGGCATTGTTTTCCATAAGAAAACACCTCAAGCCACCACTGGTTTCTCACACTTCGATTTACTGAATGGTAGGGGCGAAGAGCCACAGATGTTTTAGACAGGCTTCGAGAAACATGGGAGGAAATGGAAAAAGCTACAATACCACTCTCTCAGACATCCTCTAAAAGAGCATATGACTGCTGTTTGATCCCTGGTACAAGACCACTTTGGTGGAGCCCAAAGTCAACAGAAGTCGGCATATGACAAAAAGATCTCCCTTAAGTCATTCTCCATCAGGAAAAAGGTCCTTGTACATCTCCTTACCTCAGACAACAAGCTTATTTCCAAATGGCATGGGCCATATGAGGTATTGCCCAAGACAGGACCATGTAAATATAGAATCCCCCAACCAGACTGTCGCCAGAACACACAGATCTACCATGTACACTTGTTGAAATAGTGGAAGGAGAACATCTTTGAGGCTAATGCCACAGTCTTATGTTGTTTGATACCAGACAAGGCGAATAATACCTTCATTACCTCTGATATTACTAACACTCAACAGAAAGATCTCCTTGAGCTGCTAGAATAATTCCCCAATGTTTTCCATGAAGAGCCTGGCAGGCTGAAAGGAATATGCCATCATATCTGTACCCCTGCAGGCCAGGTAGTCCATCTTAAACCATATTGACTACCTAAGGCCTGCAGAAATATTGTCATCAAAGAGGTAGAGCAGATCCTTCAGGCCAGCATAATTGAACCATTTACCAGTTCCTGGTACTCTCTCTTGTGAACTTTATTGGTTTGCTGCAAGAGCCCTAAGTGGAAGGTTCCGAGGGGGACCCTTTTGAGTTGAGCTTTCCTGAACTGGCAGAATTACACCAATTCGTAAGACTACTTGAAACCAGCTGTGGTTTACATTTTCTTTTGAATCACCATTTTCCCTTTCACATTTGGTTTAAGAGTGAAGGCAAGCATAGGTTTGCAACGGCCCTTAGAAACATCAGTTGAGGGAACATCACCCTTAGAGTTAGGGCCATATAGGCATTACACCAACCCCGCAGAACACGCATAGCATGTACCATTGGTGCTCCTCCATCCTGCCTTCTTTATTTCCCCATACCATATACTTTCTGAGGCCAGATCCACTCCCTCCCTGACAATTGTGTTGAATTATTTTGGGCTCATTATACTTCACTTAGTGCGTGTCTCCCTATCACCACCAGCTGATGGGCCCAATTTATCCTTATGTGCTAAATTCCAGAAAAGATAAAGCAGACAGAAAACAAAGATACAGAACAATACAACACTGCTTACATTTACCCCACTCATCTCTTTAATCCCACCCTCTCTTTTTTTTCCTCGTTTGTCCTCTATTTCTATTGTGGGTCTTCTGTAACACCTTATTAGGGTACAAAATGTTAATGCAATTTGGCTAATACTCCCCATCAAGTGATTCCTCCTCATCCTGATGTGCTGCTGGTAACACAGCAAACGTCTGAGTGGAGAATCCATGCATGTTGTTGGTATTGAGAAGATCACTTCAAAAGGACCGCAAAACGGAGGCTCCTTCCACTTTCTCATTGCGTTTCGAATAAGTATGTTTTCCCCTGGATAAAGAGGCTGTATTTGTGAAGATGCTTGACAGGCTTGTGCACACTCTTTGATGTTGGTTCGCTCCCTTGTAGATTGCTGGACCTGGCGGGAGATGTAGCAAAGTACATTGGTCATCTCAGTTAAATAGTCCTTCATCTCATTGCCAAGGACTTCTGAGCTAGGGTTAGCATCTGAAATTGAACATGAAGGAGGACTGGCACATGCATTCTCCTTCCCATTAGAATTTCAGGCGCAATAAGGTGGTGCTCCATAGAAGGTGCGTTTTGAAAGACAAAAAGGGCAAGAGGGAGGCAAAAAAGGCAATTTCAGCACATAGCAGTTGTTAGCTTACCCAAGCTCTCTTTTAGTAATCCATTCATTTTCTCCACAAGGCCGTTTGCTTGGTGGTAAACTGTGCAAAGTTTGTGTTTGATCACTAAGAGATGTGTTATCTCCTCAAAGAGATCATTGGCGAAGTATTAGCCATTATCTGACCTTATCTCTTCACATACCCCCCATCTTGGGAATACTTCAATTACTAGGAACTTTGCTAGAGATTTTGCATCATTCTCTGCACTGGGCCCTGCCTCAAGCAAATGCAAAAATGGACAGACTATTACGATTAGGTACATGTAGGAGGCACATCTTTCTTGCATGTCAACATCATCGATATGCAAGTGCCGGAAAGCCCTTCCTGCTGAGGTATCATTCACCACAATGTTTTTAAAGTATGGCCAGACAGAAACTGTTTGCAAACCACACAATTTCCCATAAACACTTTCACTTGCTCATCCATGTTTAGGACCTACCATCCCTCCTTCAGCTCTGCAGCTATGCTTTCTTTGGACATATGGGTGGGGAAATGTAGCTGTTCTAGGGCTATGTTTAACAATTTTCTGGCCATTACAGGCTTCCCTGTGCTATTCTACCACCAAATCAGGTCCATGGATGACAGTGAACATCCTCTTTTTATCCACAGGTCTTTTTCCTCATTTGGTACCTCTCCTTGTAATTCTATTATGTGTACTATGGGGATTGTGTTAAAACTGTCCTCCCTTTCTACCTCCCCACTCTTCTTCCTTTCTGCTGCGATGAGTGGCACCTTTTTGCCTTTTTTCTGGGGTACCTCTGAACTCCCCCTCCCTCCGTTAAGTATGCTGCTGCTTTTGCCACTCTGTCAGCCATTTCATTCCCCATTTATTTCCTGTCTTGTTTTCCTGTGTGAGCGGCACATTTTATTATCGCCACCTCTACTTGAACATTTAGGGCCTCATTTAATTATTTTAGTAGTTCTGCATGTTGTAAGGGAGACCCATCACTTCTTTTGAATCCCCACCTATTGACATGACATAGGCAGCATTGGAAAAGATGTTTGCTGCATGCCCTTCCATCATTTTCTAGTGCTCTTATCATCGCCACTAATTCTGCTGCCTGAGCTGAATAATGTGAAGGATGTCACTGCTAAGGTGCTATTACATGTTAACTATTTTTTTGAAGCACACTACTGCACACTACTGCCTCACCAGTATGTTTCCTTCCTGTCTCTGGGTCAATACTTGATGACCGGTCAATATAGAACATATCTGTTCCTGCTATTTCTTCCTCTTTTACCTGTATGTTCCCTTCCATCCTGTCCATGTGCACTGCACAATCATATATGTAATCACCTTCCTGTATTGGTTCAGCTAGGTAGATTTCTGGGTTTATACTTTGGCACCTTACCAACTCTATGGTTGGTTTGGTTAATACGACCTCATATTCCAATGCTCTTTGGGTAGTTAGTGTACTTTTAGATTTCTCAAAAATGGCAAATAATGAGTGTTTCATGTACAATACTACGGGACACCCCATGGTAATCGTTTATGCCTTCTCAATTGCAAACGCTGCTGCAGCAAGCGATTGTTCGCAAGGGAAGTGCATTACTGGGTCTAGGCTTCCACTGTAGTACGCCAGTGGTTGATGTCCCTGCATCTTCTTTTCTCTGAAGACAGCCGTAATCACTGAGCCATCTGAACGTTAGACCAAATAGAATTTTTTGCTGTAATTTGGGTAGCTCACAATGGTGCATGTGTCAGTGCATCTTTTAGTTCTGTAAAGCTTTCATTAATTTCAGATGTCCATTTTATGTCTTTTTATGCTTGCTTAAGGCCCTGCAGTAGGGGTTTCGTAAATGTGGCATAATGAAATACCCATGCTCTGCTGTAATTGCACAGAGCTAGAAACTTCTGCATCTCTTTCACCGTTCATGGGCGCGTGGTAGAATGAATGGCCTGTGTCTTTTCATGCGTTATTCTACGCCCTTCACTGCATATTATTTGCCCTGGGTACACATCCTCTTCTAGGCAATACTGTAATTTTGCCTTATCCACCCTGTACCCTTTCTCTGCAAGTAGTGACAAAATGCGTACTGATTCTGTTCTGCATTCTTCTTCTGTCTCACTGCATTTTAACAGATCGTCAACATATTGAATGATAGTGCTTGATGTTTGCACATTGCATAGATCCATTTGTATTAGCCCATTGAAATTACTGGATGATTCGCACTACTCCTGGGGAAAACAAGTATGTTCAAATCTAGTTCTACATAACGTGAAGGCCTTCAGATAGCTTCAGTCTGCGTGCAAAGGTATAGAGAAAAGGGATTTTTTAAGTCAATGACCGTGAAGTAGTTTGCCTTCGCTGGGATATTGCCCAATATTGTGGCAGGGTTTGGAACCACAGGAAATTCTGCATCTACCATTTCATTTATGGGATGCAAATCCTGGATGAAACACCATGACCCACCTTTTGATTTCTTTATCGGATAGATCTCTGTGTTATAGGTTGATGTGGCGTTGTTCGGAGCTCATAGAATTCTGCTTCCACTACTTCATTTAGGGGCATACGTCCTGGATAAAACACCACGATTTACCTTTTGATTTCTTTATCGGGTAGATTAGTGTGCTACATGATGATGTGGATGTCTGAATGATGCCTTGCTGCCATAATGCGTGCAAAGTGGAGTATATCCCCCTTCATCTGCTTCTCTGGTCAACGGATATTGTTTTGCTTGGGGTAGCAGGGCCCCTTGTTTCAGTTTTATTTTTACTGCCCCAATCCCTTTCAGTATCCCCACATTGTGAAGTCCCTCGGTCCACCACTCATCAAGCACCCTTTTGAGATCTCCCTCTGTTTTCTCTCTTCTCTAATTATGTCAGAATGAGCATCATTTTCCAATATCTGAACTGGGCAAGGTATGTGTATCTGGAACACCATCTCCCCTTCCTCCTCCTCATCAGTGAACAACTGTTCAACCGATACTCCTGTAATTGTCTAAGTGGGGTCAATACACAGCACTGTTCACCACTCCATGTTGTCATTGTCTGTTCCACACAGAATTACCATGTCTTTGCGTATTACTGTTTCTTCGGGCTGTAACACCATTGTTTTCCCCTGTAAGTCATCCTTCTGTCACTGTGGTCTGAATAGGAATTCTGAAGCCAGTCGGAACACCTTCCCCTGTATTCCCCGGACCCATCCTAGCAGAACTTCGACTCCGTACAGGAACATGCTGTGGTATAGTGGTTGTGTTCACCAGGTGCTTTGCGCATGAGCTGCCAAAAGAAGAGCTGCTACCCAGGAATAGTAAATGCTGGACGTGGGGCACACTATCCCTTTCTCTGTGAATGATATGGTTGCATTCAGCTTTCAGAGCAGTTTTCTCCACAAGATATTGATGGGTGTGTCTTTGGAGTATAGTTAGCGAGCTACGAGGTGGTGCGTCCCTATGGTTAATGGTACATCTTTTGTTACTGTAATCGTGACCACTGCCCCAGAAATGCCCTCCATATCCATCACTTTGTTAGATAATGGGAATACCCCCTCCCTAATGCAGGATTTGGTTGCTCCTGTAACTATAAGAAATGAGAACTCTCTTGCTCCAATTTTCACTGCTCCCTTGGCTTCCTCTTTCGGGTTGTCAGTTACTGCTAGGACTGGACACACTCTGACTTTCTGTGGGCTCCCCTATTGCTGTGTGTTATTTAACAGGAAGGGGAAAGGGTTCTACCCTACCACGCTGACACCTGTTTAATGCGGCACCACATTTGCCCTAGTGCCCCTGTGGTTCCGCCTGCTACTGTGGGTGGCTCAACCATCACTGGGACCGTTATGCCACTGTTGGTTGTCCTTCTTTAAGGCTGCACTACTCCCTGCTGTGCTGGCAACTGCGCTGGTTGTAACTTCCCTGGAGGACACAGCATCTGCTGCCACTGAAGCCCCTGCTGTTGCACTACTTGAGTTGCATGTGCCTGTGCCTGTTGCATAAATGGACAAGTGTGCACCATGTGTCCCATATTCTGATATATGTTACATGGACTGAAAACCCTGTATCCTATTCCTCAATACCCCCCACTTCCCTGTTGTGAATGCCCTCTTGTTATAGGGAAGTATCCCCCATGCATGTAATTCCCCTGTAGTGGTGTTCCCCATTGACACAGCCCTCTCCATGCTCCACTCTGCTATATCTGATACTCTCGATGTTTTTGCCCCTGTCATGAGGGTCCGCTTGAAGCCCAAAGCCAAGTGCAACTCTTGGTACGACTCAGACCTCGTCACCCTTAAACACATGTGCAGGGTGGCTGAGAGGAAATGGCGTGATTCAGGTATATGCTCTGTCAAACTGGCCTACCGCCTGCTCCAAAGGCAATACCGGCTCTCTGTCCGCACCAAGAAGAGAGCCCACAGCCAAGCCCACATTTCTGCAGCATCTAACATCTCAGCTGAACTCTTTAAAATCTGTAAGGAGCTGGCCAATCCTGCTGAAGTCTCAACATCTCTTGTCCCCTCCCAGACACCCTGCAAGGCCCTGGCTTCTCATTTCATCTCTAAAGCTCAGGACAGCCTGTCCTCTCTCCCCCCTCCTCCCTCTACTCCCTGCCCTTCCCCTGGCCTTTCCTCTGCCCACCTCTCCTCCCTCCTCCTCTGCCTTTCCCCTGTTCTCCCCAGACAAGGTTTCTAGACAAGTCCGATCTTTGAAAGTCTTGTCAAAACAGGTTCACCCCTGTTCCTCCAAAACCATCAAAGACCACATTGAAACCCTGGCTCCTGCTCTGGCTGACTTCTGCAACCACTCCTTCGCCACTGGAGTCTTCCCTTCCCATCTGAAGCACTCCCTTGTTCACCCTCTTCTTAAGAAATCCTCTGCCGACCTAACTGTCTGGCTAACTATTGCCCAATCTCCATCACTCCTTTCTTGGTCAAACTCCTGGAAAAGGTGGCCATCTCCCAGTTTAATGTTCACACTGAATCTGTAGGTTGTCTCCATGACCATCAGCCTGGCTTCAAAGCGGCCAGAAGAACAAAACTGCTCTCCAAACATCCGTGAAGACCTGCTCTCTAACCTTGATTTCAACACCCCCTGTGTCCTCATCTTATTTGATCTCTCGTCTGCCTTTGAGAGGGTCAACCATGCCATCCCGCTCAACCGTCTCTGTGATAACCTGTGTATCACTGATCAGTCCATGGCTTGTATGACTTCTTTCCTCTCTGATCGACCCTCGCAGGTCCAGCTTGGGTCCTTCCTCTCCTCTATCTCTTCCTGTGGTGTTCCCCAGGGGTCTAACCTCTCTCCCTGGCTGTTCAACCAATACCTGGCACTTCTTGCCCACCGCATTGCTGCTCTCTGCCCCAACTTTCAGTGCTATGCGGATGACACTCAACTCATTTTCAGGCTCCCTTCTGCCACCTCTTATCCGTCTCTCATCTCTGACTGTCTGTCTGCTATACAGGAGTGGTGTGCCGCTAATGATATCTGCCTTAATGCCAGTATGACTGAGATTCTCCTCTTCGGCACACCTACTCCCTCCTTTCCTGTCACTTTCTGGCTGGCCTCTCTTAGCCCTCTTCCTGCTCCCACCTGTGAGGCTAAAAACCTCTGGGTCATCTTCGACTCCTCACATCTCTGACGTCTCTAAGAGGTCACACTACCAGTTGCATCTCCTCAGAGCTATTCTTCCGTTCCTCTCCTTCCTCCAGAAGCTCACTGTCTCCAGAGCTCTGGTTCTCTCTAGGATGGACTACTGCAACAGCCTCTTTCTAAATCTGCTTGCCTCTACACTCCGCCCTCTGCAACTCATCCAAAACAGGACTGTAGGACTTGTCCTTGGCCTCAAGCCAGGGATCATATCTCTCCAGGACTGAAATCTCTGCACTGGCTCCCAGTGGCGGCAAGGATTAATGGCTCCCAGTGGCGGCAAGGATTAAGTTCAAAATCCTCTGCACTTTCCACAAGGCCCTCTGGGGCCTGGTGCCTCAATACCTTCAACTCTCTCTTCCTAAATATCTTCCTTCTCGAGCTCTTCGCACATCCACCCCCAACTCCCTCAGGGTATGTCGCTTCCTCTGCAGAAACAGCCTCCCTGCCTCTCTGAAACCTGAGGAGAACCATCTCCGGTTCCAGAAGCACCTCAAGACCTTCCACTTTGCTCCTGCTTTCTCTCCTCCTCTCCCCTGCTGATCTCCTGGCTGAAACTGCACTGGTTACCTGACTACCCTCTGATCTCGGGCTCAGGCTCCCTCCCCACCAGTTGCACACCTGCACTGCCCCTCTGGCAACCCTTGCACTCAGGGACTGTTTCTGTATCCCTAGAGCCCCCTACCAGCACTTGACACCTGATGTCCGCACTTACCCTCGCACTTGCCATCAGCTGGCAGCACTTTTTATTTATTGTCTTCATTTATTTTACTGTTATCCTATGTACTGCACTTTCCCTTCCCTTTCCCCCTAAAATTTTCCCTCCCCCCCTTGCACTTGCGCGATCTCAATGTCACCTGGCCTAGTAAGATCGTTGTCTTTGTCTTTCCTCTGTTGCCCCCCTTTGCCTCATCGCGCCTTGAAATACTTGTGTATAGGTGCATTATAAATGCATATCATATCATATCATTGTGGTGGTGTCCAGTCAAATGGTCGAAAATAAAAGATCGAATGACCGTTTGATCGACAGTCAAATGGTCGAAAAAAAGGTCGAATTTTTTATTTATTTATTTATTTATTTTTTTAGTTTTGGTTGGTTTCAAAATAATGTAAAAAAATAAATAATAAATCGACCATTTTTTTCTACCATTTGACTGTCGATAAATGGCATTAGATCCTTTGGTTTTCGACCAAATGACTGGTAACCCATTGTGGTACATACTGCGGCTGCACGTATCCTCCTTGTGTGGTGTTTGTCCTGTGGGAACCCCTCCCCTTGGTTTGTTTTGTATTAATCTGTTTTCGGCATTATCAGCATTATCGGCATTATCAGCATTCTCGGCTGCCTGACTCTCACTTTCCTGCTTCCTCTTACAGTAATGTACTAGTATGGCTTGTATTTCGGTCCAGCTGTTAACTTATATACCTATTAACTTGTCCAAGGAAACTTGTACTTCTGTTGGCAGTCCTTTTACTAGTATGTGATAGAACAATGGTATGCATTCATCCCAGGACCTTCGTGTCTCTTTGGTCCATAAATCCTGAACTTGCTTTATATATTCAGCTGGGTCATCATCACCTTTCATTTTGTAAGCCATCACTGTCCACAGGTCATAGCTGTCTGGATACATGCTCCTTAAGACTTCCCAGACATGTACTCGACAATTGTTAAATGGAGCTCTGTCATGAGCATTGGTGCTCAATTTCACTACTTTATTGCCGTCCTGATTGCAAATTGTGTCTGCCTGTTCTCCTATGATTGCAGCAAACAAACCTTTGGAAGAAATGGGCACATAACCAGACCGAAGCCAAGCAACTACACAACCTATGTCGTGAAGCCACTTGTTCCATCTGTCTGGAGTATTTTAAGGACCCTGTGAGCATTGACTGTGGTCACAATTTTTGCTAGGCCTGCATTACCCGCTGTTGGGAACATTATGACAGAAACTTTTCCTGCCCACACTGCCGAGCAAAATCTCTAGGCAGAAACCTACGGCCGAACCGCCAGCTGGCCAACATGGCAGAGATCACCAGCCAGTTACATGTACCCCAGGTGAGAGTCTGTGGGAGGGGGATTTGAGCATGGAGCGGAGTTGGTGGTAGTAGGGCAGACCGAGCACCGAACCACATGAACTGGGGAATGTTTCTTGGGAACCATCATGCTGGTAACTCTGCTTGAGCAAAGGCAGGAGCTTGTTTTAACTGTGCCAATATGTGGGTGTGGCTGTGCCAGGATGGTTACTGTCAGTCTCAAGGTGAGAATGAATTTCTTTTGTTTTCTTTACTGGCACAAGGTAAAGGATTGTTTAAAGGGGGCTTTCAGCATGGAATTTTCGACTGAAAGACTGTCACAAGATTGAAATTGCTCTTCTGGATGAAACATCACATCACTGTTGCAATCTGACAGCCAGCAAGGCATGGATAGGTGCTACTAATTCTTGTCCCCATCCTCCTTTCACCAGAGGTGTACAAAGAGCGTCTCTACTTTAAAGGTCTACCGAAGAGGACGTTACAATTTGTTCAGGTATCTTGATTAAAGGTGCATGCTCTCACCAACGTGCACTGGCAGAGGGTTGATATTGTATGCAATTACTCACCCTAAGAATCGTCCCTGTTCAGTTACATGTTCAGCCAATGCGTGAAGTTTCTCCGCACTGCTAGTTTTAATTTAACCAAATCCAATTAGTGAGGCACAAGCATATGTTGGGCTGTGCCCTTTGATAATGAGGGTTGCCACAGTTGTCTTAAAGCACATAAAACAGAAGCTTTTAAACAGCGGAACCGGAAAGAAACTTCAGAGCATCCATCTAGAACTATTCCCTAGGATAAACCCATGTAAGGTAACTCCTCTATCCCCTGCTCAGGAGACTCTTGCAGCCCCATAGATGAATCCCTGGCACTGCTGTACAATGTTGCACAGCCAAATAGTGCCACCACGTCATTCAAGAGATCTGGATAAAAGTGATGGCTTTCTTAGTGGGCAATAGGCATCCTCGGAAACCCTCTGTTACGACCACATCTCTCGTTATAAAAATGGAGCTCCTGCATCCAAAACCATTGGCTCACAGTCCTTTAGTAGACATGGAAAACTCCTGAAGCAAAGCACCACGCCTTTCGCAACAACCTTGTTAACATACAATAAAAAAAGGTTGGTTACATTCCATGTACAAACATGACATCTCTATGGTTAACCCATAGTACACATTTTTTGCTAGTCCCTCATTGATGTCTGTGCCTCCAGCAACACCACTGATTGTAATGTAAAACTGTCTGCCATTTTGGAATCTGCTGTCGCAGTGAGGCCTCATCACGACTTGGGCGCTAACCCTTAAAATCGGCGGTAACGCTCTTAGCGCCGATTTTAAGGGTCCGTCGGATCACGATTCCAAACACTGCTGGCGCAATAACAGCCGGCGCAAGGACAGCCGGCTGTACAAGCGCCGGCCATAACAGCACCAGGAACCCTTAGCGCTAAAACATCATCAATCACGAGTCTGGCGTAAGCGCTATTAGCGTCAGAAAAGCGGCGGATAATCCGCCGAAAATACCTCCAGCAAAAAGCTGGAGGTAACAGAACACAGGCCACAGCAATAAGGGCCCAGGTGGAAGCAATGCAAATCAGAGGCCTACAAAGGACCCACCCATGCACAACACACCCTCCCCAACCCCATTACACCAGCAGGAGCAGGGAGGAGACAGCAATGAGGGCCCAGGTGGAGGCAATGCAAATCTGAGGCCTACAAAGGACCCACCCATGCACAACACACCCTCCCCAACCCCATTACACCAGCAGGAGCAGGGAGGAGACAGCAATGAGGGCCCAGGTGGAGGCAATGCAAATCTGAGGCCTACAAAGGACCCACCCATGCACAACACACCCTCCCCAACCCCATTACACCAGCAGGAGCAGGGAGGAGACAGCAATGAGGGCCCAGGTGGAGGCAATGCAAATCTGAGGCATACAAAGGCCCCACCCATGCACAACACACCCTCCCCAACACCATGCTGCCATTTGGAGCCGGGAGCCTTGATGTCGACTTCTACCTGCTGCGCCTGGAGCTACAGAGGCCAGTCAACCAGGCCAGGGCCCTGGGAGTGCAGGGGGCAGTGGGGATGAGGAGAAGGAGGAGGAGAGCAGCACCAGCAAGGCGGCCAGCCATCCCCAGGGTCAAGCCAACACCCTGGGCCCTAACTGATGGTCAGTTGGTGACAGAATATTGGCTGGACAGGGCAACCATCACCCAGTTGCTGGACACAATCCAGGGTGACATATGCAGCCGCATAGCCACCAGCACGGCAGTACCTCCCCTAGTGAAGCTTGTGTCTGTGCTTCAATTTCTTGGGACTGGCAGCTACCAACATACCGTTGCCATGATGCATGGAATGGCCCAGTCCACAATCAGTGCCATGCTGGGACAGGTGCTTGATGCACTGTTGAATCATGTGAACGAACACATTGTATTGCCAGCCACACAGGCACAGGTGCACCAGCTTAAGGGTCAATTCTATGCCATTGCCCAAGTCCCGAATGTAATAGCAGCCCTGGACTGCACACATGTGGCACTTGTACCACCCCAGGCACATGAGGCTGCCTACAGGAACCGGAAACAGTACCATTCCCTCAACGTGCAGATGACATGTGGCCCTGACCTCACCTTCAGCCACTGCTATGCCCGCTACCCAGGATCCACCCACGACTCCAGGGTCCTACGCAACAGTACCCTGCCGGCGTACATGAAAAGGCACCGAGGCCAAAACACATGGCTAATGGGTGAGTACAAATGTATACCACAAAGCATGTCAATCCACAACTGATGGTGCCTGTCACAGAATCCATCATTCCCAATAGTCAACATCATCACAGCAGCATACACATTCAAGCACCTTGCACGATGAATCTTGGACTTGTCCAACACAGCAGAACACACCCATGCAGGATGTCAGACATGTGGCGGCACAGTGACATATGGAAGTCCCACCACAACAAGGCCTCCTGTATGAGTAGCACCATGACTCCCGAAACTGACACAGTACAGATATCCCACCCTGGCCATCCGACAGTAGTGAAAATCCAATCCATGAGCTGGCACATCCACGAATGCTCCACACATAAGTAGGCCGAGTAATGACAATGCACATCCCACAAACACTGTCCCCAAAATGGCCATGGAAATGCATGGATAACAGTACAGAATAGTGAAGAGCAGCAAATGCAACTATAGCCAAATGGATTTGCAATGACACATGAGGCAGCCACTTCTGTCAAGCAGAAGTAGATGGAAGGGCCCCCTCTTCCTGCGACAAGTGAATGAGTACTGTTACATACAGAAACATAGGTGTACCAAGTGGAGAGTACCCCATTGATTCAATCGTGCCCGTAGGACAGCACACTCCACAATGTTATAGGCCAAATGACAAATATGGCAAAATCACACTGATGACAGAGCTCTGTACACCCACTCGACTTACCTTGTCCCCATACCGGCTTTCTCTCCCCTGCAGGTGATTCGGGATATCCCCAGTACACGTGGCTCATGACCCGTGTGCGTCACCCACACACGGCGGCGGAGCGGGCATACAACCTTGGCCATGCCCGTACACGGATCTGCGTTGAGAGGGCATTTGGCCTGCTGAAGGCACGCTTCCGTTGCCTCGACCGCACGGGAGGTGCAATGATGTATGCACCAGAAAAAGTTGAAAAATTGTACTGACATGTGCCATGCTGCACAACATCTGTTGTCGCAGAAATGTACCACTGCCCCCAGATGCTCATGTGCAGCCACCTGAGGATGGTGGTGAGGGCGATGAAGTGCCAAAAGGTGTTGCACATGCACAAAGGGTTGGGCTGAGGGAAGGGAGGTTGGCCAGACAGGGATTGATTGATGGATTCTTTTAGAAATGGGTAATAGGTAAATTGTACATATGTCACTTCAACATTAAATTGCATTCGTAATAATCACTACTGTCCATGCATTGATTTTTTTAACGTGATTTATTTTCCATCCAACAATCCCCCCTCCCCCAGTGAACACCCAACAATCCCCCCTTCCCCCAGTGAACACCCAACAATCCCCCCTCCCCTAGTGTACAACCCCAAACTGTACAGTTGCCTCATCAGGTCAACAACAATGATGCCATGCACCACTAGGATGGGCGCGGGCGCTTCCCTCTCCCAGGACCCTCCGGTGTGCGTGCCCTCAGGTGGCGCAAGGACCGGCACCTTGGAGATGGGTCTAGTGAACCCTCTGTGGGTGTGGTGGAAGTTGAGGGTATGGAAGCGCTGCCCATCATGTGCTGGCGCATGAGGTTATTGGCCTCGCGTTGCTGTTCTGCAAGTGCAGACACTGCCTCCGTGAATTCTCGGACTCGTTGCCCAAAGCCTGTCAGGGCAGCGGTGCATTGTTGCACAACTTGTAGTGTGCGGGCATTGTCCCGCGCAATATACCGGCACCCATGCCGGATGGAAGTTCTCACGGCCTTAATGTGCCGGCTCTGGACCTTTGCCATTGCTTCCACCTTGGCCTGTTTTGCCTCAATGACATCCTGCCGGCCCATGACTGCTGCCCCTGTGACAAAGGCCTCTACTGGTGCATCAGGTGGTGGACCGCGAATTGGGCGCTGTCGGGGGGGGCTGCATGGCGACATGCCACCACACTGGACTGGATTGCCTGGCTCAGATCGATTGTCCTCTGGGCTTCCATAGGATGGAGTGTCCACATCGGGCTGTGGTGTGCTGCAGCCACCCACAGGCCCATGGGGCCTCCCTGCCTGCTGTCTGCCTGGGCTTGGGCTTCCATGGGGTGTTGACACCCCTTCCCCATCACTACTGCTGTGGGAGTGTTGTGCGGTGGCATGATGCACACGTGGAGGTGTTGCTCCTACGTTGGGCTCCCATTCCGGCCTCTCTCCCTCGGCATCAGGGCTGTGGATGTTGGGTTCTGGTGAGCTGACGGTCACCTCCCTGTGGCCATGTGGCTGCCGCTGCTGTCTGGGGGGGCTGCGTCGGGGTGAGGTGGGTGTTCCCTGGTGTTGTCTCCCATGGGTGTGGCCTTTTTTGGGGGTGCTGGTGCTGGTGATGGCACGGTGTTGTGAGCGCATTGTCTGTGTGGCCTCATCACCATCATCACCGGGCTTGTTGGGATCGACGTGTGCCTGTGGGGTGCATAGGGGGTGGTTTGAGTACAATGCTACTTACATTTGTGTGATGCAGGTCATGCCAACAAGTGTGAATGAAGACAGCAACAATGACGCATTCAACTTGCATTCTGTTCAGTCACCATGTGGTGCTTGTTGTGGATGTGCATGGAGGTACACTGCATGGGAACGCGTGGTTGTGGTGGACTGCGCTCAGGCTTTTGTGGTTGTGTTGATGCACAGTACCACTCTACGTAGCTGTCCTATGGCTATGGGAGTCTATCCCCTGCCCCGGCCATTCATGCACTGCACGTACAGGGTCGTCTAGGCAGCACTACCGTTCTAGGGATGTGGCCCTCACTTACGGTGTATGCAGAGCCTCAGACACATGTCTTCACTCTCATTCAGATGCATGTATTCGGAGATGGGACTCACCTGCCGTTGGATTGATGCCAGTCCCTGCCTCCGCTTCACCAATGCCCTCAATGGTTCCAACGTCGATGACACCCGTAATTTTCTCCTCCCATGGTGTGAGGTTGGGGGGGGGGGGGTGGTGTCCCTCCTCCTGTGGCCCTGCTTGCACACCTGTGCTGGGACAGGATGCCTCGCACTCGCACGCGCAGGTCATTCAGCCGCTTGCGGCAGTCCTCCCCATCCCGGGGCACGCGCCCCACTGCACTGACCCTTTCTTGCGACAGATCGCCATATTTGGCCTCGGCGCCGGGCGCTGGTTTTGCACTGCTGCAGCTCATGGTGGTACGTCAGTGCCTCATCCATAAGCACCTCAAGCTCCTGGTCACTGAACTTGGGTTTTCGGACCCTGTCCAGTGCATACTTGCCCCTAGTGCGCTCCTGACTCATTATTAGGCTTCAGATTGCGTGGATGGCTTCCAGTGGCTCTGATATCCGACGGATTGTGATTTCCAAGATGACCGCCGCTTTATTTCCCGTTCCGGCGGTGACGCGTTTCCGGCGCGCTCATAGCGCGCACTATGAGCGCGCGCTATGAGCGCGAAGTGGCGGTAGCGCACGGTGCGCCGGCTTTAAGGGTTCACGCTAATTGCGCTAACGCCTTGGACCGGGGCACGTGCACGATAACTCGTGATCTGGCGGATTATCAGCCGGGTGCCTTGGCGTTAGCGCTACTTAGGTCCGGCGGATAATCCGCCACATTTACCGCCCAAGTCGTGATGAGGCCAACAAGTACAAAGAAATAATGCAACGAAACACAGAAAACTCGTATTTAAAAGCAGTGTGATGACCACATGAAAACATGTTTATACACAAATTAGACCATCTAAAGTGCTTAGTGCTTGAACATATCAGGTGACTCATGATTAAGTAGGCAGTGCACCAACCACGATTCCCCCAAGTGCCAAGTGCCTACTCACATTTATAACAAAACAAACCCAAGAGCTAATATCTAAAAACATGTTACAAAAATGCTGCTAACTAGCTAAAATGTTGCACCGTCTGGTATTGAAAGCAGTGCATCATGTGAGGGACATATTCAGTGACAAGCTCCTCTCCCCTCCTGCCTGCCCGCGCAGATTTGATTCCTTGGAATCGAAGCCTGGCCACGCGACTGCACCAGCGCGATCCAGCAGAGCCGCACCTCGACTTACCGTAGTGCCCTCCATCACTACAGAATTACCCACATCTCACAGGAACCACTCCGTGACCTGACTGCGCCGAGCCTCACCGCTCCAAAACAATCCTGCAAATGTTTGGAATCCTTCTAGAGGCAGTGCCTCCCCACTCAACGTCAAACAACTCTCTCACCCATGGGATACAGATACCCCCATTGTTGCACCATTACCGCCAAAGAAAACTTTCTCACTTGCACACCCCCCTTGGTGTGAGCCCAAAACAGCGAGAGCACTTAGGAACTGATGCGAGGCGACAACCTTGCAACCATCCACGTTTCAGCCTACTTGTTCCTCTGCATCATAACCACCACAAGATTCCCAGCGACTTTCCTCTCTGGGAAAACAGAAAATTTTACTTCCCGGATCATACGCCCTTGCTCTTGTGCCTTAATCATCTAAAGAACAACATCTGACTTTACAAAAAGTCCACCTCTCTGATTTGCCCTCTCTATTCCTAAAAACAACCACTGCTTCATCTCCCAGGTGAGCTTCCGAAGCCTGCAGCTCAATCAACCAACAACGAACCGATTATTGTGCCTGCAGCCTGCAAGGGCTCGCCCTATAGAAGAACTTGGAACTCGTACCCTAACCTGTACGCACCGACTACCTCTGCTAGGAGACCGAAAGGGCTTGTCCCTTGGATCTTAACAGAGCTTTTATAACACCCTCCACTCAGGAACCTGATAGAGCTTCCCCCTTGGATCCTGCAATCTCCAACTGCAACATTGCACCTACTACTCTGTTAGGAGAACGAAAGGGCTTGTCCCTTGGATCTTAACAGAGTTGCGACATCACCCTTTGCTCAGGAAACCGAAAGGGCTAGCCCCTTGGATCCTGCAACCTATAGCTACAACATCGCACTTTCTACTCTGTTAGGAGACCGAAAGGGTTCGGTCCTTGGATCCTAACAAAGACATAACTATTATCTCAGCACAGCCCGTGCTACACCTCTACCAAGAAAACTGAAAGTGCATACCCCTCGAATCCTGTACTACAACATCAACAAGGCTCTTCCCATCTGATCAGGAGATCATAAGGAAATTGTACAACACCCTCATTAGAGCTACCGTCACACTTCCACCAAAGAGACCGAAAGAGCCCGCCCCTTGGATCCTGATAGCAGTTACACCCCGGACCTCAACACAGGTCCTTCAACAACCAAAGGAAAAATGTCGACAACTCGACCAAAACAGCAACCCGCTGTGCGCCCTAAAACAAGACTAATAACAAAACTCAACACAGCGGCTATGTCTGCTCTAGATTCCTCCCAACTAACCCTGGAACAATCACTTTCAAGAGCCCACACGGCAAAACCTGATTTGAACCACCATCAACAGCATGCGGATTTGGACATCGACCATGTCCCCAATACAGATGTTCGCTCAAATCCAGAACTCAATCGACCCTTGAACGATCAAACAGATTTACCGAACCAGATCAACACACAAGCACAAATCCATATTACCAATACCACAACTGAACATCATGAAAGCCAAGCTATCAATATCCACACTGATCTCGAACCAGCACCAGCTCTTCATAGAAGTCTTCCTACTCAGTCACCCACCTATGCTCAACCATTAAATGCTAACTCACGAAGCTACATCGAACACGAAGAAACAGCATCACTGACGCTTCAAAATCAACAATCTCTCCAGCAGCAAATCATTATTGAAAGTACAGAAAAGAGAAAACCGGAACCCATTACGATTGAGTCTTCGAATAGCGCTATTCCACCAACGGATTGTAACAGGAAGGATCCTACTCCACAAGAACGTCTCGTACAATCACTAGGAGCCATTTTGGCCCCCAACTCTGACTCTGTAAAAACACATGAAACAGCTAACCCATATGTCAATCCTCCTGCTGGTACACACCAAGAACCCTCTGCGTTATTTTCTGATTCACACAAACATGAGAGTACATCTGCTACAACCAAGAAACTGACAAACGAACATCACATTCATACACCCAAGACTGAGCTTGATATCCATGAAGAACCACGCGTGATTATGAAAGATCGTAACAACCATGAACTTATCAAATCTCAACCAGATCAACCAAGACCTACCACTACCCTACAAAAACCACCAACCAGTATAATTCAACAAAGAAAGAAAGAAAAAGCACGATTAGCCAATCTTGCTTGGCTCCATACGCACAATTCCACCAAACTCGCTCAAGCTCCAGAAAACGCTGCTAACCAAACTATAACCAAGGCAAGAAGACTCTCAATGGACATCACAGAAATTGAATCAATTATGCTAAGTCTGGACAAACAAAAAGAAATTTTCGGCAACACAACAGGAAATCATCAATTGCATTTTACTTCAACCCCGTGTATGACACAAGCAATCGGCCAAAGACTCATCAAAAGAGAAACTGAAACGAATCCATCCACAAACCAAACAATTCCTACTCAATTCAACTATGACACAGACTAATCCTACTACATGCCTGATCTCACGAACAAGAACCAACAGCCCACTCCCCGACCGAGCGCATCGGAAATTAAAACCACTAATACGACATGCAATAACCTTGGTCACGAGGACTACAATAATCCTAGGATCCCGACTACTATGTTGGACTTACAAAACATGCTTATTGCAGTGCTGTTTCAGTCAATGATCCCCTTTATGAAGTTACACGAATCCATGAACGACAACATCAAAGATCACGCAACTCTTCTAGCACTGTTACACTCTAAGAAGATTAACATAGATTATTTCATAACCACAATTGAATCCCGTTTGAACCTAGAAGCAGAACAATCTAACTGATGGCAACAACGTCTCTCAGAAATAGCAAGAAGTGATTGCCAAGAAAAAAACAAACTAAACACAGAAGTACTAGCTCTCCCTAAAGCACACCATCAACACCAAACAACGTAGCAAGTAACTACAACAAATGAGCAAGCCACACTAGCTCCTCCTGCTAACGATACCTCCATACAGCAAAGCGGCGGAGATCAAATGATTGCCGTATCTCAGACACAACGAAAGATGGAACCAGTTATAAGACAACAACTAGAGATCAAGGATCCTAACCACTCAACTAGGAATACCACAGAGCAATACCAGATCTTCTCTAAGGATAAACAAGCAACTGCCAGCAAACCAACACAGCCAAAATCTAACAAAAAACGACAAACAGGCTCAAGAGCATTCCTGAGAACACTGAAGATGACGGAACAAAGACTTACATTGCCAACAGAGAAGATGACGAACCAACTCCATTCATTACCAACAGAGAAGATACGCTGCCCTCACACAACGGACTTCAACAACCAGAAACAGCAGCGGCACACTGGAGCCCTACAGACCTGCGGTCTGACAGAATCACCTTCTGAACAGTCCACCCAAGACGAAGACCTCCTCAATTTCTCAACCCACGGAGATCAGCCAACAGATGACACACCACCATCCAGGCTACCCACAGTGCCTTCAACCTTCATAATAATAGATGAATACACTCTCAACCACCGGACATGTATGAAGAAATCTCTGAAGACTCATTACAAGAAACCTCAGATATAACTTAAAAACCTGACTCTTTTGTCTCATCAGCATCAGAATCATACGATCAAATTTCAAATGATTCTTTCAGCTCACGAGCATCAATCAACACTGATTGCACACTTCCATCATTTGTCAATCCGTTACAGCAAAACCAAATTTACGAATTTCATATCGAAAGCAAAAGCAATAGATCTGAACCACTAATACTCAATAGAACTAATACCCTCTGCCTTTTTGAAGCGATTCCGCAACTACAAAAAAATAACAACAAAAGAAATTGATCTAATCACTTTCAAAGATAATAAACATTTAGATAAAATCATTGCTGAACTCTCCGACCCAAATGACCAAGAACTGATTTTATCAAAGCGTGACAAGCTCCTCAAACTTGGCTTTAACTGCTGGGTATCTACATCAATAAGAAAACATCAACCAAGGACGCAGATGAGCAACCACACCCATTACCACAGAATAACTGCTGCTACTCGGACCCATGCTCAACAACCAGAAGAATGGAACAGAACAATCGACCATTCAAAAGAATTTATGACTTTGAACCTTCATTTACAGAAACCGTATCTTCAAGAATTTCACCTAACTCCCAATCATAACAATCACTGAAACCGGAGCTCAAATGGTCACTCTGCTCATGGAACACTAGAGGAAACTTGCATTTGTTCACCCATCCCTCAAATGATCTAGAAAATTAGCAAATCATATGCCTACAAGAGACTTGGATCAGCGAAACACCAGCGTGCAATGGATTTCTCACTTTTCTGAACCCTGCAACAGTCAAAAAACAAGCATCTGGTCTACTCACTCTAATCAAAATAAACCTTCAATGGACAGAACTGACCAGCGAAAACATCAATCCCTGGATTCAACTAACAATAATAAAGACGACGGAGAATCACCAGACAAAAGAAAACAATGAAACAAGAATTGCAATATTAAACTTGTACTGGAACCACGCAGCTATAACAACCGAAGCATTCATTGATGGAGTGTTCATCACAATTGACAAACTAGCTGTAACCCACTAACGTCTAGAATTAATACTCTGCGGGGACCTCAACACCAACTTATTCACGCAGAATGGCACTCCCCGAACCCAAACTCAACTCTCACCAAAAGCAACTAGATGGATGAACGAAATTCTCACCCGGGATCTCATCCTCTTAAATCATGCAAGAAACAATTTCACTTCGTACGTGCCAACATGGGCCAGAGGATCCTCATCTGCAATTATCGACTACATATTTCTTTCACAAACCTTGCACGAATCGGTCAAGTCAGCACAAACACTAATTTCAGACAAAAGCAACCACAATAAACTTAGTGTATTCACACCCTATCATCAAGCAAGATTCAACCCTGACAGTATGTGCACTAGAACTCGATGGAACATCTTCATGGCTCTGCATCCCACAAGCAGCGATAGTCCATCTAGCGAAGAAACTTCATGCCTCAAATAAGACAGACCTTGAAAAATTGAACTACGAGTGGATCCTCCTCCCTTTCCAACAAACAGTCAAGAACCGACTACAAAAAATCCACCTCCATACATACAACCAGGAAATAGCCGAAAAGAAAAAATCCCTGGGGAAATCGTTAAGACAGTTGAAGAAAACAAAATCCCCAGAAAACACTCTACAGATCTCAAAATTGAAACAATCATATAACAACTGGAAAAAATCTCAACAGAAAATCCTTCTCCAAACAGATGCAGAAACCGTAATAAAGACATATAACTCAAAAAACACAAGAGAGCTTTGGAATCTCCTGAATGATAACTCCCAAAAACAGCACAAGCTAACGGCTAACGTACCGCAACAAACATGGATTACACATTTTTCAAACATCTATGCAGCTCGACCTTTCCAACTCGAAAAAAGAAACAAATAACGCCAAAACGAAGTGGACAGTAAACATCACATATGACGACTTGATCTCTATGATCCAAAATCTCAATACATTAAGAGCACCTGGTCCTGACGGACGCTCAAATGCCGTACTCAAGCAAGACCCTCCGGCATGGGCAAACTTTATGTGCCAGATAATATCCATCATAAACACACTCAACCAAATTCCAACTTCCTGGAGATCAGCTACAATTATTCCAATTCACAAACAACGACCGCGTGACCAACCACAAAATTTCCGTCCAATTGCTTTACTGGACCCACTTGGAAAACTCTTTGCAACAATATTACTGAAACAACAAACTTCTTGGGCCACAAACAATGGCCGGTTCTCAACAGGGCAAACGGGTTTTACTGCCAACGTTGGAACCAATATAAATTTAATACTATTGCACCTGGTCAAACACAAAGCCATTAACACCAAGACTACCACATACGCTGCATTCATTGACCTGAAAATGGCCTTTGATGCCATATCACGGCATATGTTATGGGTGAAACTCAAAACTTGGAACTGCCCCCCGAACATTCTGGAACCTATAATCCTACTCTACTCAGAAACTTCAATAAAAGTGAGACTTACAAAACAAGGTACAACCACCAAACCGATCATCACATCAAATGGCCTAAAGCAAGGATGGCCTCTAGCAGCAAACCTCTACAATCTGTTTATATCAGACATCGAACAACATCTGATTAGCACTCAAACTAACCCGCCGAAAATAAATTCAACACCTGTTCCTGTTATGGCATACGCTGATGATATTATCTTGCTTGACAAAACCCCTTCTGGATTACAAGCGGCCTTGACATCACTGAGCAACTATATGAATACCAACGAGTTAACAATTAATATCTCAAAAACAAAGACTATGGGCCTCATTACAGGTCGGGCGGTCCGGAATTAACAGTGGCGGTAAACCTGCCGCCACTGTTAATTCCGGACCGCTCGATTCCGAGTCCTGCAGGCGGGAGGTGACGTCTGACCTGGCGGGTTGAACACCTCCCGCCTGCAGGCGCGCGTGGAAACACCAGCACCATCACGAGATGGTCCCATTTTTCAACTTCCCCATTCCCATTGAGCCCTATAGGACTCAATGGGAATAGGGATTTACACCATTCCGCCTCCAGGATTCCCAGGACACCAGGGTCGTAATACCCTGGTATTTCTGGGAGTCATGGAGGCGGAATGGTAATACGAGTCTGGCGGTAACCAGGCGGTTTTACCGCTGCGGTTACTGTCGGACGCGTAATGAGGACCTATGACTCTAACCAAACCACAATCAACTGAAAGACATCAATCAACATTCAACATCAGTGGAACCCGATTAGAAAATGTGACAACATTCAAATATCTCGGCATACTAATCAACCAATCCAAGACTGCAGAACAATGGCTGGATAAAGTAGGCACAAACACTGGCACGCCAAGGATGCATACTCCACAGAAAATATGGAAAGTTTTCATTCAGAACCATCATTGCCTATTGCAGACTAAAATTTATTCCGATAATAACCTACGGAACAGAAGCAATGATGAATACCGAAAAAGTAAACTGGATGAAATTTGAGTCAACATTTTGGTGCAAGATTCTCTACCTTCCACACTCGTATCCTATGCCGAGAATACGATATAAACTCTCAACTCAATCAATTGGATCCATTGTATGCTGGAAAAGATTAGATATCTATCGAAAAATACTATCTGACGAGAAAACTCCTGCAATTCAAATTCTGAAAACCCAAACAAACACCTTTAACAACACGGTGCTAGAAAAATGGAAAAAATCTATCATCAAAGAAATCGAAAAGGAAGAGATATCGGAGGAACTTCTACTTTTGCGTCCTCAATGTGCCAAAATCAATCTTTTACAGAATGATTGGATCAAAACCATCCAAATGACAAATAGCTACAAACAGACCCTTCAATGTAACAAAGACAGCAGGAAAATACACGAACCACCACTGTATCTTCTATTATTCCCAGACCAAATCATCATGTCAACATTTCTTAGAATTCGTCTGAACATTTTACCAACGAAATCGCATCTTGCAATAACTCAACAGATTGACAGATCACAAAATTACTGCTGATTCTGCAAAGTTGAAACAACACTGGAAACCATATTCCATTTGGTTAGGGAATGTCAGTCCCTCGCACCGCAACGCAAACAATTTGGCACCTACTTTGACCTTGCATCGCAACAAATGAATACAGAAGAAAGATGGGCTGCCATCCTCAGTGGGAAAAATAACAAATATATATACACATTCTCCCTGTTCCTGTCCAGCATCCTGGAACTCAATGGAAGAAGCGCCTGAACCATGTGCCAAGACTCTCGGACTTCTTTTTTCCCCTTTCTTTTTCTTTCTTTTCTTCCACTTTCCGACCACAAAGAACGCAATGCATAATGATGGAAAAGTTTGGAACCAAACTAAAACATCAAGAATAAAAAAAAATGACATACAAACAAATGTACAATATACCAAAGTTGCATGATAAAATCGCTATTGTTCAACCATAATGGACACCAGGGAAGACTGTTTTTTTTTTAAACTCTGTTTATTAATGGTCACGTCATCAACATTCAGCATTATTGACATAATACAGTAGAAAAAGGCGTTTACAGTTACGCAATAAAGTCAGGTTGAACATACTGAAGGCGTTGGCACAGAAACGGTTTCCCGCATTTCTATCTCCCTATTGGGATCCCATGTCTTCTGCAGATCACAATCGAATGAGGTTGGGATTCTGGGGAAATTCCTGTAGTTTTTTGTAGATCAAGGACCAGGCGTAGACAGTGACACAGACCGGGTCGAGTTTGCATGAATCCCTGCACCATGTTTAAATATGATGGATCGGAGTTCGGTTGATGACGCAGTGTATCGCTCTATCGGGATGTGTGGTGCATTGTCCAATGGGTCATACCAGTGCTTGGCGAACTGGGCTTGTCCCACCAGGTAATAAAGTTCAAAGTCTGGCACTGCGATACCCCCCATACCGTACGGTTCAACCAGTTTATCCCATTTTATCCTTAGGGCCCCCCTGGACGACGTGGCCGCGGATTGGAGTCTAGCAAAAAAACATCCTGCCTGGCCAGATCGGAATATTTACAAAGAGATAGAGGAGTTTGGGGAGAACCACCATCTTCAGAACTGTAATCTGCCCGTATAGGGAGATGGGGAGCGTAGCCCATATTTGCAGTTTAACAATAAGTGATTGCAAGAGTTGGTCATGGTTGTCCGTGTATAAGGACCTTTCTGTCCCTGGACATAATTATACCCAGATAACGTATCTGTGCAGGAGACCATTTCAGGTCGTAAGTATTGGCTGGGCATTCTGTAGCAGGTGTAAGAGGGAATATTTTGGATTTGGAGCTGTTGGTTTTATAGCCCGAGTATTCAGCGAATTTATGCATGTCTATCATGATGGGACCCAGGTTCATTATGAAAATACAGGAGTGTGTCATCAGCATATAGTGATATAGAGTTGGGCCTGTCATTCTAATTCCCCTATGATTGTGATTCGCCGCACGAATGCTGCCATTGGTTCGATTGTCAAAGCGAACAATATGGGGGAAAACAGACAACCCTGTCTGATACCCCTACCTAATAAGAACATTTTGGAGAGGGTTTGATTAGTAAGGACCGTGGCTCCGGGTTTGGTATATAGCAAGAGGACACATTTAAGAAAATAGGGGCCCATCCCGAAGCTCTTAAGCACTGCAAACAAATATTCCCATAATATGGAGTCAAAAGCCTGCCCATGCTCCAGGATCAATCTGTGCCATAACCCCAAACAATCTTCTGAGATTCAAAGCGGTGAACCACGTCGGAACGAAGCCACATTGGTCCGGTGGACCAGTTGGGGCATGCTAGGGAGGAGCCTAGTGGCTAGGACCTTAGCGAATATTTTCGCGTCTGAATTGATTAGTGCAAGAAGTCTATACAAGAAAATGTCATGGGGTGGACACCTAGGCTTTAATAGCACTGTTATTACTGCCTCCCTCATAGACTCTGGTAGGATGTCTCGGTACATTGTTTCTTCCCATACTTTTAACAGGACGGGGGTCAGTTCAGCATGATATTGCTTATATAGCTCCATGCCCAGGCCATCTAAGCCCAGTGTTTTTCACGGGGATTTCATAGCTTCTATTATTTTAGAAAGTATGCCTAATAGCGTCACTGTGTTAAAGTTGAACTTAGAAGGTATTCCCAACATCATTGAGCGTGCCATAATAGTGTCACTGTGTTAAAGTTCAACCTAGAAGGTATTCCCAACATCATTCAGTGTGCCTTAATAGTGTCACTGTCTTAAAGTTGAACTTAGAAGGTATTCCCAACATCATTGAGTGCATCATTGAGTGCGCCCTAAAAGCATCACTGTGTTAAAGATGAATCTAGAAAGTACACCCAATAGCGTCATCTATGGTGCGGATAGAGACAACACCTGTTCAACATGTGGATGGGATGGATGGAAAGGATGGAGTGGATGGAACGGATGGAGTGGATGGAAAAGATAGAGTATATGGAAAGGATGGAACGGATACAGTGGATGGAAAGGATGGAAAGGAAGGAACGGGTGTGGAACAGATGGAGTGGATGTGGAATGGATGGAGTGGATGTGGAACAGATGGATTGGATGGAGTGGATGGAACGGATAGAGTGGATGGAACGGATAGTGGATGGAACGGATAGAGTGGATGGAACGGATGGAGTGGATGTGAAACGGATGGAGTGGATGTGGAACGGATGGAGTGGATGTGGAACGGATGGAGTGGTTGTGGAACGGATAGAGTGGATGGAACGGATAGAGTGGATGGAACGGATGGAGTGCATGGAACGGTTGGAGTACATGGAACGAATAGAACGGAGGGAGTGCATAGAACAGAGGGAGCACATGGAACGGAGGGAGCGCATGGAATGGAGGGAGCCCATGGAACGGATAGGGTTGACCGAATGGATAGAACGGATGGAGTGCATAGAACGAAGGGAGTACATGGAAAGGATGGAGCGCATGGAATGGATGGATACCACCATATCACACCGCCACGCTTGCTCTCTCCTATACACCACCTCTCAACTAGAAGACAGCGATACTATGACACATTCGGTATAGCTGTTCTCATACTAACACCCGCCAAATACTCCTCATCATCCTAATTAAACACAGCTACCTGAGCACACACCGCTAGCCTAAGTGTCTCCTCAGGCCTAACGCAGTCACAAATCAGTCTGGGTATCAACCCACCAGAATGAACACATATTCCTGACCTCCCAACCACCACACCTACCCCTAAGAAGCAGCTATCATACAAGTGCCACAGCAGCTGCACACGTAGCCGGTGCACCCATGCACCTTATGACTCTCTCTCCCTCTCTCTACTGACTTGAACTGCGGTTCCCGAGGGTGTTCAACCTACCAGTGCTTTGAGATTGTACCAATGATACATAAGGCGCTATATAAATGCAAAGTAACATAACATAACATATCCCCTATGGCCAGCCTCACCCCCGCTGTCTTTTTCTTGAGTGCCTGTATCCATTTACTGGCCCTGATTACGAGGGAGGTCAAGCCACATATTAGCTTGTCCCTGTCCATTGTTTGCCAGGGCACATAATGGGTTCCCCCTCATCCCTTCTGTAGTAATAGCATTACTTGTGTTTTAGGTCCTGCCCCTCCCTCTCTAACAGCTTTTGTTAACCCCATTTTTACCTTCCCTGTCCTACTACTTAAGGCGGTGGACCAGTCCATGTCACAACCATTACTGTCCTGTCGTTTCCACTCTTTTCTTCCCCTTCTCTTAAGTTTGTCGGGTGTCCATTCGTCACTGTACCCCTCACTCCATTTGTCTCCTAATAACCCTTCATCTGAGAAAGGGCCCCTATGGGGGCTCAAATGGGAATGGGGAATGGTTCTGTGCATGAGGAATTACCGGGTCCTCCAAGGTCGGAATGACCCGGTAATTCCTCATTCACAGACCCCGGTATTGGAGCCCGGTATGGAGGCAGCCATGGTGCTAACAGCACCATGGCTCCCTCCATACTCATAATGAGGCCCTGTTTCTTCCGCATTCCCTTCATCGTTCTTTTTCATTTCTTCCTCTTTGTCCCCCCATCTAATTTGAATTGTATTCTTCCTGATAGCTGTTCTCCCTTATCCCCCTTCCTCTTCCTCCTCATCTCCTCCTCTATCACACGTTGTGACTCACTAAATAATGAATACACCTGTTGCCGCAGATTCTTTTCAATGTCTGCTAGATATTTTCTTTCACCCTGCATGTCCATCTCCTCTGTTTGTGCTTTTTTCTCTTTTTCCCCCATTGCTTTCCTCTTGTCTTCCTGAGATTTCCTGCTGAGGGTTAGTATACCCTGCGGATGGTGACAAGGTGGGATTTAACCCATAGGGTGGGGTGGTGAGCTTGGTCGACCCCCTCCTATGGTCTCTTCTTCTTTCTTCAATTTTTCCCCTTTAGTCTCCTCGTATTATTTACAGAGACCCAATATATTTTGCCTGCTTTTTAGCTTAGAACCTTCATATTTCATTAATAGGTATGAGAACATATTCTATTATTATACTGTGAAATGTCCCTTCTCCTGGCCATGCATGGAAGCACTGCCCTGCAGTCTCCCCGGCCCACTGAAAATTGTATTTTATTAGTGTATCGCGATACTGGGAAAATTTGCACCACATGTGGTCTAGGGGGCTGTCCACATAAGCCATTATTTCCTTTCTTTTTATTCTGCTACCCTGTATTCCCCCTCCTTCTGTTCTCCCAACTCTTCTCCTTTTTTTATTCCCAATCACTCCTCATAACGTTCACTCTTGCCCTCTCCACAGGCCCCACCAGACACTCCACTCATTCGCAATGGCTCTCTCCACAGGCTCGACCCCTCACTAAATGTTAGTACTTATCAGCCATCTCCACGGGTTCACTGTCCCCTATGTTAGTGCAAGAATGTCCAGTGTCTAACCATCATCACCAGCACACTCCTGCCCTTAGAAAGTCACAAAGTTTTCTATTTTATATAAGATACCTCTTGGTGCTGACTCGTCCACCACAAGCCCTCACCACTGAATGACTCTAACTACCACACACAAGCCCCTCTCCACAAAAACAAACAACACAACTTGTACCCCAATGACCCAACAATACAATTGCCTGCACTACGTACCACTTCTGTCTAACTGAGTTTGCCACACACTACTCGCCCCTCCTGCTCAACCACAGGCATGTTCACACCAGCAACCACTCCCTATTGGGTGGAATGCTCTAATCTACACTACTATGGCCGATCGTCCGTTCATCCTCCCTTTTCTGAGGATGTGTCCTAGACACCATAAAAATAATCTATCCCTCCCCCTCATAGGCATGCATTATTGTGCAAAATCTTCTTGAACGGCTATATTCATGCCCTCTATACTCTCGAGTCCCCTCAGTATTGAGCCTCCACCACGGGCTCACCATTCCACTGAGTGTGGGACAGCGCTCTGGACCTGGAAAACCTTTGTGAACTCAGCGTCTGTAAGACCTCCTTGATGATGTGCAGTGAACAGGTCTGCTGCTGCCAGACCCATGCCCCCAAGGAGGGTGGCCTGGATACATACAGCGGTCCAGGGAGGACTGAGAAATCTTGCAAGCGCCACCAAAAATATAGTCAGGGGTCCACCAATTAGAGCATGATAAAAAGAATCATGTAGTCAAGAAATTGAGCAAACAGTGGGCAACAAAGAACACTGTTTACAACAGCTCGGTGAGCACAAATTGAACAGAACAGTAGACAGGCTCTGATCAAAAGGCTGACATCTGAATGGAATACGAACAGTAGTTTTATACCAAGAAATACAATGGCCAGAAGTCCATCAAAACACTTGCAAGCTGGAGAATTCACGTTTTCTATGTTTCCCAGGGATTTCATTGGTTAGTTGACATCACCTCATCGAAGTTTACATTGATTAGTGAAGCGTAATTGAAGCAAACTGTTTTACAATGACTCCCCATGTGGTACCACATTTATTCACACCCTGGAACAACTTGTTATTACTGAAGTAACATGCTGACCACCAGAACTTTAATAAACTACCATTGGTCAGCGACATTGAGAATGGAACACGAGACACCCTGCAGCTGTTAGGTTATAACCTTTGTGAACTCTGTGGTAGATACTTTGGAGGCTGGCCACCTCCCCAGAGCTCAAGAACTTACCATCTGGTTAGTTTTCCCAGGAATGCCACTCCGTCCAGTGTTCCTATCCCCACAGCTGCCTGCCGATGGGCCTCAGTGGTCATGTGACAGGCACACTGTTACAGAGCCACCCTCCCTGCTGTTGTGTAGGGTGGCTAGTTTTGCTGACTGCCATGTAATGACATCACCTTGTTCTATTTATGTTGTTTTTCTCATGATGAGTAGCTTAAGCAACACCCCCTTTTGCAGACCACTTTCGTATTGGTCACGTGATTCAGATCAAGGTTTCCCAGGTCTTGCCTGCCCATGTGTGTTTATGATGGTGCTATTTTATCCTTCCCTTTCTTTAGCTAATCATAGGACAGTATCTTGGACTGTGTATACACCCAATGCATTCTTACCACCTACCATTCCCATTGAAGCCCCTTGTATGGGGCATCTGTTGCCTAGAATACCTGTGTCTTTTCTCATGTATTTGGCCCCTCCGTCCCCCTTCTTTACTCTCACAGTTGGTAGATGTGTCCCCCTGTCTGTCACTGAATTAGCACCTTTAATACACACCAATGGGGGTGTTTGGCTTCCCCAGCTTTGCATGGCCCATTGGGGATGCAAGCTGCGGTACTGCATAGCAGAATGCATGTAGGGGGCACTCCCGTCCCTCCCTACACATTCAGAGGCCTAGAGGCTGCTTGATGGAGGTGCTATAGCAAGAACAATGCAGTTCTATCTATGGGGCTCAGGCTTTCTACAATATTGTTTTTACTGAACATAACACTGGACCAAAATCCTGCATTTCCATCCATGGAGACCCAGCTGCATATGACAGGGTGCTGAAAAATGTCATGTCATATGACATATAATATGACATATGACATGACATATGTTTTCCTGTGTGGACACCAGAGTTAGAACCCAGCATTACCCTCCCAGAACTTGTTCACCCATGGGTGTCAGAAGAGTTTCAGAGAATCCCCACTGGAAGCCAGTAGATCAGTGAGCCAATAGATCCACAAAATCCATGTAGTGAGAGTACTTAGAGCCACTCAGAGGAGGCTGTTCCTCTGCCTTATTCCACAACGGCCACCAGAATATTTGAATACATGGAGATATATGCCAAAGTGTCAGCTTGGGCAACTGGTTGGTTTATTATGGTAAATCAATTGGAAAGACTCAGCTGGAGAGTGAATGAATATAATCAATACCAAGTATTATCATTGACACACACACGTACGTAGCTCTGCAAAAGCCTAAAACTAGGCCAAGTGCTCTGTTAAAAGGAGCTGACAGAGCGATTCAGAATCCGGGAAGGAACACGGAAACCTGAACCATATGAGGGGAACTGTTTGACATGGAGTGCAGATCTTTGCACCATGCTGCTGCTCCCTCTATTTCAGGAATGGAGAGGGTTGAAAGATATGAGAGCTGAAAAGCCTTAGAAAGCTGAATGGACGAGAGATCTGAAAAAGACACTCGGGTTCATTATATGTTCCTAGGTGTGCTAAAGAAATTGTGGCAATTATGTAACCACTATTTCTGCCTTGTATACTGCACTCCCATATTATGAGTTTGGAGGTGAAGTGTAGTATTTATCTCCAGCATATAGCTGAAGGTAAAACCTCCAGTTTACCTGTAACAATCAGTCTATTTACAGCAACAAATTACCGCTCAAAATAAATATCCCAAAATCCTGTGGAGTTCTACTGATTCCAACAATGTGCATTAACTCTTCCGTTACCCTGCTTGTAATCAGTGTATTTATGCTGGACCACGTGGCTTCAACGGTATTTGGGTTTGGCTTGAGACCCAGAGAACATCACAAAATTACTTCTAACCTCAGAATAAAGCCTACTGTAAACTGGCATTTTGATGACATTTTGAGATGGAAATTAGACTAAGAACCAGGAGGAGACTGCTATCCCTACTAGAACCCTTGTGCACTTTAGTTGTCCTTTTCATACGCTGGTTGCTTGGATTTCAGAAAACAAAATATAATGCACCTTTTTAGATAAAGCCCTAGACCCTACCGGCATTACTGCAATAACCCATACTCACAAAAATAAAGTCATTTTCACGATAGATCACATATTGGCCCTCATTACAACACAGGCGCTAAACCATGGCTCTATTAGCACCTTGGTTGGTGCCGGTGTTGTAACGAGTCCGCCATGGTGAAATGGGGAAATACCGCCCCATTCCAAGGTTGGCGGGGCGGTATTTCCCCATGGCCCTTCCCCATTCCCATTTTTGCCCCGTAGGGCTCAATGGGAATGGTTTCTGTGCCTTGATTCTACTTTATTTTTAAATATGAAATGTAAAATCGAGTTTTTTATATGAAATTTGTATCCTGATTTTCGCTTTGTAAAGGTTTTCTGGCAAAACCAAAAACAAATAATAAAAAAATAAAAAAAAGAAGGGGGCAATTATGGTACCGCAAATTGCAGTACCGTAATTGCCTGCAAGGTCCCTCTGCGAGTACCTACTTTAACGGCTGGTCCAGACCAGCCGTTCAGGTCGGGTCCCGCAAAGGGACCTCGTAGTAAGGCGCTAAGTGGTTAACGGCGCTGCAGCCTTTTACGGCGCCGTTAACCACTTAGCGCCTGGGTCGTAATGAGGCCCATTGTGTTTTCTGTTGGTTGCCATGCTGCATACAGTATCAAGAAACTGACTTGATCAGATTGGCATGATTTAAGGGTTTATTGTTGGCACCAAACATGCCTTGATTCTTCCAGTTATCAGGTGCTCCATTAACCCATAATCAGAGCCATGGATTCTGACCAGTTCATTGAGGTGGTGGTGGACTGCAGTGAGGATGGCTTGATCAACGGCCATCAACTCTGCAACCTGACTACTTCTGGGTCCTATTTTATAACCAGCAGTGGGTGCTGGGGTATCAGTCACCCAGGCATTCACAATGCCAGCCACCAGTTCTTTTTACACTGTGTTATCAACATGGTAGAAGCACCCTCCACATAAACTGTGGGTATCCCCTGACACTTGTCTTCTTCATAGACCTTGTGTGGGGAAGTTAAGTGCGTCTCCATGTTGTTATTGGTCATTACACTAGTTTTCTTGAACACATTCATGCAAGTCTGCCATCCCTTGCGCTAGGGCACTCTTCTTGTTTTGGCCATATCTGACCACCACAGGAAACCCTTGCATGGGAATAATCCAGGAAGTAGTTCTGGAATTACTGACGTTCCCTGCCCAGATCCTTTCACTTTGGAGACATTGCAAGGGCTGGTGAGGAGTCTCGATAATGATGTGCTGCCCCTACATGAATGGGCAGTTATTAATCAATGCCCACACAATTGCCAGGAGTGCCTTCCCGCAGTCATTGAATTTTTCCTCCACCAAGGACAACGTCTTGCTCGTGTATGAGATGACTTTGTTGACCTCGTCGTGCTTTTGATACAACACCTCTGTTAGGCAAGTATCTGAGAACACTGTCTCAGGAAGAACTCCTTGTTCTTTATGGGGTAAGCCAAACAAGGAACCTACAAATGGCTTCTTTTTAGTTGTTTAACTGCCTCAGCTTGTTTCCGGACCCCACTCCCACTTGACTTCAGCCTTTAATAAATGGACCAAGGGTCGAGTGACCTCTGCATATCCTTCAATGAACTTCGGACTATAATTAGTGAGTCCAAGAAAGCTTCTTAATTCCAACAGAGTTGTAGGGTCTTTTATTTTCAATCACACTTCCACCTTCTTCACCTGGGGATTAAGGCCCTCAGGGGCGATTTCCTGCCCTAAAAAGTGCACTCTGCTCTTACACCAATGTGTCTTCTGAAAGGACAGTTTCACTCCGGCTTTCTTCAACTGAGTCAGAACATAGCAGATTTCTGCTATATGTTCCTCTATGGTTGAGATCTTGATCAGAACATCATCCAGATAGGCCAGGTTTCCTCTTTAGCTTAAGTCAGGCATAGCCTTATGTAGAAATGTTTAATTCATTTCCAGAGTTGATGTATACAAAGGGGGTTCGGGTGCATGTGTACTGCTGCCACCCGAAGGTAAAAGCATTCATGTACTGATCTTCATTACTCACGTGTACTGACCAGTAACTGTTGGTCAGGTCAATGGCCATGTACACCTTCTACCCTTGGATCTGTGCCAGCCCTTGATCGATGTAGGGAAGTGGCCATCCTGACATGTGGACCCATTTGTTCAACTCCCTCAGGTCTGCGCATAGTCTCCACTGGTTGTTTGGTTTGAGTATCACCAGTACTGGGTTTTGAAGTACTGTGGATCGGACAAATTATCCCAGAGGATTCTAAGTTCTTAATGATCTCTGTGAATGAATCCATGGATGCGAGAGGTAACCTGTATTATTTCACACATACTGGAGCCATCTCAGGGTCCGTGGGTATGTCGGTTGAGTGAATGGATGTGAATCCACAGTCGTATGACTCTACTGAAAAGATATCTTGAAATTTCACAAAGACCTGTTTTAGCTTTTGTCTTTGCGCCTCTGTCTTACAGATATCAGCAAGATTGATCCTTTCCTTGACCATCTGCTTGAAACCTGGAAAGACCTTGGGCTTGGCAATTTCATTTGTATTCTCCAGTTGGGTGGAGAGATCTCTTTTAATGGTGTTTACTTGGACAGAGGATTCAAGGCAGTGGTCCTTGACTCTGCACACTACCTGCTGCCTCCTAAAGTCACAGGTCACCTCTTCCACCCCATAGGGGCAGGAAGAGAAGACCATGAAATTCCCCCCATGCCCAGTAAAAATTATTTCCTGAAGGAATACTGTCACTTATGTCGAAACAGTCATTTGGGATTGGTCTCATGATTTCATTACCTAAATGAATAGAATAATGCTGGGCATCAACCACCATTTCAATAACGGTGTCTGCGGCCAAAGTGATACTTCGAGGGTCGCTGTTTTCCACCAATATTCAAATGGTGTTGTGTTTTAGGTCTACTAGAGGTGTTGGATTTAAATACAAACCTTGTTGTTGGAGATGGGAATTTAAATGTATATAGGTGTCCTGATGTTTGAGGTTCTGTCCTTGCTTAATTTTGAGGGGAATCATGAATTGTGGCACCTGTCCTGGGATGGAAACCTCTTCTCGCACTTGAACTTCAACCACATATGGCAGCAATTGAGCTGACCAGAATGCTTTTTTGGTGTTGTCAAAGCCCATGGTGTTATCCCCAGTCGTGATCAGGCTTTATTATTAATTAGGTCCAAATTGATTGCAAATCGGTTTAGAATGTCACTGCCCAAATAAAAGACATAAGGGAAATCTCTCAAGACCCAACAATTATGTTCTATTCTTTTGTCACCAATGGAAATGTTTAGCACACCCCTGGTAGGCAGGAGATGTTTGAATGCTGGGCTTTCCAGACCCACTTCCCATTTGCCAATTAATTTAAATGTGGGAATGGTCTGATCTTTTGGGAGTTTCCTCAATGATCCTTCAATAATAAAGTTCCTTCCGTTATTCAGGCATAATGTCCGAGCACCAGCTCCTCCCCCCTGATTTAACTGAATGGGGAAAAACAATGTTTTGCCCTTTTTCTGAACGGCCGTCAGACTTTGAGTGGTTCTTCTTTGTCTGGTTTCACGGGATCCAATGTTTCTTCTGATTTTGGACTGGTGTAACATTTTAGGGTTTTCTCTTCCAGTGTGGATTGCCACATAAACCTGGGAGGAAGGTTGATTTTTGAGAATGAGAAGGGTACCCATCACCAGTTCGTTCCCCTACAGAGACGACAGTGATGTCTAGGACCTGGTTATTCTGGAAATGGAATTCTACATTCTCAGAATGTTGATCAATTGAATGACAGGTACCATTCATGCTTACATAATTGACACTCACTTTTAATTTTATCGTCTGGTTAGTCTGGGTCAAGAAGACCTTGTTTACACAGTCGATAACAGGTGATAACCTCCTCAGGAGATCATTCAATAGTAAACAAGGTGTGCCCTCTGGAGTCACGACTATCACTCGATGTCGCCCAATTTTTATTTCCAGATCCGCAGTCCCTTTGACGTGAATATCATTCCCGTCGATATTTTGGAGTTGCCGGGAAGTGGTGGGTGGGGAATTTGGTGGCAATCCCCCTATACTGAGTTTAGTTGGTCAAAGGCCTTTTTGGACAGGAGGGTGGCTTGGGATCCAGTCTCCACCAGAGCTGGCTGATAATTCACACTAACCCTGCACCCTGACTGGTGCATAAAATTGGCCTTCATTCTCCTCCAAAGTGCAAAGAAAGTGTGAATTATTTGATAGCCCAGTGGTCATTTTCTTTATATTTAACTCTGACACTGTGTGATCTTGGCCAATTTTCTCTTTCAGAGTTCGGGAATCTTTAAAGAAAGGTTTGCAACTTGCAATGGGAGTTGTTGGGGAATCCTCCTTTACCCTGGCTTCTTGGCTGTCCACTTTTACCTGGTGACCGTTCTCATAACCTTCTTGGAGAAAGGACACCCCCTCAGTTTAATTTCTGTCTGGCACACATTCTGGAGGTTGGATGTCATGCTCTGGGTAAGTTTCCATACTTTCCCTGTCCCAGTAAGGGTCTTTTGGAACCCATGTTTCTTAGGGAGGGATCCTCCCATTCCTGAAAGAGAGGATTTCCTTAACTGAATCCTCCAGGGATTATTCACTTTCAAAGGGAATGATCTGGAGATTCTCTTTTGACTTTTCCTACTTACCCTCTGTTCTTTAGGTTCCAGCTTTTTGGGGGTGGAATATTCATATTGAAGGTCAGAGGTTTCCAGGGGTTTTGTTCCGGTGGGACAGGAAGCTTGCTCGAGGGATTGCCATCTCCCTTCCACCCGCACCTCCTCCTCAGGAACCTGTTGTTTATCGGAACCTTCCTTCAGTCATTTCCCCTGGGGCATCAGACCCAGGTTTTGGGGTATTCTGGGTGGCAGGTTTGAGTTGAGGGTTTGACTGAGACCTCAGCATGCGTCCCAGATCTTTGGTCAGTTGCTGGACCTGTCGCTCCAGTTGGGAAACTTTTTGTTGGTAAGGAGGTTTCTGGTCATACCTCTGCTGCTCCCAGAAAGGTTAACTGTCCCTTCTCCTGGAGTAGTTTGAGTATTGAAAGTATCCCCCCTAATTTTCCATCCTGGGTCTCCCTTCTCCTGTGTAAAGGGATCTATTGTCCTGGAAGTCGGGAAAGTGAAGACTTATTCTGGATGTCTTGTTCGGGGGTGCCTGGGGGAAAAGGACAGGTTGAAAGGTGGAGTAATAATTTTTTCCTGATGGAGATTTGGAGGGAAGTTTTCCGGGGCAATACTTACCTGGTTGGGCCTCCCCGCCTCTGTGCTGGGGAGTGTATATATATCCCAGAATTGGCTTATTACACTTGTATCTCGGGCTTACATATGTGACAGGGTCAGATGGGTCACCATTCCTGCACCCCGCGTGACTACCATTGGATTGGGCTGGGTCAGAGGGTCTCCCACGCCTTTCATTCTGCTTGTTGGCAGAAGGAGTATTTTTGCCCCCTGTCTCCAAATACAATGGAGAGGTAGTGTTCACCTCCACCACCTTCTCAGTGGCAGGAGTAGTAGAGGGTTTAGGGGTTTTGGGGTGGTTTTTACTCCCAGGACCTCATAAATCCTGGTAGCCTGTTCATTCACCCAATACAGGGTCATGTGCTTATGAAATTCCTGCACCAGCTGAGTCATGATGTATTTAGGGAGTGCATGGAAGTAGGTGGTCACAAACTCCCTACTATTGGTGTTCACATGTTGGGAAGTCTGCAGAAATGCTCGCTTTAAATCCTGCACAAACTCCCTAGACACCTGGTCTTCCCCACATTGCAAGTTATACTCTGCCTTATGGCCTTTTGTGGGTTCCAGTGGATGGAAAACATTTTCAATATTGGAGCCTTATAGGTGGACCATTTGTTGTGATCCTGATCCTCCAGCCCTTTAAAGAAGCTGTAGTATTCGGGTGAGAATGCCCTCTTGACAAACTCCATACATTTTTTATTCCAAAAGATGTCATCATTTGCTCATAAAACTCTAAGTGCTCACATAACGAATATTTTGCATTTTTGTGGTAGGGAGTCAAAACACTCTTTATGGCCTTTATCTGTCGAATTGGGTCTTTCACAAAACTCATCTTCTGCTTGGCAACCTTCCCTTTCCTCTGCACCTGAGTCCACTCTCCTTTTGACTCAGAGCTGCTACTATTTGTCATCCATTACCTATCCTCTATATGCTCCCGATCTATGTGATATTGGGAATGCCTCCCGGAGTCACAGGGTCTGGATTCCTCTCTCCTATGGCCCCATGAACTCTCAGGATAATTTCCCCCATAGTCTGCTTTTTGTGCAAGAGTGCAGCCAATTGCCGCTTTGCCCCTTTCAGGCAGTCCTAGGAAATACCACCATCCCACTGAATCTGCAGAGGTTTTCAGAATGCTCTTCGTAGGCTGAAGCTTTGGATATTCTCTTTCTACCGAGCAGACTGCCAGTCCAACTCCCGAATTTTCTCACCATAGGACTTTTCATGGTCAGATGTACTCCCAGTGGTATTTTGGATTTCCCAGGACATGCTGGTCCAGCCACCTTACCTTCTGCTTGGTAAAGATAAATATCCATCAATATCTAATAAGGATAGGCCTTCTGGACAAATTGGGCTTGGCCTGAGTAAGGCCAGCTACCTCATATTTGCCTGTTCTTGGTCAGTGATGTGTATGGGGTCAGTTTCTTTTGGTCCAATACCTTTTTGGTCCGATACGGTTACTGCATGCAGTATGCATGTGGTAATGGGTAAGGCTCGCTTGATTTTGATTGACCCGGTCCCTTCAGTTACCTCCCATTTTAGAGTCCTATAGGACTCCATGTGGATTGGTAATTACTGCATGTGGAAAATCACGTGTGGCAATGGTTTTCTGTGGACATATGAAGTTGTGGTTAACTGGCATGAGGTCCCTGGTAGGGAGGGTATCCTTCATCAGTGGGCACTTTTCCATACCCTGACTGGTCAGGGTACCTCAATGCCTGTTTGTGTTTTTCAATTTCACTTGTCAAACTCTCACACCTGCTTCTCTCTGTCTTGTTTTCCTGTTGGTATTCAGAGATCTGGCTTTTTAACTCTGAGACCAAGGCCTGTTTAGTCTCAAGCACTCTTCTCTGAGCCATGATTCCATCATTCATGTGCTGTAATTCCTCCTAAAATGCTTCACTTTTTTTCTGGGAGTCCTGTATGATGCGTGCATATTCTGGGTGCTTATCTTTCAAGAGACTGATCTCTTTCTCCAACGCGCCCCTACAATTTTCTGCCTGTGACAGGTCAGCCTCTACTTGCTTCACATGCACCACAAGTTCCCTGTTTTCCTCTCTAATTCTGGACAGTTCCTGAGAGTCTGATGATGATTACTTTTCTGTATCATGGCATTTTACCAAATGCAAATTCTGTTGCTTCAGAATATTTAAAGTCTGAAGCATTTCATCACACTCCTGTTGAGAGTCCATCTGTTTGATGATAAACTGACTATTTTCCATCTCTAATTGCTTGATTTGTTATTTGAGGGCCATAATGACATCTAAACAGCCCTTTATTATAGTCTGATAATTTACCTTATGTTACAATGTGCTTACATTTTCCACACACTCTGTATGTGCATCTTGCAATGCAGAAAAATGCATTTCACGCTCTGCTCTCTCTTGTTGCAGCATTTTGAGCTCATTTTTTAGTTGCTCAATGAGACTTTCTTGTTTTAATGCTAGGATGTGGCTCTATTGTGAGTTCTTGCTGGGTCTCTTTCAAAACCACAGTCTATTGCAGTAGACTAAATGGGAAAGGACTAGGGCTCTGGCCAGTGTAATGCAGCTGTCTGGCAAAAGAAAGGGCCTGCAAGAGTTGATGAGTTTGTAAGTGAAGGAGGTGGCTGTGACGGTGGGGTTCGCTTGTTTCTCTAAGGTGAGGGAGGAGTCAAGGTGAAATCCTAAAGTTTTAACCTGTTGGAGAATGTGATATTGTTGCCATCAATGTTAAACAATTGGAATGCATTGCTGAGTTTGGCAAGCCTAAGTTGCGATCCCATAAGGATTAGCTCAGTCTTGTCCTTGTTGAGACAAAACCTGTGGTGTCCCAACCATGCCTGTATTGTAAGATAAATGGCATTGAGTGTGAGGGTGTCAGAGCATGGTCTCCTGTGATGGGAATGAGGACCTGGGTGTCAGCTGCATAGTTGGTGTAGGCGATGCCTGTAAAGACTGGAGGGGGGTGTCTGTACTCCTACTCTCTATATGATAGAGGAGAGGCACAGAGGACCCCAGCCAAGATTCTCTATTATTGGTAATGTAGTTGAGCAATCAAGGCCTAGCTTCTCAGGAGGTGATGCAGGCTGGTTCTTAAGTACAGTGTAGTCCCCAAGCCCCCACAAAGGAATGTCCACACACTGTATTACTGAAAACACAGTCTTTATATAATTAATATTCAAGGTTATGTACACTATCACAATACTTCACTTTATGCTCAGAAAATCTACAATGGAAAATATATACAGTTCTAAGTGGTACCACAATTATTATCAGATTTAATTAAAGTGCATCAACTGTACTCTGGTTGAAATGTCACACAAATCAATTAATAAAGGGAACCAACAATAGACATAGCAGGAAAGCAGTTGGTTAGAACAATTGGCAGAATACTGGCCCCTACCACTAGACACAGTTCTGTGTGGAGATCCCCCACCTGGGCAACCTGTAAAATAAAGATAAAACACAAGCCCAGTCCATATATTGTTCTATAAGTCTTATTTCCTTATATAATGTTTCTACCCCCCCCAATGTACCTGGTAGAGCAGAGTTCTTTCGAAAAGGTGTTGATGGATCCTTCTTGAGTGATTCCCTTTAAAGCAGGAGCCACGGATCGTCGAGAGGCATCGTAAAAAGAAGGGGAACTTGGCGTCAAAGGCGTCAATTAAAAGTTTGAGGGTGCCGAGCCCACAGCGTCGATCCAGGCGGTGCTCGTCGGCGACGTCCTGCGAGGATGAGGTGTGCGGGGCACCTCAGTGTTGGATAGTTCAGGACCGCAAAGAGTTTCTGAAGAACTGTGGCCCAACAAGGGCTTCGAGTCGTCAAAGTCTTTCTGGTCTTTGGGTGGCGGGAAACCCACCGGCGGATTCTCCTTGGCGTGTTGGCGTCCTCGACTTTCTCCCGTGGGATAAAGTGGTCGACAGTGCGGACAAGGGAGTCCTTCCATTCAACAGTCTAAGGCAAAGGAGCAGACGGCTCCAGTTGTCGGCAGCATGGTGTCAAGTGGTCCCCTCTTCTGGGCAACACGGCTTTGACGGGCCTCCAGCGGTTACGGCGATACTCCGAACCCTGGTCGACGGCAATGGACTTCGACGGCGTCGATGTCCGGGTGCTTCACTTCATTCCCCTAGGCGGTCCCCACTCCCCGGTCGGCAGCCTTTTGAGGGTCTGTGTTCCAGGGAGCTTTGACGAAGGTTAGCAGTGCTCGATGGTCCCTCGGAGCACGGGAAGAGGGCGCCTAGCCATGTCCTCTCTCGGATCAGTCCTCGACGAACTCGGCAGCTTTCAGATCGGGTCGAAGCAAATGCATCAGCAGTTCTTCTTCTTCCAGCTGGGCATCGTGAATGAGCAGTTCCAGTTACTCTTCAAGTGTAGACACAACTTCTGAACAATTTCCAGTGGTGAGAGGTCCCAGATATATTATTCTGTCTCTCATCCACACTGCTGGGTCACACTCAGCAGCCAATCATACATAAGGGCATTCATGCAGTCAGTCAACCAATCAGGCATACAGTGTATTCAGGCCATACTCCTCCCTCTCAGACACTCACAACAAGGCACGTGGATTGGGACAAGTACCCAGCCATACAACACTACACACTGCATTCATGTCAGTTTTGGGCAGGGCTGTCTCAGTCTTTGTCTCTCATACCAGAAACCAGACAGCCACAACAAGAAGTGCTTATCGGTCACACACACCATTCACCCAGGTCCCACCCACAGGGTGTACCCACAACATACAGTCACTGGGACTGCTGCACCAGTCTGGCCTGGACTTCACAACAACACGATATATGGAACTTCCACCCAACTGCCAGTCAGGGGGAAGGGACAGAGTCAGGGCTTCCCAGGACTTTGGGAAAATAATGTAACAGGCAATAGAAAGCAAGGGGCCACAGGGGCCATCTTGTTTCCTATCAGGATCAACTGATTCCAATGGCATGGCCTGGGTATCCCAAAATGGAGGATACTCAGAGCACCTGTCAAATTCAGCATGGAGCTGCCACCAGCCAATACCCTGCTATGTGGGCCACACACAGGTGCCCACAAACATACACTAGGGGCACAGGGTTGCACCCCCACCCATGGGTGCCATAAGGGTATCCCATGGGTCTGTACACCAAACCAAAAACAGGAAGAGCTGCACTGCCAGGAGTCCTACATGGACTCCTGGGCAGAAAACAATACAGAGCACAAGTGAAAAAGGACTACAGGACAAGGACAGGAAGACGCTGTCCCTCCAATGCATTTCCAGCATCACAATGCCAAGGCCATCGAGACGGTTGAACAGGGACTTTGTAAATAGATTATACAGAGTGGGAGGCACACATGAGCCTTGTGGTACTCCACAGGTGACCAGTGTTGGTGGTGCTTCTGCCTTTTGTGAAAAAAAAACACTCATAATTCTATCAGAGAGGAAGGATTTTATCCATAGGGTCGCGTTTGGTGAGAATTTTGTGGTTGTGCTGAGGAGGTTGCATAGGATACTCTGGTCCACCAAATCGAAGGCAGCCGAGAGATACAATAGGAGAAGCAGGGTGAGCTTCCCATTAACTTTCATATCATCCAACAGGACTGTTTCTGTCCTGTGTCTAGGGCAGAAGCCTGATTGAGTCCCAGAATGTTGTTTTCTTCCAGATATTTCTGAATTTGGAGGTAGGCAACTCCGTCTAAGATTTTTAGAAAAAATGGGACAGTAGTGATGGGACAGTAATTCGTGGGGATGTTGGGGTCAAGGGTGTTTTTTTATATGATGGTAGGACCCGGGCATTTTTAAGGTCCGTTGGCAAACAATTGTTTCGGAACAATACAATTTTCAGGTTGGTGATGAAGGGGGCAAGTTGGGGAGCGCAGTCCTTGATGGTTGATGATGGGCATGGATCCCCTTGGCATTTGGAGGGTTTTAGGCTAGTGATGATTTGGAGAACTTCTGTGTTGGTGACCGACGAGAATTCGAAGTGAGGCATTTCTGGTTTGTTGGTGGACTTGGGTTGGTGATTGACTGTGGCAGAGGGATATGCTAGCATTTTCTTTCTTGTGGACATTTTAGCCTGTAGTAGTGTGATTTTACCCAAGAGAGTGTTCTGGATATCCAGGCACCAGTTAGCATTTTTATTGCAGTTTTCTACCGAGGGTATGGGAGTTTCCAACTCTCTAAGGATAGAGAATAATTCCTTAGATTTTGAGTTGGCTTCAGCGATTCTGTTGTTGTACAGTGCACTTTTGGTAATGAGAACTTTTAGTTTATACTCTCTAGAGGCCTTGAGGAAGGCAATTTTCTTTAGATCTGTGGGTGATTTCTTCCATGAGGCTTCCGCCTTTCTTTTAGTTTTGCTTAAGGTGTTTATTGTGGGTATGAACCATCCGGTGAGATGCACGGGTTGTTTGGCTTTGCAAAGAAGAAGGGGGCCAGTTGGTCTAAGGCTGCCACAATGGTGTCATTGTATTGTTTGGTCATAATGGTTGGATCTTGGTTGTCGTTGGTTTCGGTTGCTATGAAGGGTTGCAGTAAAGGCAGTAGGTTGTGCGCCGTTATGTTTCATTTATTTCTGATTCGGGCTTCTGGAGCTAGTTTCGGGTTGAGGTTCCTATTGGTGAGTGTTTTGATCTTGAAGGTTATGAGGTAGTGATCTGACCATGGACAGGGTGATTTGGAAGAAATGGTGGATTCGCAGTTGATGTCTGCAAGCCAATCCAGAGTGCGGCCTTTCACATGAGTGGGATTGTGGATCCTGTGTGATAGCTCGAGGGCAGTCATGGTGTTGGCTAGCGCTAGAGCATTTTTGTCCATAGGTCATGGTAACCTAGGTTAGAATCTCCCAAAATGATGATTTGTGATTTAGGTTTGGAATTTGAGGACAGAATTTGGGTAACATCGTTTTCGAATGAGAGTACGGGTCCTGTCGGTCTGTAGATGAGATTAATGTTTAGTGTGGCGTTTGCATTCAGAGACAATTTCACTCAGAAGGGTTACCCCGAGGTCAAGGGGTTAGTGGGTGCCTCTGTCATGTTTAGTGAGGTTTTGGCAATGATTGCCACTCCTCCACCTTTGGCTGTGGGTCTGTCCTTTCTGCAAATAGAGTAGCTGTCTGGGACGACAATAGACAGGGCAGAGCCAGCTGCAGCATGCAGCCATGATTCTGTTATCGCAAGGAAGTCAAGTTTGTGGGACGAGATGACATCTGCAATGTCCAGTGCATGGGCTGGCAAGGATCTGGCATTGATGAGTGCACCAAGAATGTTAGGGGAGGGCACTGATGAGTGGGTGTGAGGGGTAATGTGATGGCCTGCGGTGATATGTGCGGTTCTCTGTGTGAGGAGTGAGTTTCTTTTAAGAATGGTGGGGGTGGTGGTAGATGTGTTATTTGTAATGACCTTGGTTCTGACTGCAAGGTTGCTATTTCTGAGAGCGGTATGCTGTGGGATATGGGTGCATGGGGTAGTGCTCTGTGAGGAGATCGAGCGTACCAAGTTAGGTGTTATGGCACAGGCTGATCTGATGGAATTCATGGTTGAGGACCTACTGAGATGATTGAGTAGTGAGGTGGCCATGTAGTAGAGCAGGGTCTGGGTAGCAATGCGGGGCACTAGTGTAGCAGTGAGGTCCCGGTTGTGGGACGTTCAGGTGCACATGGGCCGAGAGAGGCTCTGGGTAATCATGGATTAGCCACTAAGCTGTGCACTGACACGAGCCAATGAGGGCACTCTGTAATTAGGTATTAGTCACAAAGCAATGCAGTTGTGAAATCAATTCAGTATTGAGGGTGGGGTACAAGGTGAGTTACACTTCAGTAATAAAACAGCAAAATGCAGTAATGTGGAACTAGGTACGTTGCAATGCAAACAATGGAACAGCAAAATTCAGTAATGGGGAACTAGGTCTGTTGCATTGCAAGCAATGAAACAGCAAAATTCAGTAATGTGGAACTAGGTCCCTTGCAATGCAAACAATGAAACCGCAAAATGCAGTAATGTGGAGCTAGGTCCATTGCAAGTCACACAATGGAACAGAAAAATGCAGTACTGTGGAACTTGGTCCATTGCAATGCTAACAATGAAACAGCAAAATGCCGAAATGGGGAACTAGGTCTGTTGCAAGGCACACAATGCAACAGCAAAATGCAGTAATGGGGAACTAGGTCCGTTGCAAGGCACACAATGGAGGAGCACTGTACTCAGTTATCAATAATTCCAACAGTGAGGTAGTATGGTGGCAGATGCCTAGTGGCGCTAGTGGGTGTTGCGTGCAGGTGGTGAATTACAATGTGGACAGATCTGCCATGCAGGGAAATACATGATAGTATTGTACATTGGCCATAGGTGCATAGGTTTGGAGTCTCTATTGCGGCAGTGAGACAGCTGGTGCTGAGGCGCACCAGGTTGTACATACCATGGTGGGGGTGCTGGTTGTCTGCATTCGGCGGAGTGGAATAAGGCATTCAGAAAGGACTATGGCGGCAAGGTGGCTTGTATGAATTGGGAGTTGTGGAGGGGATGAGGGACTAGTGTCAATAATGGCTGGGTAGCACAGAGACATGGGTGTATTTGAGTGGGTCGTGGGAGTCAGATCTTACCACAGGTATGGCGGTTTGGCTCTCGTCCGTCTCAGTCAGGCTCAGTCAGGAGCCTTACTGGTGGACCTTGGCAATGGGCAGGCTTCGCCTGCTGGCGTCCCCTGATTTGGGAGATATGCTGCTGGGCAGCCTGTGCAGCCAATCAATTTTCTCCCCTCATTTCCAATGGTATGCAGACGACCGACAGCTCTCTTTCAAGTTGCCATCCTCTACCTCCTCCTCCCTCATACCTAACTGCCTGATTGCTATTCAGGCATGGTGCTCTGCGAGTAAGACAGAGAAGCTACTCATTGGGATGCCTGCTCCTTGATTCCCCCCACTCTCTGGCAAGACTCTTTGGGTCCCCTCCCACGTGTAAGGTAAAAAACCTTGGGATCCTCTTTGACACACATGTCTCTCTTTCCCTACACACATCACAGACCTTGCCAAGAAGTCCAACTTTCAGCTTCACCTTCTCAGGTGCATTCTACCTTTCCTCACCTTCCCCAAGAAGCTCAATGTCTCCAGATCCCTAGTTCTCTCTAGGCTTGACTACTGCAACAGCCTCTTCCTCAATCTGCCCCTTTTCTCCTTTGAACCCTTCAACTAATTCAGAATAGCACTGCACTACTTCTACTTGGCCTCAAGCCCAGGGACTGGATCTCTCCAGCTCTAAAATATCTCCACTGGCTCCCGGTGACCGCAAGGATCAAATTCAAGACTCTTTGCATCATCCAAAAGTGTGTCTGGGGCCTGGGAACTCTTTATATACAGCTTTCCCTCTGTAAATACCTCCTGGCCAGAGTCCTTCAGCCCTCTGGCTCCAACTCTCTGCAGGTGAAAAGTTTCTCCAAGCAGAGAGTGGGAGGTAGATATTTTCCTCAGCTGGCTCCTCCCTCTGGAATGGCCTCCCTCGCCCCTCAGACTTCAGCCGAATTTTCTAAAGTTCCAGAAACTTCTTAAGACGTTCCTTTTCTCCTCTTCCTCCCGTCTCATCCCCCTGTGCTAACTCTCCCTCTCCCTCTGCCACTGCGGCCTGCTCCCTTCAGAGTCATACAGGGGCCAGACCAATCCCTACCAGTCCCCCCCTGCATCCTTTGCCAGCATTTGCCCTCTGGCCCCCTTTCCCGGACTAGTTCAACTTGGTCCTCCCTGTCCACCACACTCATCCTCCCTTTCCCCCTTTCCCCTGGAACTTGTCACCTTGTTCCACCCAGTACTTCCCTGCCCCCTTTACCTGGGACAACCCGACTCCTGCACTTCTCCCTCTCCCACCTCACCCCTTGCACCTACCACCTTCTCAAGAACTTGCATTGTAGGATTGTCACAAGCCAATACAACCGTTTTTGTTCTACTTTCGTGATTACCATGTCCCTGCCCACCCCCTACCCTATCTTGTCTTGTGGCTACTGGAAACACTTGCGTATAGGTGCCATACAAATGTCCAATAAATATAAATAAAATAAATAAATAAACTAATGACAGGAAGAATGAGTGACTGGACTGGGAGAAAGAATCCAGGCACAGCCAGGTTGAATGCCATGCTGCCACGCCTCCTCTGCAGCAGTCCGGCTCATGGCATCCAGCAATTGTGCTACCTGATGGTGGAGGCCAGCCTGAGCTATGACCAGTAACACATAACACTGACTGGGCTGCTCACCCGGCAGGAGCTCTACCTCTCCCAAATGCATTAGTATGTGGGGAGCAAATCTTTCCCCACCTCAACCTCCACCCTTCCTGCCTCTGCTCACACCACTGCACAGCAGTTCCCCACCCACTGCAGCATGTTATGATGCTCGCAACGAGTGTGGCTGGTGCGACCTGCGACCCCCACTCAAAAGACATCTGTGGTCAAGCAGCCATGCCGTGGGAGATAGTTGCACTATTCTAGCCTATGACCATTCGCCTCTTCCTTCCCTGGAACGCTTGTCACATTGTTTTTAGTTTGACTGCATCCTTCATTATGTCTCCCACACCTTTGACTTTACTTTATTTGGATTTCCTCAGTATTTCATCTTCACCTTCATTTCCCTGGACTACTCCTGAAATGGACCTTCTTAGAAACAGTTTTGAATCAAAAATTTACAGGACTATTTTTTTTTAATTTTTATTATTTATTGAACTATATTCAGGTAAAACCTGTAATTTTGTCAAGTTTCTTCACAGTTCCTGTTTTTGGTTCCAGATCTCACTTCCAAGTTTCACAGAATTGGCTTCCAACAGATCGACCTAGTCGTCTGTGGTGGATCGAACTCACCCGGAATTCCCATAGCTTCAAGTACAGTGAAAGCCACTAAGTGGAAATAGTGGAAATAGAAGGAGTAGAGGAAGCCCCATTGATGTGTCGGAAAGCCAATTCGGTTAGGTTTGCCATAGCCACCGTCCACCTGGTGGTTTCTCCCGATATCAATCTGTTCCATAAATCTTCTTCTTGGATCGTCCATGGGTTCGAGATCAGAGGCAAAAGGTAGGTGGATCTATTTTGTTTAGTGTTGGGGCAGTTTACGACCAGATGTTTGAGTGTATCCACCACCTCCGTTTTTTTACATAGCCGACAACGCTGATTACCAACGACTCCTCGAATTGATAGAATTTCTCGAGTCAAGAGTACATTTAATCTTGCTTTCATAAACAGGATTCTTTTCCTTTTTTCTTGAAATTTGCTGGCGTAGTTCAGTGGCTTTTTTACTTTGTTAAACGTAGGAGGCAGGTGGTATAAGAGTTTATTTTCAACTGCTGTCTGTATAGTGTTGATCCAATCCATTTCTTCGATTTTCTGTTTGATTCTGTCCTGGTTTTCTTTTAGATGTACTTCTGTACATACTATTTCGGACAACCTTTCTTTTCTGATTTTGGCCCACCTTTTGAGTGCTATACAATTGCCGTTTTCCAGTTTGTCTTTGATGAGGGCGTAGGCGGGTAACAAGTCTGCCAGAATTATTTTTCTATACAATCTCATGGAGCTTTGGTCGACTGTCGAGGCTAAAGAGACTAGACCAAGTTCTCTTCGGATCGCCGCCATTGAAGTCGACTTTGGTAGACCCAGACGGCTTTCCAGCCCAGAACTTCCAACTTAATCCATACCGTCTGAGGGATGTAGAGTGAGGCCTCCATTCCATACACCAGCGCCGGTACAACTTTTGTTTTGTAAAAGTTGATTGCAGGCCTTAGAGAGAACTCAACGAACTTCCTGTTCACAGTTCTCATTTGCGCTGTTAGTCTTTTCGCTTTATCCCAAAGAACTCCTTGCATTGCCAAATCAGTTTTTGAGTTGTCAGTTTGAAAACCCAGGTATCTGATGTTTTTTACCTTTTCGATCTTAATGTTGTCTAAGTTCCATGACTGCTGTTTTGAACGTTTCTTTGGATTATTCTCGTATGTCATGATTTTTTATTTTTTTTGTTTATTTCCAGATGATTTTTCTCGATGTATTTCGCCAGATTTGTTAATTTGCGCTGGAGCCCCACTTTGGTCTGGTCAATCAGGATTACGTCGTCCGCATACAATAGACGGGGGATGATGGTTTTTCCTATTTTCGGTGGAAATGTCCTGATATTTGCTTCTGTGTGTTGGAAATCTCCCAGGAATGCAATAAAGAGTGCGGGAGCCCCCTTTTCACTTGGATTTCCTCTGATAGAGTTCCCCGTTGATTTAGCTTCACTCTTATGGTGGTTTGTGAGTGAAGCGCTATGAGAGGGTCGAGTACTGCTTGCGGGCAATTCCAAGATTTGAGTTTCTTCCACAGCATATTCCGGTCTATCTTATCGAAAGCTTTCAAAAAGTCCACGAAAGCTAGGTAGACCTTTGGTGCTCCTTTCTTTACTTTTGCTTTCAGGATGTTGGTTATCAGAATGTTTATTGCGGTGGTGCTGTTTTTTTGGAAGCCTGTTTGCAGGATGTCGTTACAAGGGCCAGATTTTTCCCATACTCTGAAGTGGTCCAATATGAGAGTAGAAAAGATCTTACCTATAATGTCAAGAAATGCGATTGGCCTGTGGTTTACAGGGTCTTCCCGGCTGCCCTTCTTATAGATCTGGACGATGGCGGCTTTCTGCCATGTCTCGGGGATTTGGTGTTTTCTTTTGCATTCCTCGAAGATCTTTCCAATCATGTGTGACCACTCTTTCGGGAATTGCTTGAGAGTGATGTTATTTAGGCCCTCCGGTCCAGGCGCTCTGGATGTTTTGAGATTTCTGATTTTTTTTCGATGTCTTCTGGGTTCGAAATGTTCACCCATAACGGGTTAGCATTACGTTCTATCACACCCAAATCTTCCTTTGGCTCGTCGAATTAATTCGAGAAATACTCTATCCATTTGGCTTCTGACACTGCGTTGGTCAAAGATGTGCTTGATGCGGGGTTGCTGTTTTTATCAGTGACCAAAAATCGCTAGATTTATTGGTTGCCAGTCTTTTCAACATTTCTTCTGCATCCAGTTGGTATTGTGCAGCTCTTCGTTGTTTCAGCCAACCAGCATATCTTTTTTTTTCCCGTTGCCAGGCAGACCAGTCTTCTTTCATGTTTGATTTCTTTGCCCTTCTTTGTAGTTGTCGCCCTATTTTCCTTTGCTCCACCAGCTCTTTGTTGTACGCATTGATAGGGTGGACTTGCGTCGTCCGTCTTCCTCCAGCTGGTTTCTGGTAGGGCAAGATGAGCGGGAGATAATTAGTTCTTTTGTTTGCCATGCTTGAGTGGTTATGAGCAATTTTTTCCTCCTAAGAAGTTTTGATTTTCAAGAGGTCTGATTCTGTTAGGCGTAGCCGTGTTTGTTGGGAATTTACTTCCATGGCGACAGGGTAGACTAGTTTTTCTGGTCTCCATCCTTGCCAAGAACATGAGAGTAAGTTGTGGTCGCTGTTGGCCGTTTTTAGCACCTTGAAACCCACCATATTGGATGTGAGGCCGGATGAGGTGAAAATGTAATCTAAGGTCGCTTTCGAGGAACCCCGTTCCCAGGTTGGGATGTTCAATTGTTTCGGAAAGAGTTTAGCTATATTTTGTATATTCTTTGAACTGATTACTTCCATCCACGCTCTTCCACGTTCCAGGGTTGAGTCCCTCCACGATCCCTGTTGCTCTTCATTGCAGTTTGCATTGAAATCTACGCATATCATGATTTAAATTTCCTCAAATTCTTCGTAGAGTTGATCAATGGTTGCGCTCATAGTTGAACAGAAAGCTCTTGAGTTCGTCCGTTGGGGGTTCCAGTAACAATTTATAATTGCTAAAAGGTTCAACAGACCTCCTTGGTTCTTCGAGGTAAGTGGGGACCATGTTGTCAGGATCACCAACATTTCATATGTTTCCTTCCACTTCCAAGGAGCAGCAAGGCCCAGGCCTGTTTTGATAGCTGTTAAGAGGTCAGACAAAGGTCTTCCTAAGGGGCCCTTAATTGCTGGGGAAATTTCCAAAGAGAATCCGTCCAACGTGTGTCTGTCTAACAGCCAAGTCTCTTGGAGACATAGTATGTTATAAGCACCTAAATTCACGTCTCCCGACGTTGTTAAATGGGTATGAGCTCTGGTGTTCGAGGATCCTAGAATAAAATGATCCTTGTCGGGCCGCTCCTCTCTGCTCGATGCAGTTGTCAGGTTCTTGAGGGTCGGCCCTGGTAGCTGCTATTTGACACTTTTCTTGGACCATGCAGATGTGAACCATTCCCACGGGCCTTTCGGGAGCCTGGAATCCGGCGATTTTGAGATGGTCTTCAGGTCAGAGACTTTAACAGACAAGTCGCTTCTTGGATGCAATTCCTCGTCATCCTTTCTGCTAATTCTTGTGGATCTGTGTTCCTAGTCATAGTAGTTTTTTTCTGAGGCACGCCTTTGCCTTTTTTTTTGGCTGTATTATTCCTGATACGATCGGTTTCACGTTTTTTGTTTCTTTGGCGATGCTGCATCTCTCCCCGAGCAGCTTCTTCCTCCCTTGGCCTTCTCCATCGGTTCTGGCGATAGAGATCTTCTGTTTTGGAATGGTAATGTGGTTTGTATTTTCTATGTCTTGTCTTTTCTGAGTCTCGCTCATTTCTTTCCAGCTTGTTTATTTCGGTCAGGCTGAAACCCCTCAGGGCTAGTTCTTTGAATGCCGATGTGAGTGATTTCTGCTGCTTTAACGTGAAGGTTGCTTTGGCTGTTTTGTCCTTGTAGTATGGTTCCACCAACTCAAGGTCCTCAGTCCTTAAGCCCCTAAGTGTTTTGGTTCTTTTCATTATCTGCAGGACTGTCGACTGGTTTAAAATTCGATATTCTTTTTTGGGGTCCAATTGCTCAAGCTTGAAAAGGCAGATCTGATCATTACTTTTCGGGACCCTTTTCCTCTTTCCACTAGGTGAGGTCTGGTGTCCAGGGCTACCTCTATCTCTTGACCTTGCTCTTAAGGTTGCTGTTTTGTTTTCTTTTTGGGGTACGCTACTAATCTGGTTGGTATCCCCTTTTTTTGCGGGTTTCGCCCTCCGTTTCACAGTTTCCCATTGATCATTCTCTTCGATGGAATTCTTTGATTCTCTTGCATTATTTTTTGTTTCCATAATTATTTTGTAGTTTTTGCGGGATTTTGGGTCATCTTCTTTTCTTTCTGATGAGTTAGTTTCCCAATTTTGTGATAAGTTCATTAACTTCGAGTCCGTCATGAAGTCTTCCACTGTTCTTGGCGATCTTGGGGCAGTGACCTTAGATGGAGTTACTTTGTCGAGAATTTGGATCTCTTCTACCTTCGCCTCTGATTTCTTGAGTGTTAGGACTCCATGCTCTCTTGATGATGGGAGGGCCGCAGGTGATGTTCGGGTTGAAATTGCTGGTGAGTCTTTTTTTTTCTTACGAAGAAGGTTCTCTTGACTTTTCTCTGCTTTGCCCCCAGGGGCTTTGATGTCACTGTTCAACTTCTGTGGTTGTTCTTCAGAGGAGTTGGCTAACTGCGCAGAGTGTGATGATGAAATGTTCCTAATCAAGCGCTCCATGCTTTCGATTTTTCTTTCGAGGGCTTCGATTTTGGTTTCCCAAGTTTTTTGATGGATACTTTTCTGGTCCTCCACGGCCGTTATATAGCTTTCTACATGTGACATTTTTGAAATCATGTTTGTAAGGATTGCCGTTTTGGCATGGATCTCCTCCTTTATCGCTTCGTACAGCTTGCAGAAGGGTGCTAGTACGATGGACATTGCTGACATGATTGCTATCATGTCCGGCTTCTTATTTGGCGAGTCTTTCTGTATGGCTACGGCTATGTCACTTAAGTGGGGATTTTTTGGAGAGGTATGTATTTTCTTCGGTCTTTTTAAGATGCCTGAAATTCCCAGAGCCGCCCGGTCCATTGAGGTATTTAGGTCTTGATCCATCTGCAGTTTACCTGCCGAGAGTCTTTGGTTAATATGTGATGCCTCCCCCTTCCCAAGGTTTGAGGGCGGCGTCATTAGATGCCCCGTGGCCAAATGGGGCTTCGTCCATGCAAGTCAATGCTCTTTGTCCTCCGCAGCGCTGACCCACCTTTGGGTTTCCTTCAAGGGCTGGCAAGGCCATATCCGATCTCTCCTAGCCTCTGTCACACTGTCATTTACGCTTTCCGGGGTTAACTGCACGACCTTGTTGATCACTGTAAGTATATCTTTTGGTGCTGAGGCTATCGTGGAAATGCTGTTTGCGATAGGTCCGGGGGTCGGCTGCTCATCTCCCCTATTCTTTTGCGGGGTTTTGTTTTCGCTCATGGGGCTTTTGTTCACAGTTCCTGGGTGTTGAGACTCTTCCTCTGCCGGTGTGACCCTTGGGGTCCAAATTGAGTCCATTTTCCTTAGTTTCAGCCCCGGAGGGTTTTCTTGTGCCACTTCTAGCATCTCTGCGTCTGAGACCTCGGTCTCTGCTGTTGACTTCCGTTTGTATTGTTGGGTGAAAAAGGCTTTCAGGGGGCAGGATAGTAGTGGGGAAGGTAGGTAACTTGCCGCGGATCCTCTTCTTTTGATCACCTTTACTTCATCCCTGCTCCTCTGTTTAAGGTCCTTAATCGACAATTTGTTTGGTTGGTTCGATTTGGTCTTCAAATGTTTTTGACCCTTTTTTGTTTTAGTTTTTTTCTTTCTCTGTTGGTTCGCTGTCAACTTTAGTTGCTCCCCCTCTGTTTCCTTATTAGAGTCCTCTAGATCGCTACCTGTGATACCTTCTGTCATTTTTTGGCCATCTTCAAAGACGTCATCAGTCTCGCTTTCTGAGAGCGAGTCACTTGAGCAGATCTCAACAATCTCTTTATTGGCCTTTGCCAGGTTTTTCACCACAGCTCGAGCTTTGATCCTGTTGGCCTTATTAATCGGATCGTAAACTTGGCTTTTATTGGCAGAATGCATCACCGCCTTGATTTTAAAAGTCCTTAGCACGATCTCCGTGCTATTTGTAGATGTTAGAGGCACAGATAGTACCTTTTCATTTGTTTCTCTGACTTTGTTTTGCACCAGCTGATTTATCATGGTTACAGTAGATGCGCCGTGGTTGTTCAACTTTTGTTGCCCTTGGCCTTTGCCACCCTGGACAGACGGGTGTGTGCTCACTTCCGGAATCACCCATCTGTCAGCTACAGTTGGACTGCTGGTGCCTGGGAGGGCATGAGCCCCAACCCACGTGGACTCTCTGTCCTTCCCCACCAACGGAGGTTCCGGCTGGGACGTTGGATTGGCGGTGGTGTCCTCGCTCCCATTCTCTTTCGGATCGACTTCCGTCCCCTTGCGCTGACTCTCACCGCTGCAGGGGCACCGCTGAGGTCCCGGCGAGGGCCGTCCTCCGACAGCCCTGGCATCGGAACCACTCGTCTCCAGGACGATAGGCGGAGTTCCCACAGCAGCGGAGCAAGGCGAGGCAGGAACGCATTCATCCACGGCAGCGGAGGAGTCCTTGGGGTAGTTTGCATTGTTGCGATCGCGTAGACGGGCACCAGTATCCGCCTCCGCCTCTCCCTGTGCTCCCGTTCCAGCTCCCGCACCAGCGCTTTGGCCATGATGGAGCTCTCCCTCCCCCGCCGGCGGCATTGGAGAGCCGGACGGGGATCTGAGGGGGGCCTTTTGGTGGACGTTCAATGACGGCGCTGATGCCCATAACGCAGGTAAACCAGGTGTTGACAGTCTCGCTTGGCTCTTAGCTCGTGGAACACAAAGCTTTTCCATACGGGGGTCCACGGCTTCCCGGGGGCCTTCGTGAAGCATGTGATTACTGGCTTGTTCGTTCAGCAGGGTTTTCATTTTTGTTTTCAAAGATGCCTTGCTCCTCTCATGATTCCTTTTGTGAGGTTTCTTCAATATCTTCCAAAGTTGGGATCTGGATAGTTATTACTTCGCGTCTGCAGCGGACTGCTGCAGACTGGCTCTAACCTCGGCTCTCAGCTCCGCTCACCGCTCCGCAGTATGTTTGGTCAGTTATCGGCACTTCCTGACACAATGATGAGGATAGGCTGCAGACTGGCTCTAACCTCGGCTCTCAGCTCCCTTGACTAAACACTCTGATACAAAGGGGCAGCAGCATCTATCGACCACCACCCTGTTGAGTAAAGGTATGTTTTGAAGCCACTTTTTTGTGTACTGCCTGTTTATCATGTTGGTATATGATATGATATGTTATTTATAACGCGCTTAATACGCAGAGGTTTCTAAGCGCGGACGCGGGGATCGAACCTGTGTTGCTCTGTGTCGTCTTACTTCACGTTGCCCCTAAGCTATCCTCCCATATAGCAAGGGGCAGTGAGTAGTAGGGACATTTTGTGCAGTGTTCAGATACACTTATCGCTTCTGGAAGAATGTGTTGATAACCTCCTCGTGCAGGGCAAGCCCATCCTCATGCTCCTGTCATTTTCGAGGCCCTCAAGTCTCCCCCTCATGGCAATGCCCACCCTCATCCGAATCAGGGTAATCCTCCTATGGGATGGGCACATTCCTGAAAGGGCATATGTTGTGCAGAATGGCACGCATGGCCACAATCTAGCACACCTTCTCTGGATGGTACAAGAAGACCCCGCCCATCCTGTGGGGGACACTAGACTTGGGTTTTAAGGAGGCTAAAGGCTCACCCTACTCTGTTTCAGGTACGGGTGTGCACAGCATTTCAAAACATTAGCTATCTCGGCTTTGCAGGGGCATCATGAGCCACGGGTGGACAGGGTATCCTGCATCTCCTTTGGGACAGAGAGTACAGTACAGTCAGTCAATTGAATGGAACTGCCCCTCGCACAAAGCCACATATAGCTAACATGAGTGAGCATGGTCCAATGCGGTGGCATGCAACACTTGCACAGGTCTGTGGCAAGTGTTCTGCTTTTGTGTAGCAGTTGTGGGTGCAGGTACTCAATCTATTGGTAATCATGCAGGGGATAGACATACTTAGCACATTTTTACAGTCGGAGACACTGCATGATCTTTTGTACATTTAACAGGGCAGTATGAAGCAGAGTATGACCACCCAACACTGGCTATAGAGAAGATGTGAAATGAATCCATATTGTATTTGCCTGCACGATAGCAGGTGCTACATGATGGCATATTTCATTGTGCACACAATTTGTTATGGTTGTGCTATGTCAGAGTGACAGCTCCACACGGTGCTGCTGTTCACATTGTAGTGTGCCCCTCCTCTGTCTCGGGCCACTATTGACATGGGCATGTACAAAGAACTGGAATCTTTGTTGCTATTTGAAGTCTCCATCTGTCCCTCGTCCTGCTGGAAATGGTCCACCGCCCTCCTCCACAATGTCATGATCTCTACAACATTATCTGGCACTGTGTGTTACTTCAGAACATTTGTTGTGGCGTTGCATTGGCATTGTTAATGGGCATCATGCACTGCAATGCAGGGTAGCCCAGTACAGTTGTGTGTGTGAGCTCTAGGCCGTGTTCTATTACGATGACCCATATCAGGGTTGATGGGTGCGATATGGTGTGGGATTGAAAATGGCATGTGCACAATTCCTCCTGTGACTATGTCTAATGTATTTATAATTTGCCTAAATGTTACCATTGCAATGAGTGATGTGTGATACCCCCTTCATGTAGGTTGATGCGTGGCACTGATCACAGTATGACAACCATGGCCGTCTATATGTGGTATGGTGTGTAGCTGGTTTGCTGGTTCATGTGGCCTGTGGATGGGTCATCCTGCTTACATGTCTCCTGCATACGCCTATTCCCCGGGCATGTGTACACCTTGCATTAAATCAACAGTAATAATTCCTTGTAGACAACAATGTGTAGCCCTTGGAGATGCAGTTCTTTCCTGACACATCCCTTGATGGCAATGTACTTACACGTACATTCCTGCATGTGGACACACTACTGCAGTTCTACCCTGCATGCATGTGCATTTTACAGTCCCAGAGTACATTACACTGGCCTTACTTTGTTTTCCCATTGATGTTGGTTTTACTACATCTGGTCATACCTACAATATACCCTGGAAAAAGGTCCTTACTGTTCACTTGCTGGTTAAGCCAAGCCTCATAACTTACTAAAGCTACTTTTGCTTTCTTGTGGTGCATCAGCCATGAATGTGGAATGGCTGGCCCTCTCCTCATCATAGCCTCACCCCTTATGGCACATGACTATTTGTTGTGCCACATGTATGCTGCTCCTAGGCTTGCCTTGCTTTGTAACAATGGCCATCCTGTATGTACTCCACCAAATCTGCCTCCCTTTTCCTCCCAATACTCTCATACCCTGGCTATTGGGCCCATGGTTTGGTTGTACAAACTACTCATCACCCCCTGATGTCTTGGTTTGTGACATGGCACCTCAGACACACACAGCCATCTGAGTCGGATCCCCCATCCCCTGTAGACTTCTATTGGTGTTGCCGTTGAATGGTGAAGGTTAAGCCCCTATCCTCTGATCAGCTCTGTCTTTTTGTTTGTGCTAATTGTGATAGGGTTTCTTGCCCACTCATGCTTACAGCCACCATTATACCAGGTCACTTATTATGTTGGCCATCTCAGCTTCTTCTATACTGATGTTTGCCTCTTCACATAGCTTTTTTTATGTTTGCCTCTGTGGTCCAGTGAGAGCAGGTACATACCAGAAGCTCAGGTTTCTGCTGGAACTTTGGGATGAGTGTCCCACATGTACCTTGGGGTGACCATCATTATTTTCAACCTCCTCTCCACTGCGCTCTCCACGCTCCCCATGATTCCATTTCCAGAGCTGCCTCATCTGTCCTTGTTTCCTGCCTGACTCCCACCCATCCCTCCTGTGATTGCTTATCTGTTCCAGAAAGCCTGAACACCATTGAACACTGTACTGCAGATGCTCCTTTTGTGTGGTCCAGTGAGAGCAAGTGCAGACCCCAAAGGCTGCTGCTGTAACTTTGGGGTGAGTGGCTCACTTCCACCTTAGGGTGTCCATCGTTACCTTCACCCTACTCTCCCCTGTGCTCTCCACGCCCCCTGTGCCTCTATTCCTGGAGCTCCCTCATCCATCCTTGTTTCCCGCCCACTCCTTCCCACCCCTCCTATGATTGTTTCTCTGTTCCATGAAGCTTCCCTCTATATGGGAAGTCCTAGGGCAGCCTTAGCCAGGCAGCCGGCTAAGGGCCACAAGGCAAAGGGCACCTCCCTGGGGCACCTCCTTACCTGTTTGCCCCTGTTCATATCTTCTATCTACTACGACTCCCAGGTAAGGGTTCAACATATTTTACTGCTGCTTGCTGTGTGGCTGTTTCATAAAAATGATTCCAGGTGCTGAATTGGGCTAGAGTGACCCCTCTCAACACTGCCTTACTGTTCATGAATCTAGAGACATCAGAATGGTACTGATTGGGCTTGGTCTGCCCCTCAATTTATATACACCAGAAGTGTATTGATAATGTATTGAATCTGGATGCATCACTAAGAGTAGCCAATGTATTGAATCTGGGTGCATTATTGTACGGAGCCAATGTATTGAATCTAGGTGCAATTCTGAGGATCGCAAATGTATTGTGTCTGACTGCAATTTTGAGGATAGCCAAGGTGTTGAATCTAGGTGCAGTTTTGAAGGTAGCCAGTGTGTTAGATCTGGGTTTATTATTGAGCGTGGCCGATTTGTTGAATCTGGTTGTAATGTTGTGGATAGCCAATGTATTGAATCTAGATGCAATTTTGAGAATAGCCAATGTATTATTACATGTACTTACCACCCCTGCTCCTTACGTGTCTCCTGCATACCTCCCAAGTAATGCACATGCCATATGAGCCAGCCACACCACACACAAACACGCATACTGCATACCTCCAAGTACCACACTAACCCACAGGACCAGCTACACTGCATCCAAAACACACAAACCACACATGCCCACCAAAACAAACAAATGCAAACAATAAACAATCCAGACACTGAGTCTCACTACTCTGGTCACAACAGTCCAGTGTACCAATGAAAGCACCCTCAAGAAAGCCAACATTCACAGATGCCAGTTTCTCCTGGTTTTTCAAACACTAACAGAAGAGCACAACTTCTATCATATCCCTCTTCACTCACTAACCGCCCCCTCCCTCCTTACAGAGCCATGTCAGCACCTAGAGACCATAATAATGGTAACAGTGCGCAGTATGAGTGAACTTAACATAAGATAACATAGCCAGGATGTCCATACGGCACTGTGTGTCACTATGCTGGGTCCTTCTTAGTAAATGTGCATGACGCAGACCACAATGGGACTTTTGTGGCATATCCATTGCTTTCTGCCCATGGGAGAAGTGCCTGCCATGATACACTGATGTGCATTATTTATGTGCTGTGTTTGTCCCTGGGGGGCATTTTTGTAATCCACATGTCCACCTATGAGCCAAACACGGACATGTGTGTCAAGTAGCTATGGATGGATTGTGTTGGGTTAGTTATAGTGTGGCAGTTTAATGGCATGCGCTGAGTGGTGTGGGTTGCTCATGTACTTGCCCAGCAGACATGCCTGGCATTACTGCATTCCCTCCATGATGCATGTCAGTTTGCTTAGAGACAGGATCATGGAGGCATGGATTGATCCTGGAAACCTGGCACACACATGTGTACAGATCATGTCTGCATGAGAGATCATCTGTATGTTGATGGAACTTTGCATGCATCTGTTTAGACCTGATCAGATTCCCTGGGTGGTATGAGGGCCACATGCGTACAATAAATGGCACCCACCACATTGGGGAAGCCTGAAATGGTATAAAACTGTGCCTGTGCATGGGTGATGGCAACTGGGCCAGTGGGGAAAGGTACGTGGTGGTGCAGCTGTCTGATCATTGCACTGATGATTTGGGTGAATATATGGAAAAGCATAGTTGGGTGATGCCATCCGCCAATGCCCCAGTCTTTTAGAATGTGCCTGTGGCATAGAAATGGAGAACCATCAACAGCTACAAGAGGGGGAATAGCCATTGCAGCCTTACTACCAGGCTGTATATTAAACTATATTTCTGCCAGGAGGCTGTTTATGGTAGGCATATCCAGGCGGTAGGTGGTGAGGACCTGATGATCTGTGAGACAATGGTGGGACAACCTTTGGTTTGTAGGGCCGTTAGGCTCTTGTACCCCTCCACCTGGCCTGGCGCTGCTGTGGGGGTGGCTTGGGTACAGCCTGATGGGCTGCCTGGAAGAGCTGGGGAACAACCTAATGGGCTGACTCAGGGTTGCTGGGGTACAGCCTGACAGGCTGCTTGAGAGGGTCTGGGACATAGGCTAATGGGCTGCCTAAATGTGGCTGAGGTAAAGCCTGGTGGACTGCCTGGGTGGCTTGGGTAGACTCTGATGGGCTGTGTAAGGTGGGGCTCTTGTACAACTTGATTTACTGCCTGAGGGCGGGCACAGGCCGATGGGCTGCCTGAGAGGGGGCAGAGTATGATGTGGTACTTGTGGTGGTGGCTAGTTTCCCCTTTGGTGCCTGTGCCAGCAGTCTGTGTAGCATCATGAGATTCACAGTGTAGGGTCCTGCTGTATCAATGCAGCTAACGAGTTTCGTTTTTTTCTTTCTTTCTTGTGCTGGTCCACCCCTTTAGTTTGATGTTTTTCTCCTTTGTAGCCTAAGCTTTCAGTTGGGAGGCCTTGTCCATATGATTCAGATGCAAATAGAAGGAGTAAACTTTGTTGGATAATTGGGTGTAAGCCCCTTCCATTATAGAATGAGGTGTACATGTGAGGTTTAAGAATTAGATGTAAGTATGAGGTATCATTCTGAGGCATAAACACAACGGGATGTATAGCCCTTCAGTTTACACCTAATTTCTCAGGTATAAGACATAAGCAGTCTTTTACCTCCCATTTTCATCAGGCAGAGCGTAAAATGGAGGCAAAACATTGCTTTTAAGCGTGGTGTTTACGCCTCATAGCACTTATAAAATGAGCCTGTTAGAGACAGCATGGGCTTGGATTACGACTAAATCAGATGCTTGGGATTTCTTTTTATTTAATCTATATATATAAAAGTAAAAATGTGTTTGTTTATGGCGTGATTTGTGGCGAAGCATTGGTCCTCATACAATTCCATACCGTTTCACCAATCTGCATCAAATTTTGCATAGTTGCCTGTTAGGACCCTCTGGAATTTACTGGCTACACGACATTGCAATTCCACACCGGTTTACCAATCTACACCAAATGTTGCATAGTTACCTTTTAGGATCCTCTGGACATTAGTGGCTACATGACATTTGGACACCCCAACCCGTTCTCTGGATTTCAGCACAAGTCAAAATGTGTTTGTGGGCTTGTGGGTTTGCAGCTTGGCAAATCGTTGTTCCTTATACAATTCCACGCTGTTTCACCACACCAATCAACACCGGATTTTGCATAGTTACCTGGTAGGACCCTCTGGGCATTACTAGCTAGATGACATTTGGACACCCCACCCCATTCCCTGGATTTCACCACAGGTCAAAATATGTTTGTGGGTGTGTGGCTTTGCGAAGCATTGCTCCTTATACTCTTCCACACCGTTTCACCAATCTGCAAAAATGTTGCTTAGTTACCTGTTAGGACCCTCCGGACATTACCAGCTACATGACATTTGGACACACCACCCCTTGTGCTGTATTTCAGCACCTTCACACATGAGATGGTTACCTGAAATCAGCAAAACATCAATGTGGTGGTAGAGGACCAGTCCCGACACGAGGAACAAAACTCAAGGTCCAGGCCATAGGATGAACAGTTTCTAAGATATTTGCACCACAATGCATCACAACAAACTGTACCATGCCAGTTTGAGGCGACAGGTGGAGAGAGAGCATAGAAGGTTCCAGTATGCAGCAGCACACCAACTCTCACCTCCCCCAATGCATGCTCTGGGGTATATGAGCCAGCCACACGTGCCCATTCTCAGTGCAGTTTACTTCAGGGTGCAAAGCACATCAAGCGATAAGTGAATCAGAACAGTGACCTACAGGATCAGTGTTATCATGCCTGTCTAAAGACCCGTTTGGAGAACAGCTAGTACAAAATATAAAACTAACCTCAATAAATCTGGCTAAAATGTTCAACAAGATTCAACACACTCAAGCAGCCAGTATAAATAATAATTCAATGCTTTAAAAAGCTCCTGTCCTTCAACAACTAAATTTATATATTACATGTTCACTATTTCAAACCGCTTGTCTACGTTTTTGAGATTGCACTGCCGGCCCCTCCGTTCCGGCAAACATTCACCCGATCTCTATCACCCCTTTCCTGGGCAAACCCTGGGAGAAGTTGGCTATATCCCAGCTAACCCTCCACACTGAATCTGTTGGTTGTCTCAATGACCATCAGTCTGGCTTCAGAGCAGCCAGAGGCATGGAAACTGCTCTCCTGAACACCCATGAAGATCTTTTCTCGAACCTTGATTCCAGCTCTTCCTCTGTCCTGATTTTCCTTGACCTTTCCTCTGCATTTGACAGGGTCAAAAACACCATCCTAATTAATAATCTCCACGAGACCCTGGGCATCACTGATCAGGCCCTGGCATGGCTGTCCTTCCTCCTGGACTGACCCTCCCAGGTTCACCTTGGGTCCTTTCTCTCTACCACCTCTCTCTCCACTTGTGGTGTTCCCAGGACTCTATCCTCTCACCCTGGCTCTTCAATGTCTATCTGGCCCCTCTGGCCCTCCTGATCTCTCCCATTTCCTCTAACTTTCAGTGTTATGTGGATAACACCCAGCTCTCCTTCAGGCTACCCTCGTCCTTCTCCTCGCTCATCCCGGACTGTCTATCCACTAGTCAGGCATTGGATGTGCCTCTAATGATCTCTGCCTTAATGCCAGTAACACTGAGATCCTTCTCATTGGCACGCCTACTCCTGCTTTTCCTCTCTCACTTTGGCCGCCCTCATTGGGCCCTCTCCCCTCACCCCCTTGTGAGGCAAAAAACCTTGGGATCATCTTCGGCTCCACTCTCTCCTTCTTTCCCCACATGAGAGACCTTGCCAAGAAGGCCCAAATTCCGGCTGCCCTTCCTCAGAGGTAATCTCCCTTTTCTAAGTCTACTCTTCGCCCTTTTCAACTCATCCAGAACAGAATCTCAAGACTTATCCTTGGCCTCAAGCCCAGGAGTGGCATCTCCCCGGCCCTGGAATCCCTTCACTGGCTATCTCTGGCTCCAAGGATCAGGTTCCCTCTGCATCGTCCAAAAGGCTTCCTGGGACTCTGGCCCTCACCATCTTCAACTAACTCTTCCTAAATATTCTCCTGCTAGAGCCCTCCACTAGGCTACCTCTAATTCGCTGTGGGTTAGTCGATTCTCCAAGCAGAGAATAGGGGGTAGATCTCTCTCCTCTGCAGGTGCTCTGCAAGTCTACTCTTTGCCCTTTTCAACTCATCCAGAACAGGATCTCAAGACTTATCCTTGGCCTCATGCCCAGGGGTGGCATCTCCCCAGCCCTGAAATCCCTCCACTTGCTATCTCTGCCTCCAATGATCAAGTTCAAGACCCTCTGCATTGTCCAAAAGGCTTTCTGGGACTCTGGCCCTCACCACCTTCAACTAACTCTTCCTAACTATTCTCCTGCTAGAGCCCTCCACTAGTCTACCTCTAATTCGCTGCAGGTCAGTCAATTCTCCAAGCAGAGAATGGGGGGTAGATCTCTCTCCTCTGCAGGTGCTTCCCTCAGGAATGGCCTCCCTGGCTTGCTCTGTCTTGAGACGGATCTCCTAAAATTGTGGATGCTTCTCAAGACTTTCTTTTTCTCCCTCCCTCTCTTTCTCGCTCCCTTTACCCTGCTAACCTACCCTTCCTCCTTCATCTGCCTGCTGACTGGCTGCTTGGTGTCCTCTGAGTCTTACAGAGCACCAGCTCCCTTGCACTTGCTGCCTGGCCCATCCTACACTGCCATCTGGTTTACATTGCACTACCTGGCTGGATTGCTCCCTGTAGTCTCAGCCTTCCTTGCACTTCACTCAGAGCCCTACTGCTCTGGTTGCACTTCCCCATACCCTCTCCCATGCACTACTTGTTGCACACACACAATCTAAATGACACTAGAACCTAGTAAGATCATTTGTATTGTCTTCCCTTTATCCCCCTTCCTTTCCTGGTTGCGCTTTGAAACACTTGTGTATAGGCGCATGATAAATAATAAATCAATCAATCAATCAATCCATCAATCAAACCTATAACAAAACACCTTCACGCAATCCATTGACTGGACACATTTATATTAAAGAGTGGCTGCTTCAGTGACACTAGAGTCCCAGTATGTGGCTGGATTTCATTAGGACCTACATTTTGTTGGATCCTTTATATCAGGCTTGTCCAACCTTTTTGAATGTGGGGCCGAAGCATTAACTTTTTGTCACCCAGTGGGCCGGCGAGCCAAAAGTCAACAACCTCACCCAAAGCAGTATATTAAAAAGCGATATTGTGTTACCTTTGACACAATAGCATCATAGGCAGTGATAGCCATGCAATCCCAAAGATAGCTTTTGGTGTCATGGGCAGTGATCAAAGGTTAGTTGCTTGTGATTTCTTTCAGTGTCCGTGTTAATATTTTTCTGAAATAGTGGGGGCGACCGAGCGTAGCGAGGGAGCTACAAGGTTCTAGGGAGGGCTTGGGAGGGTTCCCCCCCCCAAGAACTTTTTTCAAATATGGGGTTGAAATGGTGCATTTTACACCAGAAAAGGTGACCAAAAAGCCATAAATTTACAATCATTTCTAAAGGGGAACATGAAAATTCCATGTCACCAACAGCAGAAAAGAACATTTTACAACACAACACATTTTAATGATGAATGTGTCCACAGTGTAAGACAGCACTGTCACTGATGTAACACATTGTCATGCTGGTTGTACCCAAAATATGCCCCTGTAGCAACATGTCTATGCTGGCTGTTCCCAATTTAGGCCAGCATTGTCCTGTACAAAGCATGATTGATGCTGCCTGAGCATGTGCAGTGTGCCCAATACATATGGCCGCTTATCTCTGTAATACACATTACTTCTGTGGTGATGAAAGAAGCATAATTCAATTCAACAGATAAAATGTGGAAAAGCGATCACCCAAAGGTGAACCTAATTGAAGAAACGCAATGTGAGCACAATCTTAAAGTATGCAACCTAGCAGGCCTAGTGCACACTTTTCCTTTTCTTTCACTAATAAATCAGGGGGAGAGCGCGAACGCAGTCCCAAACTACCAGAAATAATGCAGTCGTGTATCCCGCATTTGGGAACATAGCAGGGGTCAGCAAATCCGATGTGCAATGGGTAAGCCTCACCCTGGGAGATCTGCCCTTGAGATCAGATTCTCCCCTGCCAGCTAAGTATGAGTTGCATGCAAGAGGGCAGGGGTTGGGTCAGTTCTGGGAAGCCCTGCTAAGCGAGGATGAGAAGGCAGGCCCTGACCCAGCCCCAACCCCCCACCCCTCCGGAAACTCTGAGCATCTGCAGAGCTGCCTGTCCCTCTTGTAGGGGGAAGCTTCAGCAGGCAGAGCCCAGCAGAAGAGCAGATTGTAGCGCAGTTCCTTTCTCCCATCAGGCCCTGCTCGGCCTGAGATTTGTATAAATAGCAGGATGGCTCGAGCAGGCCTCTTGCAGTCTGCCCACTGGCCTGTCGGCCCACACGGGCCCATGGCCCTCCTGAGCGCAGCTGCTCAGCGCTGGCCCCATTGACACCATCATAATCATCCTGGACCTTGACGCTCCATCACCCCTGAATCTCAGAGTTCTGCTCAATGACAATGCTGAAGCTTTGACATCTTTGCCGTAACCATATGCCGTGTTGCGTCAGCCGAGCCTGCACAGCACCAAAGGCAAGTAATCCCTTGTCCGGGCCCAGAGGTCACTGAGTCTTCCAGTGCCATCCACTTGGCACGGCCTACTGTTCCCAGCGTTTTCTACCTGCAAATCAGCACCACTGCCAAACAGAACTGCATCATTGGGGCCCATCGCTGCTGCTCTCCGACTTGACCCCAGCCCAGCGCAAAGGCACCCATGCTTCTGGTCTGATGCTGAAAAGCCTGGCTCTGCTGAGATCCGAAAGACAAGAACTAAGGTATTTTGGGAACATAGTACTATTGTTTTTTGTGTTGCAACTGTATCAGCTCACACCTCTCCTGAAGGGTATAGGCTGCCCTCAGACTGCACTACCAAAAGAGTGAAAATAAGCTATACCGGTTGGGCTTGCCTGTTTCACTTTTATGATTGGCATCACTGCTGCATGGGTATTAAGCGCGTTATAAATAACCTATCATATCAGATCATATCATAGATCACAGATCGAGATCATAAGCAACTTCCAGAAACCTTGGCAGGTGGTCCACTGAGGCCCATTTGCAGGTTGCAGTGTGTTATTGGGGCACTACTCGGGTAACATATTTTGCTGTACATGTGGAATTTGCCATGCTTTGATACCCCACTGGCCACATCTATAATGTCCAATGTAGTTGGTATAATGCATGAACATTTTCATCAATCTGCACTGTCCTTAGAGGTAAACGTAACTGAGCTCCCGCTGTTCTTCTTTGTCTCGAGACGAGGAAAAAAGAACTGCAAAGGTTAAGTTTCTCAGCTGATAAAGGTTCATCTTCGGTGACACTCACCATTCAAAGGAACGGTTTTTGGGGCAGACAGGCTGTGTCGCTGCAACCCCTGCTAAACATATGTCCAGAGATGACAAACCTTCAAAGTAACTCCGCACAATGGCCCTCTGAGCAGCAGCCCACGGCTGATCAGGGGTTCAGGAATCCACTGTGCTGCCCACGCCGAGAGGAACTCCTGCACAGTACCTGTCCACATAATCCTTCGCCCGGGCCAGCACTCTCTTCTCCTCACCGCACCACCTCCTCCCTTCATCTCGGCTCGCCTTTTGCCCCTCGGAGCACCATGCAAGAGAGGAACGGGCTATGGCCCAGACATGCCCGTTCCTCTCTTGCATGTTGGGTCCTACTTGCCTGAAATGGGATATTTAAATACAAAGTAATTGCTACTATATTAATCCCATTGCTCATAGTTTGTGGGAGTACTGGGCAATTGTATGGACCCGCGCTCACTGAAAATGAATAGTATTCCCGAGGTAACCCTCACTATGCCGTGATACAAATTAGTCTCTCCTTCCTCCATCATCAAGTCCCAAGATCTTCTTGACAAATTTATTTATTTCCGGATATCTGACAAAAATTGCATAAATAAATAAATTAACGTTTGTGGCTGAGGACTGTAACTACCTCTGTTGACCCCATGGGGTCACCAGAGGAAGTTACAGTTTTGCGCACAGGCACATTTAAAAAAAAAAATATATATATATATATTTTTTTTTACTCAAGAGTTGCCCAACATACGGCATCGCGGGCCACATAAAATGGCTTGACGGACCGTATGTTGGACAACCTTGCTTTATATCCTCCTTCATCTCTGGAGGATAGCTCAGGGGCAACGTGCACGCCTTGGAAGCACCACAGGTTCGATCCCCGGATCCGCGCTTAGAAACCTCTGGGTATTTAATGCGTTATAAATAAACTATCATATCATGTCTTATCATACACCATGGGCGACACCTTGAACAATATACACACAATTAACTTTTATCTATGTTGAGTTTCACTTTTTCGTCTCGTACAACCCACAGTTTAATGATTTAGCGAGTAAGAATCCCACCTTCATGCTTTGGGACAAGAAACAAGCTGGTTTGCAATGTCAATTTATTTTACTAAATAAAATCACTTCAAGGACATAATGTGATAGGTGATCCCACACTTGAATGACACTGGGAATACATGCGCTCCACAATCGAGACCAATTCTACTGTTTGACTTGACTCTAAATGTATGCACACAAATTAGCATTTGATTTGGCATCATTGAAATTAGATCAGACAAGCTAGAGTAGAAAATGATGTCTAGTTTAAAAATACATCACCCCAGGAATCGAAAAAAGAAGCGGTTCTCGGAAAAAACTTTAAAACAAAACAATTTACTGCAATTAAAACTCACATAAGATTCTCCAAAGCTTGGGCAATTTAAATCTGAAATGCTGGACACTATCTATAACGTACTATTGGTTTCTAGTTTAGGCACAGAAACTGCTGATGACCTTTTCTGTTATGTTGGTTTTGTTGCAAATAACTGTAAAGGCTTGGGTTTTACAGGAATTATATTTCTTTTGGAATGCTGGGATTTCAGAGCATAGCCCTCTCCCCATTCTCAAGGAATCAGGTTCACCCAAATAAAACCCTTTTCAATGTGTTCATTAGGGAATAGATTTCAATTACTTTATTCACTATCACAGACACCAATCAAAAGACTTGTCATTCCATATTTCAATATTAGATGTGCAAGACCACCAAAGATCCTAAAATGCAGGTGAAAAGTCCTATTATGATGATGGTGCCCATGGTTCCAATTTAAATTATAAATCAGTAGGCTTTGCTAAAATACTTTCAATTCTATCTGGAATGTAATACATTCTTGGGACATTTGCCTATATAATTAGGGGGCGGTGGAAGTGGGAGGTAGGCCAAAATGGGGGAGGCTGTGTGGGAGACCCCAGGCAGGACCACAATTTTGGACCAGGGAGTCAACAGACCCGGTGAGGGTGCAATGTGTTCGCAGAAAGACTACGCCCCCCTCGGCCCCCTCTCGTAGTAACAGGCAGGCTACACAGAAAAGTGGGAATTTTTAAAGAAGGCGCAAAAGTCTTTGCAGAAATCAGGAACTGATTTATTACAGGTAGAGAAATAGGCTAATTGCCAGAAGAGTAAGTTAGGCACATTGGACATGGATGATTCTCTGCACTGGGTTGCGGGCACAAGGAGGGGCATTGAGGGCAGGTATACTGGCCAGGCACACCCAGAGGAAGGGTGAGAGAGAAAGCAAAAGAGAAAGAGCAACGGAGCGAGAGAGAGAGCGCGAGGGAGCGAGAGTGCCAGAGAGGGGGAGAGAGAGAGAGAGAGAGGCACAAAGAGAGGGAGTGGCACAGATAGAGAGAGAGAGAGAGGGGGAGAGCAAGAGTGAGCGAGAGAGTGGCAGAGAGAGTGGCAGAGACAGAGAGAGGGGCACAGAGAGGGTGGGAGACATAGAGTGTCCAGAGCAGCACAGAGAGAGTGGCACAGGGATGGTCAGCACACCACTCCACCAGCACCAAAAAGAGAGAGCCCAGTCCTCTCTCCACAGGCTTATATAAGGGTGTTGCCCCCACTCAGAAACACATGTGGAACTGGTTTTTGGCTGTTAGTGGCCAAGGTGAGAGGTGTAAAGAACAGAACAAAATTCTCAATTACCCCTCTCTTAGTCCACTTCAGAGACTGGCCAAGGAAAAGAATTTAGGATAGATTATCTATTTCATCCATCCAAATTACATATGAACCAAAGGATTTTTTCCATCGAATAAACAAAGTAAAAACACATTTTAATCAAATTTTTCACAACACAAACATGTGGTGGGCACTTTCCACAAGGCACCTCACACCTTAAAATTAATCTCAAAAAGTAGAAAAAAGTAAGAAGTCCAGGAATATCACGTTTTCTACCAGTGGTGACTGTGGTTAGTAAGTGACAGTTATAATTTTATCACAATAACATACTGTTTTCAAGATATTTATCATATTGCATTTTTTGGGGGAACACACTGTGAATGTACAACATAAGGGAAATGCTTATGCTACAAAAAAAGACACAGTTTTTCAAATGTTTGCGGGATGTCTACATATGTTTCGGCTAACAGATTTCATCAACACCGTCCCTGGTGTTCTGCTGTTTTCGTTATAGCCCTCTTCAGGACAGTACATTGCTTTAACAGGTTGACAAAGAGTTCAACATATCCCCAAAGTTTCACAATTTTTGTCGGTTACTGCAAAAGAATGGAAATCAAAATATATATTAGTGACTGGTCTGGAAAGGGTCAAAGCCTGGCCATTGTTGCTTTTGAAAACAAAATGATTGAGGAAACCAAAAAAACTACTATCTACAAAGAATTTTTCCAAAGATAACCTTTGCCCTATTGAAAGACAGGCATTAAGAGATCTACAAAAAATGACCTGTTCATAATAAAACCTGCAGACAAAGGTGTAGGGATTGTCCTATGGAACAAGAACGCATACAATGAAGAAGTAAAGTCCCAACTATCTAACCAGAAATTTTATAGACAATTACAAGGAGATCCAACATTATGACTGAAAGAAGAAATATCCAGCTTAATGTTACATGCCCAAGAAGAGGGGTGAATTGACCATGATGAGAAGTTGTTCCTGACGAAAACCAATCCAACTATTCCAGCTTTTTACCTATTACCTAAAGTGCACAAAAACAGTGAAACACCACCAGGGAGACCCATTGTCTCAGCTATAGATTCCATCCTCGAACCCCTGTCCATCTATGTCGATTGGTTCTTGAGACCTTTTGTGTCAAGAATGAAATCATACATCAAGGACACAACCAGTATGATAAAAATACTAGACAATATCCATATTGAATAGGGTGACATTTTGGTAACGCTGGACGTAGTGGCTCTATACACCAGCATTCCACAACTAGAATGCCTGCACGTCCTTGAACAATACCTCAATCAATGCAATATGAACACCAAAACTGTCCCAACTGCCTTCATTCTAGAGTGTGCAAGATTGGAATTAATGGAAAACTATTTCACGTGTGAAAATGCTTTTTACAATCAAAGACATGGGACCAGTATGGGTGCGACTTTCGCCCCGGACATTGCAAACTTGTATATGGACTTTGTAGAAAACAACTCCATCTACCACATCAATAACCCTTTCAGAATAAACATCATAGCTTGGCACAGGTACATTGATGACTGTTTTTTGGTCTGGAGAGGCACAGTCGCGCATCTGCTCGAATTCCAGAAGTGGCTGAATCAATGCAACACTAACATCAAGTTCACAATGTCTTACGACACAGAAACCATCCTTTTCCTAGACCTGGAAATCCAAACACAGAATGACGGGACCCCAATTACCAATCTCTTCAGAAAGAAAACAGATAAAAACACACTGCTGGAGTATCAAAGTTACCATCTGGCCAGCTTAAAAGCCAATCTCCCGATCGGTCAATTTCTAAGAGTACGAAGAAACTGTACCCGTCTTGAAGACTATAAGAAGCATGGTAAACAACTGAAAAGCGCCTAGAACAAAGAGGATACCCAAAAAAACAAATAAACCCGGCACACAAAAGGGCAAAAAATAGAAACCGAGAAACATGCCTCAACCCACTTAATAGAACAACTGTGGAAAAAATGACATGCGTCTGGACCTTTAGCCCTATAAATCACAACCTACGGAAATTGATCTTAAAAAAACTGGCACATCATAAAAAAGGAAGACTTTAACCCAGCACCACCAAGGTTTGCCTTTAAAAGGCAAAACAACTTGAGAGACAATTTAGTCCACACGTACACTAAGGAAATCAAAAATAAGGACACACAAAGAACACTCTGGGATCTTCCACCAGTGACTGGACACTTTAGATGTGGTAACTGTTCCGTTTGCCACTAACCAAAAATTCAAAAAACTGTAACGCTCACCTGGTATCCACGGGGACGTCACTCAGCCTGGTCTGACCTCTTACGACCTCGAACCCTTCCCTGGAGGCTATTCGACTGGAGACTGGGCCTGAAACACAGGATTGGTAGAGTTTAACTCCCTATTGTCTCTGTGTGCTTGAACCCCTTCTTTCCCGGGGTCAAACCCTTCCCTTTGATCCACAGCTCACCTTGTTTTCTTGGATAGTGTGCTCTCCGTCCTGCTTTCAGCGGTGGGGCGCGTTGATTGATGTGGGCTTGTTGCTGCCTAGTTACTTCACTGACAAGAGTCTGACAGGTAAGTATAATGAGTATTTTGAACAGTTCTCTAACTTCTTTCCTTTCCTTCCTTAGATGATGGCCGGTGTCCGGGGATGGTAGCGTGCTGCTGAGATGAGAAGCGCTGAATGTGAGTGAGAGCGCGATGCGCGATGCACCCCTTTAGTATTTGCATTGAACTGTTTCTTTTTCTGTGTCTTTTAGGTGCTGCGACGTTTTTCAGCGTGGATGCCGGTTATGAAGAACAATTGCGGTGGGTAAGCATGGTATGCGGCGCCTCTAGATGTTTCCATGCTAACCTGGAGTGTCTTTTTCCTCTTGCAGATGGATGAGAAGTTCCGGAGACAGAGTTTCCCCAGAGCGGCTGGGATTCAGGTAAGCGTTTGAAGCTTGTACAGTATTTAAAAATAAGCAAAGATTTGCTGAATGCTTACTAATGCCTTTTTTCTGTTCTTTTCCCTTTTCCTTAGGAAGCTGCGTGCCGGGATGGGGATGACACCGCCGAAGATGCCCACAGAACAGAAGGAGCGATGAATGATGGGCAGAAGCGCTGCAAGGTAAGGCTGTTCCTAATGGTGTTCTTGTTCTTGCAGGAGCTGAGCGCAGAAGAAAGATGCAGGCCTACTGGAGACCGATCCGAACACGGTGAGTGTCACGCTGCAGGTGCAGAAAACGCAAAGCATGTTTCTCAGCCTGGGTGTGGCTTAAATAGTCTCTGGATATCCCAGGTGCCTCTGGGCTGAACCACACCCAAAAGACTAGACCGCACATGCAGTTCTGGGAACCAAAATATGTGGGGGCATCCATCTTGTTCCCATCAGTGCACTACAAGTCCAATCCCCAATGTTATCCTATGGGAGTGAGTGAGTCTGGTGCCACAAGCGCCAAGTCTGACTCCAAGTGATTCTTTGGAGGGATGGAGAGGCCCTTGAGGGCCATGTAGGTGATCGTGGCCTGGCACCAGCCTGACATCTTGGAGGGCTGGGGACATGAGGGGCAGGAATCATGACAAAAACATCTGTCTAAAAGGGAGAAATTGGCAACTCAAATCCTTTACCAACTGTCCTTCACAATCGGTTGTTTATGCCATCCAGTGCCCTTGCCAACTTCTGTACATCGGAAAGACCAAAAGACACATCAAAATCTGCATAGGAGAGCATAGATCCAACATCAGAAACCAAACGCTAAATAAACCACTTGTAGCTCACTATCTACATCTGAAGCACAAACCATGTGAAATGTTTTGGTTTATAATCCAAACGGTTCAAATTTCAAAAAGAGGAGGCGACAGAGACCTGGCACTCCGTAAATGCAAACAGAAATGGATTTTTGACTTAGACACTGTGAAAAATGGTTTAAATTTATCAGTGGAATGGGGCATATTCTTCTGAAACGGGTCCAACTACCCGCAGTAGAGGGGCATTTCACCAAAAGGCTCTTTTCCCCCTTCCCCCAAACATGACTCAGACCTTTGTCATTAAACAAACATTGTATACAAACACACAGGTGCTTGCACAATCAGCACAGAGTTAACTATGCAATTCCATTATAACTGCCCCTTAATAAAAGAATCTTCAGGCTATACTAACACAAGTACGGCATAGTTCTAATAATTCATTGATATGATCTGAGGCAACAGTACCATAATGGTGCATAAAAGGTGAAATAATGGATCACCAATCGCGATATTTTATGATTCAAACCATTATTTGAAAATGGACATTATCGCTACGTTCGACCAAAGTGTTGAGAAATTTTGAGCCTCCTCTCTCACTCAAGATGGCCGCCAACAAAACATGCACATCAATACATGAGAAGGTACAGCGTGCCAGAAAGGTAATCACGTGCCATCATGCAACTACGGAAGTGAAATAACAATACTCCCCGTTCTGACGTTCAGGAACTGCCAGAGACGAAAGATCCACGAGCGTTAGCACTGCAAGGACGCCGCGATCCACGATGACACATTGACCTGCTACAAATGCAGCGAAAAGTTTAAAAAAAACTCAGCTCCGTAAAAACCTTATACCCTCTGTGGCTAAATAGACAAAATGAATTGGATTTTTTATCAAAGAAACGCCATGAATGACGTTTTAAAAAACGAAATACACAACAAACAAAAACTCTTACAGTCCCCCCTCCACTTGCCTTACAGCTTTGGGCAAGACGGACGGCAAAATCAATCAAGAGGAGTAAGCTGCTTACAAAAGAAACTTCGGGCCATTTCTGAAGTCTAGCACCGGTGCCACGATTACATCTAATCCGGCAAACAACATAAAGGTCAGAACATAAGCAACTTGACCCTTGTAATGTCATAGACAGAAAAAGATAAGTCTCTAAATATCTGTTTTTTCTACAAACAGGTCCCCCTCAACAGACAACCACAAAATCTAGAATATAGATATCAGAAAATAACAACACCTGATTCACGGCATATAAAAAAACTTTGATTCAGTCTGCAAACCGATTAAATTCAAGCCAAGTGAAAAGCAGAAAAGACTGTTGCACAGCGCAACTCACGAAAGGGAAGAAATCTCCTATTTCTCTTTAAACAACCACGGTCTAGTCCAACCCCAACGGAATATTAAGGTCAGTGGAAAGCGTGCAGAGGGGAAATAAAACAGCCCCATTACACATTAACCTTGCCAATAGAGGTTTTAACATTGCAATGTCTTTTAAGTTGGGTACAGGAATTTGACCCTTTCCAGACCAGCGACTAATATATATTTTGCATTTCCATTCTTTTGCAGTATGTAGACATCCCGCAGACATTTGAAAAACCGTGTCTTTTTTGTAGCATAAGCATTTCCCTTATGTTGTACATTCACAGTGTGTTCCCCCCAAAAATGAAATATGATAAATCTCTTGAAAACAGTATGTTATTGTATAAAATTATAACTGTCACTTACTAACCACAGTCACCACTGGTAGAAAACGTGATATTCCTGGACTTCTTACTTTTTTCTATTTTTTTAGATTAATTTTAAGGTGCGAGGTGCCTTGTGGAAAGCGCCCACCACATGTTTATGTTGTGAAAAATTTGATTAAAATGTGTTTTTACTTTGTTTATTCAATGGAAAAAAATGCTTTGTTTCATATGTAATTTGGATGGATGAAATAGATAATCTATCCTAAATTCTTTTCCTTGACCAGTATCTGAAGTGGACTAAGAGAGGGGTAATTGAGCATTTTGTTCTGTTCTTTACACTATATAAATAGTCCCTACATTGCTCAACCACCCTAAAACAAAAAACTCGGGACACACTCAGCATTTCTCCTACAAGGGGAGAGGTGGTCACAGGTGGGTAGGATAAGTGAAAACAAGTTTCTGTGTGGGTTCCAGGGGAGGTGAGATGGGATCACAGGAGGTGGGCACACATTCTCAGGTAATTACAGGGTTTCGACAGTTGTCCTTCTAGAGCCCACCCCCATCCAATCCCACAATAGGGAACACTAGAGTCTGTTTGCTTGCCAGGTCAGGGGAGATGAGAATTATAGAGTGCATAGCAGTTGGGGCCAAAGGGGAGATTAATTGCAGGGTGTAGGACGTATGTAAACAGGTAGAGACAGTAGATGACTGGGGGATGAAGGGGTACAAGAGGTCAGGGGGACATCTCAGTGACCTTGCAGAGGGCAGGATATTTACAGGATATAGGACAAGTGGCTTTCCAGAGGCCTTCCCGCCCCACCCATGATGGACACAACAAGTGGAACTCCTTTTGCAGGGCTCAGAGAGGCTTCATTCCAGGACAAAGGGGAGATAGAAATTATAGGGCGGTGGCAAGTGGGAGGAAGAGTTGAAAGGGGCCAATCCCAGGCTGAAGCTGAGCAACAGGTAGAACTTGCTCTTTCACAGATCATGGCTTGGGTCCACAGCCCCCCACACAGTGCAGGGGACAGAAAGGAAAATACATTTCGGAAAAATAAAAGTCACCCAATACTTTGAAAATGAAGTTGTGCAATACATTGAATATAGTGGGGAAATTAAGGTCGTGTAATACATTGAAAATGACAAAAATGCAGGAAACCCACAGTAAATAGGAAGGGACATAGAAACTGCCATTTCCACAGTTTTAGGTACTCTTGTTTAACTTTCAAAGGCCAAGGACACATGGGGACACCAACCAGCCTCCGGTAACTTCGTGAGATAAACTCTTCTTTTTAGTCTGTGCACCTTCTACCAAAATTCCTCTTGGGTAATCTGGTTCTGACTTGGGAAAGGTCTCTGCATGCAGTCCATTGTTGAAAAAGGCCCTTTTAAGGACATTCCCCCATCAGTTACATTCAGTTGCAATCCTAATCTGCCACTCTCCTGTTGGACAGGTTGTCTTTCACTTCTGTTTTCCCAAACAAACTCCCTTCTTCCTTTGTGTTTGAGCTTAATAATTCAGCAAACTCAACCCATGAGGGAAATATGAGTACTGCATGGTCCTATTGGTCAGTGTATTTGAGTGGTATCCAGACCCATGGGGAAATGACACATCTCACATACCCTTCTTTCCTATTGCCTCTCACATAAGAAGTCTGTACTGAAGAGATGCTGTCCAAAAGTCTTGTTTAATTTCCTCATTAGGCCACCACTAACATTTGGCATCAGTGAATTACAGATTTTAGGAGGAATACTTCCATATTTTTATAAATGTGGTTTCTGTTCAAATCACAGCTTATAAAATCAGATTTGTTATATTGTGTACTAATTTGTCACAAACATCTAGAATACAAAGGTGCAAAATTGTGATTTTCTCATGTTTATTCGAACAGACAACTTAATGTCAGTAGTCACCATATGCAGGGGTGTGGTATAAAGTCACAATAATGTAGATATGCTTATTTTTTCAGTAGGAAATTGTGAGGCCAATATATGGTTTATGATGGGTTCTGTATTTTAAGCCGATTCACTTTCCATTCAATATTTACTGCGAGCAGAAGCTGAGATTCAGGTTCAATTCTTCTGAAATGATTCCTATTTATTTTTTTGAACTACTTTCTGGCTTCATGTGACGAACCCTAAGAGGTCCACTGAGTCAAAGGCATTTTATATAATATGTGCTATGCTCAAATCATTAGTCAGCCCTCTCCGGAAAACCCTTCGGTGACTGGTTGGGTCTCCTTCACGTAGGAACATCAATGCTAACAGTCCTTCAATGTTGGCAAATTGAGAGTGTGGATTTATTTGCATGGCTGTGTACCTAATCCATATGCAGCCTCTTCACCAGACTCTGGCAGCTACGAATACCAAATCAGTGTTATGGAGCTGGTGATGCATGGGCAAAAAGGAGTCATTTTTTAGCAGCCTTTTGCTGGTCTAAATCTAGCTGTCCTCGTCAGGGGGATATCTGCAGATCTCCTCAAAATCTTTACGAGTTGAGTTTATACAAGCAGAGGAATGTTCGTGACACCTGCTCTTATATGGCTTCCTTTGAAAATCCCTTTTGTAATGCTTTTAAACGTTAGTGCATGTTATACCTAGTAGTCTGGAGGGTCAACCAAACACAATGAATCTGTCTGGTTAGGACTTCCAGATATGGGCAGTAACTACTAAAAGGTTATATACTCAAGCAAGGAGATCATCATCTGAAAACAGCCTATTTTTTCTACTTAATGTGTGTATATATATAAGTATGAGACATCAGTTCAAGCTATTAATGGAGGTGTTTGTTTTTGCTTAGATAGTGGGCGGTTATGTTCACATTGACCTTTATGCCATGCAGGCACATCTACAGTAATGTAGATTTAGCAGATCTGTTTTCTGAACTAAGCTTCTGTTTGTCAGAGTGTTCTGAAGCCTTGGGGCCTTGCTGCGAGGAGAAAAGCACAAGCAAAGAACATAGTTGTTTTGATGGAATGCAAACATAACTCTTGACTGTGCAGCTCACAAAATCTGTAGTTGATGTCCTGATACGTACTGTCAGCAGACATACACCTATGTACTCTTAAGATGTATACCCGAATCAATAATAAAGACAATCTCAATTTTCCTTGCTTGTATAGAAATCGAATATTGGAATAATGATCTTGCAGAAGGCCTTGCCATTCATCAGCTGTGGCCACTTTACATAGAGACAAATGAGTGGCATATTTTGTGTTCGCTTTGTTCTGTCTGTGTAACATTACTTACTTGCTTTTTAAGTGTAACGTGGTATCATGTAACAAAAGGGATTACCTTCAATCAGATAATACACTACAACATTTAAGGGGGACAGCAGAGTATGCCAGGTGTGGAAATGTGGGGAATGTTGTATGTGTCAATTTGTGCGTGTGGACTGCAAGTAGCTACTTAGTTTTCCCAGGGGCATGGCAGGACTGATATTGCAGTGAGGATTGTGCAACAATGGGTCATTGCTGATGTGGTCTTCCAGCCTGTCTCGGTCAGTTGACTGCTAGTTACAATGACACATCGATGCATGTACATCGATTGCAGGAGACAACTTATTTGTGTTCAGTGTGGATCCTTTCTCATGCTAGTTCAGTGTCTGCGGATATGTTGTATGTAGACGATGCATTTGGGCAGAGTGGTTAAAGCTCATGAGTATCAGTGCAGGTGGACATTTCTTGTGGTTGTTCTGGGTGGCTTCTGTGACAAAGCCTAATGAGTGTTTGTACAAGGTACTAGTTCCAGCCATGCTGAGGGACTTGAGTGCAGCAGGTTTCCCTCTGAGAATGCTCACGTGTATGAATCGGTGTACAGGGGTGTACACAAGGTCATTACATTGTTTAGGACTAGGACATGGTAACTGACAACCCATATAACTCTTAGTCTTGTGTCATCATGTATTTAGTTGGGACTGACAGGCACAATTACTTTGACCTTCATTGCCTAACTACCACATGCTTGTCTCGAAGCTTGAGAAGGGCAAGCACGGGCAGTCTGGCTCATGCTGGGTGCAACATTGTACAGAATTGCTATCACACCATTTGAAGTATGTCTGTGCGTGTGTGTTTCATGCACCGGACCAGCTTATGGAGAGCCCTTGGCATTTGCATGCTGGACCTTAGCTACCTGCCCATTGTCACATTAACTCCATCGCTTTTGGAAGTGGCCTTGTAACATCGGTAATTAGGGATGCACTATGACCTATGGCTTCAGTAGTGTCGGAGCAGAAGGGCTGTGTATGTTTGGTGCCAATTCTGATTGTTCATGACTGGTGGGTGTTTGGACGAAGAATGAGCAATACGAATTTTGGGTGTTGCATGTTGTGTATGCCATTTGTTCACCACACTTATGTTGGCTAATTGCGTTATCGGTACTGCCACATTGAGTTGAGATGGCAGAATATATTTGTGGGATGAGATCCACCTGTGCTGGCAGGCCCTCAGGTTAATTGGTGTTTGGCTGGGTGTGTGGAGGTTTGGTAAATCTGTTAGGTGTGTGTGCAGAGAATTGGGGGGGGGGTCAAAAGTGTATGGACATTTGTTGTTATATCAGGGGGTGTCAATGGTAAATTTTGGAAAACATCTCTCGGGTGTTTGCTGATTGGAATTCACTAAAGTTGGAGATTGGAGAAGTTTCTCCTACCTCCCCCCCAGCACTATCTGAAATGTCATCAAGGCCTAGTATGATAGTCGCTTGTTATGTTCCTCCCCTCCCTTTCTGTACACCTCTCCCTCATCTTTTGTTTTTCTCCAGCTCTACCAGAAATGTCATCATGCCTAGTACAGTAGTCGCCTCTCTGTTTCCATTTCCTTCCCACTCTCCTCCTCCCTTCCTTATCTATGTCTTAGCTCTTGCACTATCTGAAATGTCGTCAGGCCGAGTATGATAGTTAATTTCACATCCTTACTGTTCATGGCCTGTAAGAATGTCATTGTATTTTCCCTCGTTCCCTCCCTTGCCTTGAAGCGCTTTGAAACACATTGTGTATAGGCGCTATATAAATAAACTATCATATCATATCATTGCAGTTATCTCCTGTGTCTGAAATTGCGCCTGTGAAAGTGTAATGTGTGTGGGTTTTTACTTATGTGCCAGAAAGCAGTAGGAGGCGTGGATGACGTGGCACAGTGTTGGGTTTCAATGTGTGGACATTCTTTTTTTCCTTGTCTTGGAAGTCAGCTTCCTGTTGTGCATCAGTGGGTGGAGTTGGTCTGGCCTATATCTGTGCATGCGTTGGGATGGCGGTTCTGATGGGTGTCTTTTGCTAGAGGATCAGGGGCCCCTTACTTAGAAAGTTCTCTCTGGTGTTAATTTCCCCCGGAATTGTGTGCTCATATTTTATCTTACAGGCAAAACCATATTTAGTCAAACATTCATGTTGTGTAATCAACTGTAAAATAAGGCATACTTAATGAATCAATGCTTTCTTGGATGTTGTGTTCTTTGCATGTTTTCTGACTGGTGCTTCTTTACATCAGGATCTTGTTTCTATTATATTATTTTTGCTCAAATAATATGCATTATTTAATGCATTCAATTAAAATGTGCGTATTACTTATACATTACCTTTCCATTGCCATTTGTAAAGTGTGCCAAGTTGGGAGACTTGCATGCAGTACATTTTGAAAAAGTAACATATCTTCTTACCCTGGGCGAAGGATAGAAGTACAATGCTGGCATTGCATTTATTGGGTTGCACCCAGCAAACCATTGCACGGCAATTTCATTGAGAGAAAGTTTCATTCCTTTCAAAACTGGGCTAAGAGTGGTGGTACAAGGATACCACTGCTTTAGTTGTGTTTCACACCACCAACATTGAGGAAATAATGCCTCCTACCATTCATTTTTAGTTTTGACTCTTAGGTGGCGCCACCTGTAAACTGAAGCTGCTGCTTTGGATTACAGTTTATTTGGGGGATGTGAGAATTATCTTCTCTGAAACTCTACTTTCTTTTGGTTTATTTGCGGTACATCTGATGCAAGGAGGCTGGCCTACAGACTTGCCTAAGAGACTGGCCTAACAGCTGAAGCACCCATGCCAGGCGAGGTCGCAGAGCTGTGGAATGCGTGATGCCTCAGGCGCGAGCCCCTCCTAAGAAGTCCACAGTGATGAAGCTGCTGGCACAAATCCCAAGGCTGCCACAGGCTGCTCGTGCCTTTCGCAGTTGCAGGCTTTGTTCCCCCTGTTCTGCAAAATGACCTGGTTGTTATCATACGTGCATGTATATGGGTGGAGAATAGATTAAGCTACTCCATTGTACATAAGGCTGAGATAGGCCTCGGGTGGGTGGGGGGCTCAGAGCAGTGTGCACCCTCCTATGCACTGATGTGTGTTTCTATTACCTGCTAAGAGAAAACGTTAAACAGTGAAATGCCTAGAAAAAGTTGTACATCTAGCTCTTAAAAAAAATGTAAACTCATGTTTGTTTTGATCTGTCTGTATGTATTTTTTCAATAATCTCTAATTTAGTTTTTGGAAAACTTAGTTATTTTCATTTTTTTTTTAAACTACTTTGTTGTGCTTTTTGTATACTGTTTTTTTCTTTCCCTTGTTTCTTCTTATGATACAGCTCCATGTATTGAAATGTAACTTTTCAAAAATAAAAAATAAAAATCGTATTTCTTGATACAACCTATGTTTACATTGACACCCTCAATGGGAAAATTAGATAGTGATATCTATTTGTTGGGATACACACCCTTGAATAAGGAAAATTAGATTCTGAAACAATTAATAAGCATTTTTTTAACCTATTTTTTTGTGTGCGTTTACATTACAGCAAATTTCTCTCTACTTCTGGTCTCCTGTTTATTATTTGTGTCACTTGCTGAGTGCCTGCTGTGCCTGAGGTGGTGTGGGGGAGCTGGATGAGCCTGTAACAATGAGGAGGGACTGAAAGCTTGTAGTTGTTGTTTAGTTATTTACCCACCCATTTACAGCCCATGGTCATGCCATTCCCACACACTTTCTGCCCTTAGCCCAACCCCCAAAACACAGTCTCCTGGCATCTGTTTGAGCTACCTCTATCAAGCAGTGAACTCAAGCTGTGTGCTCCAAGTGTCTGCCAGTGTTATTGCAAAGCACTCTTCTGAGAGTTAATGGCTTGATTTGAGCTATAAATGTGCCACTGGTGTAACAGAAATGTGTTACAACGTGTTCTTTCAGCCGCTTTATTTATAAGCAATATGAGTGTCCTTCACAGAAGTCCTGTTAAAGCAGGTATTGGCAAAGTCTTGTGCATAGTTATTAGATAAGCATGTGCCAGCCACTAATATATGCCCTAGTACGCCCACCATTTCGCAGCTGTCTGCTGCCATTGATGGGGAGTTAGTACCATTGGGCATTGCTTAGCAAATGCCTATATGCAGCCCCAACACAAGTCAAACTGTTGACATTGCCAATGCGTGTTTATTTTCTTTGTCGCCTCGACATAGAGATTCCGTTTTTTGTTTGTTTTGTACTTTAAATCCGTAAAGCGACAGGCGGCGAGGGAGAAAGCATGCCTTTTGTGAAGCCATATTCGGCGATCAGATAATATGAAGGGGCGGGACACCAGAAGACGCCTTCGCGGCTATGACGGGTCCATTACACGTAATTACCTCATAAAAGGGAGGATGTTGAGTTTTTATTTCACTTATCTGACAACATGTAGTTTGGGGGAAAAAAAAACCTGGGGAAGACTTCAAGGGATTCGCATCAATGAGACATAGTTGCTGCCTCACTGGCGCAATCAACTACGAAATGGTGTCATTGTAGTGTGCACAAATGGCTACCTCTTGAAATTCGACACCGGGTTTCAGCATAATTGTGTTTAAGCTGCGGGAGCACGCCTTTGGTCTTCGAATGAAATCGTTTGCACTCCGTCAGCTCTTTTGCAGCGAAGAAACCTTACTCCGCTGATATTATATTCCAAAACCTGATGCAAGGGTGTATTAGGCGCCCTTTGTTGGGAGTATTAGCCTTGTCGTGTGTGTGATTGTTCGCTGAAAGTTGCCATTAAACACTGTATGAAGTGTAAATTCACTGAACGATAGACAGTGATTTGGCAAAGAATTGCATTGCCTGGACGCATGGCCGCCGTATCATTTCATTTCCCGTAATACCACAAATGCCCAAACCTGAAAAGATATGCCTTTCATTAAGCGCATTCATTTTGGGGCGCATGAAACGCACCCTCTTTGCTTACACACTTGCACAGGCCTGTTTTTGAATAGTTGATTGGTACAACTAGAATGGTAATGATTTGGTCATATGTGCACCGTTTTATGACATGCGATTGACAGAGGAAAATGACAGGATTTAAAGAGAACATACGCTTTTGTGTCGCTACCTGTCTGTAATGCCATGTGTGTTTGGTTTTGCCAGCTGCTAATACATGGAGCATGACCAGCCCTGTGGTACCGTGCCCCTATATAAGGCTGCTTGGTGCTGGGGCAGTCATGTCTGTGAGTTTCCACTGAACGTTGGGAACGGATACTCCGCAGATGAGTGACCAACATTGGGTGGGTGCCTGCATTTGAGAGGTGGGCACCATAACCTTAAATTGGACCATATGGCGATGTAACAACGTCGTACCAGCCTAACAACATATAATACCTAACATACCCAAACAGTCGGATCCGAGATCCGGCACCAGATGTGTAGCCAGATCTCGGGGTCCAGTCAGAGTCAGCCACCCCAAATCTCTGCTCTGGGTTGGGGAGAAGGGGAAAAAAAGCGACCACGAGCAAATTGTAACTTCCTCTGGTGACCCCATGCAAGAGGTCACAAGGGGAAGTTACAGTCCTCAGCCACGACCAGGCTTATTTATTAATTTATGCAATGTTTGTCGGATACATGGGCCTGGATTATTTATCTAGGCAATGTTTGTTGGATACCTGTATCCGACAAACGTTGCATAAATCAATACCACTATTAAAACGAACACACGATGCAGCCACCCAACTGCTTTCAGAGGGGAGCTGCAGGAGCTGTGCTGGGTGGGGTTCAAGTAAAAGAAAACGTTCCTTATAATGAACAGAATTCACCCAGTTTGAATAGTATCCAAGGGGGAGTTTTAAAAATAAAATGGGATGCAAATTGTGCATTTTAAAGAATATTTACTCAGCAACACTGGTCAAAGCTATTATCCGCATAGTGAAGTAACTCATCACCAGTGGCATGGAAGTGGTTTAAAGTTGAATTGATATATAGTTTGGAAAAGAAGCAGCATGAAAGAAACTCCACCATTTTAAACTATTATTTTGGACATTTCCTTTGATCGGAGGTCAACTGCCGAACCCGCCCCCTTAACCCCGCCTTTCGCCACCGCCCCGGCAACTCCACCCCCACCCAGCCCTTGTGGGATCCCCACCAATTTATTTCCATTTCCACCGCTGCAAAATATCTTTTGCCCCAACTGAGGCGGATATGAGCCCTTTTGTCAGAACAGGTGGTATGTGCTTTGAGGCTGTCCTAGTGCAAAAATAACATAATTTGAGTCATCTGATTAGGGTGCCAGAGTAAAAGAATACCACTGAAGCGGCTCTATGCTCAAATACATCAATTCTGCGGATTGTAAAGGCAGTGCTCTGATGAAGTGTTATCTTGCCTGGGGTTTTAATAACCCTTGCAGTAGTGGCCTGAAAGTAGCGAAATGACCACAAAATATTCCTCAAACCATCCGTAGGTAGTGTGACGTTTTTCTTTCATGCTGCAGCATTTAATGAAGTTCCTGACTGTGTAGCTTTGAGAAGTTGTGAAGTTTGCTAGTTTTTTTTCTCCATCTTTGTCGATGGTAAAGTGCGTGAAGTAGTAACGCAAACAAAAAAATGTGCCCCGAATAACTAAGAACGGACCCTTTTTACTTAATCTGTTACTTGCTAAAGTTTATTCAGCGGAACATAAAAGTGCATTACCACATTTGCAAACTTTATTACTGTCTAATGTAGATTTATGCTAAAAGAAACCCGGCAATATAGCTACTTTTGCTGTTTATTCAAGCATTTTATGCGTGGTGGAGGAAGTTCATGAGCACACACATCAGACACAGCTTTCAAATTAGTTTGGCTACTGACCTCTCCTGGTGTCTGTGCCTGAGGGTTTGGTGGTTTCTGATTTGGTAGAGGACCACTGCTATGAGCACAACATTTAGTAAGGTTTGGAGGCTGCGGCCTACTTTCACGTTACAAACCCTGAATGCTGGTTTGGAATGCAAGAGTGTACACTCTGCCAGTAAGAAAGGCATTGTGGGAAAATGTGATCACCAAAAAGAGGAGGGAAGTGTTATACGCACCCACAAAAAGTAACGTCATTGGTGGGACGGTGCATTGCTCCAGGAACTAGATCTGCTTGTGCGGCTTCTGGTGCAGGTACGAGAGGCTGTGAAACCCAGTCCTGGAACAGGAGTAGATGACAATGAAAAGTGAGAGATAATTAATTGTGAGATGTGTGACTCATTAAAAATTCAAAAATAAACTCTAATTTTAAACTGTAAACTCTAGGCACAAAGCACTGCTCATTAAACTCTGAACTCTCCTTGACAATGTTTGGATGCACGTACAGCGTCCCAGTCAAGCAAAAAGGTTCAGGCTGAGAAAAACCTATTAGCATGAACCACAGTATGATCAGGGCGAGTTTGGCGGAAAAGAAGGCACATATATCACTTCTAGTTAGCTCTGACAGACATTAGCTACCTCCATATAGAAACACAGAAGGAACAACAAATATATTAATGTTGCGGTTGCAGAGGTCATAGATAGGGCAGCGTATAGGCCCTGTGTGTGATAGTTATAGACAATGTTATGTTTCTAAGTGAGGTGCAAGGAAAGATCTGGAGTAGGGGAAAGATGGCGTCAGAAAGGCAGTGTGGAAGGAGCAAGGTCAGAGTGTTAACACATCACGTTGGGTTTTGAGGCCTAATACGTAAAGAACAGAATAGAATGAATGCCTTGTTGTGGAGCTGCAAATCTGTTTAGCTCAGTCCCAAGACAAACCCCTTTTCCGTTCCCCAGGAGAGAAGCCCAAGTCAGAGACACCCCCGGAGCACAGATAAATGCTAATTGTATCCAGCTGCAAGACCTGAAAGTGTTGAGAATGGATGTTAGCTGTAGGGAGGGCAGGTAGGGTTGAGCCTTTTGAACGACAAATCCATGAGAACTGGGCATGGGGTTTTGTGGTGCCATTAGGACCATGGAAAGATTTAGTGCACTACTACCCTCAACCCAGCGGTGGTCATCCCACATGAATTAAAAGCACACGTATTACCAAAGCAAATAAATACATCCCTGAAATTCAGACTCGTTAGTGGTGCCCTGGTCACGTAATTTCTGGTCGCCTGGGGTTTGAAGGTGATATGGGGAAGCCGTGTCTGGAACGTTCTGTGATTTAGGACAGGAGGAGCAGAGGTGATCCCAAGAAAAGGTCAGGGGTGCAACTTGTGTGCATTGCGGCATCTGAGATAATGAGAAGGCCTATTGTCTTAACAAAGCAAAGTTGGCCTCGCCAGTTCACATTGAACGTGTCTGGATCGGAGGGGTTCAAATCATGTGATGGTCACAATTTATTATTGTGTCAATATTTTAGTAACCAATCCCATACCTGTAATCATTAGTGATGATGCAGTGGGCTATGTGTCTAGGAGAATGCATTTAGATAAGGTAGCCAATCGGTCCAGGGACAATAGGGGGTATTAGCATGTTCTATAGGTGTTAGCCAATGAGGGTGTTGGGATAACATTTTAAACTAGGTATGCAGATTTTGAAGTTTTTCACTATATAACGTGTAACTTCTTGGGGTGTGATGAGCTCTGTGTCAGTTCGCCTCTACTGGACCATCTGAGACCTTTTTGCGTGTAATAAGCCTTGTTTGCCCTTGCAAATTGGTGCAATGATCATTTGGTCACTTTGATTATTTTAATTGTTCATGTTTTGGGTTGCTATTCTCTTTACAACCTCCAAAAACGAAATGGTAATGCTAATTATAAACTCTAAACTATACCAAAGCCTTACAGTCGGAGGAAGGAGTCATTATTGTGGGACAATGACCCACTCCTAAATTATGGCATGAGGGGGAGCCATGGGTCCTACATTGGGGAAGGGCCACTATTCCAAGTAATATTGACCTATCTCAAGGTGTGTAAGAATATAAATACAGGCTATAAATGCATAGTGGTAATAGCAATATGTGATTTGGAGTGATGGTGAAGTAAACATTTGAGTTTAACTGCCAGTAAGTATGCAAAACCTGTCAGTAAATTAAATGTGGTTTTATTTTGTTATATTTAAATAACTCAGGCCCGATTCTGAGATGCGTGCAAATGTAAAAAAGTGTTCCTCCATGAAGGAGGAAAATTTTACTTACAAACACTATATTCTGAAGAAGAAAGAATGTGGTGCAGGGACATGAAAGCTTCGGCGTTTGCATGTGCCTGATTTATGGCTTGACAATACCCCTAGCAACCATCAGGAATGCAGGGCAGCCACATGAAGAGGAGTCTCCTCCCAGCAGCAGCGGTTTAGCACAACAAAAAAAGAGTACAAATACGTACCTTTTAGGTGCCATTAAACTACACTGCACACTTTTTCCCTATATAAACAATGCATTTCTTAAACTGCAGCCCCATTTTTCTAGTGTAATGAAAGTTTAAGAAAACTTTCTTCAACTAGAAAACTGGCAGTGTATTAAGAAATGCTTGCAATGTCACTGGAGCACATGTTTCCAGCACAGCGTGTGATGTTAGCAGCTTTTGCTGCTGGAAAGCATTACATCTCCTCTCCAATATTTACACCCACCTCAGAATGATGGTGCTGGAAACTGGAGGGGAGAATGTCATATTTCCATACACTTTCTATCACAAGCTCAAAATCAAACCCTCTGTTGTCTTTTTAAGGCAAGGATTCTAACTGTAAACCTGGTTGCACAGGAACACTTTTATCGTGAACTTGCGTTAGGCACAATGATAAAAGTGAATGGTTTGTATTTACAAAAGTGGAAATATTATTTCATGTTTTAGCTTTTACTTGTGTTGAAATACATTTGGGTAGAGTGTCTCGTTCAGTGAAATGATGTTGGGAAATGGCATTGCAATGCCATTTCTTGAATGCAGAGAAATATTTTCTGTTGTTGTCCTGGCTGCTTCTGAAGTTAAAATATCTGGAATGCAGTATACACCGGTAGGTATGGACTGCATTTTGAACATTCTAACTGTTTTAGTGGAGCTAAATAACAACACCGATCTGCTAATATATGATATTTATCACTATTTCAAACACTCTTTTCCTTTTTTCAAATAAAAGTCAGCATGAGTCTCAGCTGGGGTCTTCGGGTTGTGCAGGAAGACATTGCAGCAATATCAGTTTGCACTCATGCTGGAACTATACCTCAAGAATGTACAGCAGCCTTCAGTGACACCACCCATCTGTGACCAGTATCACCCAACCCACCATGCTCGCCACTTACAGACTCTTCTGGACACAACATGTCCTGCCACCACAAGAGGCACTACTGTGGGGTAGCGCATCCCTCCAGCTATCTCGCAGGCCATACGTGACACTGTAGGCCCTTACCTTTCAAAGGTCATAGTATTGTGTATGTACTGCAACTGCAGGGAGGAGACCCTTTGAAGTGCTTTCGAGGCTGCGGTCCGGGAGCATGAGAAGGACTGCCACTTACCAGATTAAGTCCCACCCTACATCTTCCTCTCTCCACCTGCCCTTTCCTATCACCGTGGTTGGCGCCCCTTCCTTACCCTCCCCTTCCTTTCCTTATGTGTCATGTCTGAAAACCCCCAAAAAATACAAAACAACAAAAAACAAAAAAAGGCTCTTTTCAGAGCCGCCTTTCACAGTTACAAAATAGAAGTGCCAATGAAATGCTGCAGGGCCCTGTGCATTTTTAGAAGTCTGCGGACAGTCTGCGGACATTTACATTTTTGGGGTGCTGCCCTATCAAAACCATTGCACTCTTCTCCGGGAGGAAGTGGTGGCTCTGAAAAGAGCCTTTTGGTGGTGTTTTTTTTTGTTTCAAAAACTTCCAATGGTCAACACCTACTGGAAAAAGGATTGCTATAATTCCAAAAAGGGTCGCAATGCATTTTGTATATTTCGCAGAAAAATGTGATTTCCAGCAGAAGTAAGATTTACGCCATCTCTGCGAAAAATGTGTGTTCTATGAAACATGATATTTTCATTGTGAAAAGAGGACATGCCAACATCTCTCAAAACGCACAAACAGCCTTGTAGACATTGCACCTCGCTTTCTCCATGTGTGGACCAAATAAAGAAGAACACAGCCACATTTGTCTCTGCACAATACGAGAAAAATTACTTGGGACTTTGACTTTCCCAAGTCCTTCTTTCATTGCAAATTGCAAAGAGATTCCAGAGACATGTCCTAAACTGTTCCCTCCACAATGAATAATAATAATGTCTGGATGACGCTGTGTCACCAAAGTAGCACAAAGAGGTACAAAATCCAGCCACTTCATTCCACGCACTCCATGCCAGTGCACTTCCACATGAGGGAATCCAAGATGTGCAGCCACTCCACAGCGATCTGCATACACCTCCAAACAATTTATCTACGAGTCTCCCAAAATCCAGACAATCTGCCTTCTGAAAGACACAGCCATAGCTATCTGCTCTCCTCTCAGGAAAAAAGACTTTCTGATAAAGTCTCTCCTTACACATCACACCCAGTAAACCTTATTGACCAATCCCTTGCCCTGCTAAGTCTCATTTGCATGCCTCTCAGCCTCAAAACCCCTGTATGTAATACGCAGTGTCCACAGACAACCGCGCTGTCCGTGGACAAACCGTAAAATCTGAGAGTGGGGAATGAAAATTTAAATCGTGTGCCCCATTTCCCCTTTGAGGTTGGCTCTGAAAAGAGCTGTTTTTTTGTGTATTTCTTTGAAGATGCTCAAGAAACACCTTTTATTTTGTATATTCTTTTCTTTTTTTTCTTATTTTCCTTCAAATATCTTCACATTTGCTTCTCCAAAGCAATCCTTATGTTCCAAAACAACATGGCATTTCCCATACAAGATAAAGACATGCCATCTTCTTTAAAGTAAACAAAATTACCTGCATCAATGTTGTCATTATTGCAAAAGAACATACCAGCTCTAATCATAAAAGCGAACATGCCTTGATTAATTAAACACCTAGCAACATTTTGCTGAAGACAAAAAACAGAACTATTGTCCCATACTGCCCTAGGAACCAAATGGCATTTGGAAGTACTTTCATGACTGCCTGAATCAAGTTTTGCAGATCTTGCAACAAAGTAGGGGCACTGACATAGCCCAAATTCAAAGCACCACAGTGCAGGACAACTACATGTGGACTATTAAACCTAGCCATAGCCTGACAAAGTTCTAGCATTGCCTACAAATTGAAACCAGGCACAGTGTACCACACCACCTCCACTCCTTTTAAGTCAGATTTGTTAGCCACATTCCTAGATTTAGCATACTGCTGCAAACCATTCACAGACATATCTCCAACCACCAACACCCTGACTTTCTCCACCTCTGCCATCTTCACTACACACAGCCTCTCTCAATACAAAGCAAATCCTCAACAACTGATTGGCTAATCCCCACAATACACTCCCATTTCATGCTCAGAAGCCCCGGATGTGGCATGCCCTGTCCACGAACAGCCACGGTGTCCGCAGAGAGCATAATTAACACTGGGGCGGCCATTCTACCCTTTCAACTTCACTCTCTGCACTATTACCACATTGGCTACTGTTAAGCAGTCACACAACCATCCACCAATCACATCCAGGAACTCTACATCTAACTCCATCATCACAGTTCAGCACGTTAGATGCACTGTTGATCACCTTGAGTACAATTGGGCTGTGATTGCAAAGCATGTACAGCAACAACTACTGTGAAACTCTCCAAGATTTCAGCTTGCAGATTCATCCACATCCACATGAATGAACACAAAATACAGGTATTAATATTTTCTGCAAAGTACATGTACAGCTCTTGCATAAATGCATGTAAACGGGGTAACTGCCACTTACCCTGTATAACCTGTAAAAAAAAGCTTAGTGTCATTCCTCCCATCTGCTATGATCAAGTGTTGCTTTCAAAGTTGTCTGCTCCTCAAATTTTTATTTACCCATATTACTAACTGTAATGTGCAAACTGTTATTCTCTTAATTCATTCTGTCATTTGTGTAACCACTGCCACCTACTTATTCACATTTCAACTATAATAGCATTTAATGCATTATAGTGCATAGGATGTACATTCAGTTTCCTTTATCTACAACCTGGATATTCTACACAATCTATCATTTGAACTTCCTTTAGAAATGATTATAGTAGTAATCAGACACAACACACACAGCTGTCTAACAAAGTGTCATTTCATGTTAAGAGATGTGAGAAATAACAGTATAATTGTGGGAGAAGGCTTTGTAGTGTGTTATAAAATAACAAGCAGCCAGGATGCGTACATGCATCTTTAGTCATGCAAACAGATAGCCAATATCATTTGAAAGGCTCTCAGCTGAAACAACACTACTGCTTCTACAACTGTTCTTCCAATCTAGACAGCTCTCTCATTCCAGCTAGTTCCCCATTCCGTTCTAGAATTTACCACAGCATTCAACTACACACAGGTGCAGTCATGTCTATCACATCATCTACAACTATGTACAAACAGTGTAGTAAACCAACACATACAACATCTCCCCGTTCCCTTCAGTCTGGACCGCAAGCACCACACCCTTCATTGCAACCCTTACTTTATTTCAGACTGTCCCATCTCCAAGCACCACAGGATCACCCAGCAGTTTGCTAATCACCTGCAGTCTGGTAAACTTGCTTTGTCCCATTGCCACTTTTCCAGGTTTTCTTATTTGAACTTTCTCCCCTACAACTATCCTGGAGAGTAATAAGCTGCTGGACTCATCAAATCCTTCTGCTTTATTTCCCACACCTTCACAAATGCATAAATTGCATGCTTTTCCCCACAGTTCCTTCCATTTACCCTGTATGAATAGCAAGAAACACATATGGTTATTTCTTCTATCTCCCAACATCCAATAACACCGCTTTGAACAGCCAAGTGTACTCTGTGTGCTTACTATTGTAATAATTTCTAAAACACGTTCAACTGCCAGATTCTAAGTGAAATATACAGAATGCACATAGACAAAGGAAAGTGCATCTACATGCTATGCACAGTTATCAGCAAGCACTACTAGTGCAAAAAAGCAAAACCATGTCTACATTAACAACAGTGCTATTAACACACATATTTACTAACTTCTTTCTTTCACAATTGCAGTGAAGACCACTCTCCTGAAAACCAGCAGTGTCTCAAGTATGAACCAGAACTCAGAAGAAACCTACTCTTTACATCCAAAAAACTAAGCGCAATACTGCCACAATGTTCTAACTGTTACTCAAACAATGTAGAATTCTAGTATTGTAGAACAAACAATTGTATTAACCCTGCAACATTAGATTCAGTATTACTGCTTGTTCTCAGCAGCTGCATACTTTGTATTGTCATCTGAACACCAGTATAGTAACACACAAATACGAGAATAGCCTTCCTAACCTGAAGTAACAGCCCATTGCACATACCTCTATATACATGCTTACCATCACACTCAGACATTCATGCACAAAGCACACATAAACTGCACAACATCCCAACACACACTTTCTTTTTTCTCCAACAGACCCCAACAAATGCCTACCAAAAAGCAGCTCTGTAAAAAGCAATGTAGAAGTAGACAAAATCAAAATAAAAGTGTCCAAAATAAGCATCCACCTCTAGCAGAATTTGTACAAAAAGTTCAAACAAAACAGCTAATGCAGTCACTAAGCAAACAAAAACAGCTCTAGTAAAGAAACTTTGCCTCCTCTTTCAAAATGTAAAACAAAACAGAAAGTGATTAACAAGACTGCAGCTACCACTAGTGCTAACACTGCACCTATAAATCTTGATATAGCGATAAGTAACCATACCAAAAAAAGTATTGTACAAAAAATGTTCTGCCACAGAGTCCTTCAGAACCTTATAAAAACAGGAGAGAAATCACTCACAACCCTTAAAACCTACCGTAGAAAACTAATCCTAGAAGCTCTCTTAGACAGTGCAATCCTTCTAAAAAGGAAATTATTTATTTTAGTTTTAAACAGAATGAAACCACTAACAAAACTAAGTACTAAACTACAAAAAAAGACTTCTCAATAAACGGAATATCAACAAACATAACTCTGCAAACATCTGTGGAGGTGAATGGACTGACACCACCATCACAGAACCATATTTCAATGAAGAAGCATACAAACAAAAGCAAATAAACCCAATTGCCATACATAGCAGTGGACGAGGGTATGAAAAACGTAATAATACCATTATGGAACAAGAAACACTGCTAACAAAAATATCCCCAGAAAACATAGTATCAACTCTCTATTCCACTGAACCAATGCGTCCAGTCTACAAATGGCCATGTACAACAATGTGTAACATAGCCAAAAAATCTTTCAGATCTTTACGCCACTTTCTCAATAAGTATGCCAAAGGCAAAGATACATTGAATATAAAACTATTACAAAGTATGGACACCTGTCCAGTGCACAAATACACAGGACTACTAGGACATTCATTAGCCTGCATTTCGGGACCTATTTGCAAAAGCACCTTCCACCATATCAAAATGATATCAACACACCATTCAACTAAACGAAATCTGATTCATAAACTGTACTATGCCAAAAGTCCTGCTTTAGCACTAGCCAATTTAAATATCAATCTTCTACATGGTACAGCCAAAGAACTACTCGAAGAAATAGAGCATATCCATAGGAAATATTTTGGAAGTGAAAGCCATTTACAAAATGCAATTGCTTTAGAACAGACTAGCAACAACTTTACAGATGGCAACCTTCTACTACACACATACAAAAAAGAACTACTGAAGTTTAAAAGTACATCTGCTGAAGTACCAAACCATGTGTGTGTGTGTGTTGCCGCAGGACTTTTTATAAGAATAGCACAAAACTGTAGACATAATTTACAAAATAGAAGACAATGAAGATTCCAAGTGGTTCCAATTAGCTCACTATCTTATAACAGAAAACAAATACGAAATTACTGACCCCTTAATGCTTTGCAGTTACTGCGCTGCAAAACCTGACAACAACCAAACACCTTCATGTGCTATCACAAATAACTTGGAATTATTCCCACTACAAAAACCCCTGCATCAACTTAACTTGTATGAGAGCATCACAATTAAAACAATGCACTCATTTCAAGCAATAATATGCCTTCACCCAAAAACAGCAACACTACCTCCCTCTGAATTACTGAAAGGCATTTGTGGCAAAGTAGTTTATTTGCCACTAGATCGCAAAGAAAGTGTACACACTCTGGGAGTGCAGTGTTCAATAAATCAATCTTTTATTATCTTAGTAAATGGCGTACTTACAAAAGACAAAACAATTTGGCAACAACTCGTGGACTTACTTAAAGTTACACAAGCCCTGCAATATCTAAAAGACAACAATGAATACTACAAAGAAATAAATATTGAAGAACACCTGAGGGGAAAACACTGAAATAATTCAAGACTCATCAGAAAATGGTCAATTTCAACTTCTAGATCTTGCTACAGATTCCAATATTTTAGACCATTATACAATTCACCCATTACACTCTAACGACACCATAGATGATGCACTGGAAACGTACCAAATGCGACAAGCCAAAGGATCTCCAATCAGCATATGGGAAAAAAGTATAGAAGCACGTGCCTTTCCTCTACTCTTTTCTACTGGAAAAGGAGGAAGGTACAATGATAGACCCACACAAATAAAAGCATCAGAATACCGCTCTTTATGAATGTATTCTGAAGACCCTAGATTCCGACAAAATGTGCAATACATATTCAACCTTATCTTTGAAAGTGAACTAGCAACTCTATGCTACAGAGTTGCACACACATTGAAATCAGGTACCAATTTTCAAAATATGTCAGCTACGGAATTACTACAAAAAGTGCAAGAAAAAGATGAGGTTTGACAGTCAAGCATTACAAATATTTTAGCAAACATGCGTGGCCAAAAGAATACTGGTTCCAACGTCACAGAGATGTATGCTGTATGATAAGAAACCTTGGCCCACCCACGTGGTTTGTGACATAAAGTTGTGCAAAATATGCATGGGAAGATTTACACAATTTACTGTGGCATCAAAAATAAAACAAATATAGATATAAAAACACAGGGCGAACTCTGCTCTCTAGATCCTGTAAATGCATCAAGATATTTCCATCATCGCTTCATTGCTGTGCTACACTTCATTTGTAATAAAACTGTTCCTCCCCTTTGAGAAGTGCAACACTTCTTTTGGAGAAAAGAATACCAAGCAAACCAGAGGAGCACCGCACATCCACATGCTTTTGTGGATTAAAGATGCTCCTAAATTTGGTCAGGACAGTGATGCCACTGTTTTGCAGTTCATCCAAAAATATGTCACTTGTGAAATCCCTTCACAAATGACACATAGTGACCTTCATGCACACATTTCACAATTTCAAAGACACAAATGTGGGAAGTATTGTCGTCGCAAATATAAAAACAAAGGGAAATACTACACCAAATGCTGCTTTGGTTTCCCTAGAACAGTTTCAATAACAGGTCAAGTAAACAACTTCATGTCTTCAGTTAGACATTGGCCCTCATTACGGGTTTGGCGGTAGCCATGGAGCTATTAGCTCCATGGCTGCCACCAAACTGGGCTCGTTTACCAGGTTCCTGCAATGAGGAATAACCGGGTCATTCCAACATTGGAGGACCCGGTAATTCAACCTTGCAGGAACCATAGGGCTCAATGGGAATGGGGAGGGAGCTAACAATGGGCACATTACAGGTGTCCCGTTGTTACCTCCTTCTTCCCCTCCCGGGTCCCGGAAAGCACACCTGGCTTTACCAGGCGTGCGATCCGGGTCCTGCGATGGGAAGCTTGTAATCGGCCCTGACGGAATGAAGGGGGCCGGTCCCGTACCAGCCCCCTTCATTCTGTCAGCGCCTGCCTCGTAATGAGGCCCCTAGTGTCAAAGGTAAATCACATAAGAACACATATTACATAAAAAGAACAAAAGGATCAAAATACATCAATGATTACAATGCAATCATTGCCCTCCTACGGAATGCAAATATAGATGTGCAGTACATTGCAGACAATTCCACTGCAGTTGCACAATATGTCACAGCCTACTTAACCAAAGCAGAAAAAACAGAGCTCCAAGACCTCTGGAATGACACATCATCTGATAAAAGACTATGAAAGAAATAGTACAGTTAAGGCATAAAAATGCTCTCCCATAGAGAATGTGGCTGCTATGAAGCTGCCGACCATTTAACCAGTACTGCCTTGTATGGAGAATCTGAAAATATAGTATGGCTAATCCTTGGTCCTGCTAAATCTAGAAAAAGAGTTCTGAAATCATATGAAGACATAGAAACAATAGCCAAAAATGATACCAACAGCCAAGACATTTCGAAAAACAACTTCCTTGACACATACTACCCAAACAGGAGTACAATTTTGGAAACCATGTGTCTATACAACGTAGCCCAAAACTTCACATACAAAAATAATATTAAACCAGTCAAGAAGAAAGGTAGATAAAGAGTGGAAAATTATGAAGGCAGCTTAGTGAAATTTTGAAAACAAAGCTTAATTAATCATATCAAATTCTCATTAAAAACTCCTCAACATAAAGAACTGTATTACATGTCCCTGCTACAACCTTTTAAACCATGGAGAAAAGAAGATTTACTAAATACCTATGACCCCTATGAAGACGCTTTCAAATAAAATGAAAGCACTATAACAGAAATTGGTATAGTATTTACCTTTGTTTTTATATCTGTGTCAGCAATATTTGCCACACTTTTTGGAAGCATAAAGTATGTGCATGTAGCTCACTATGTGTGGTTTCTGAAGGTATGTCGGAGGTTACATATTTGTGAATAAACTGCAAACCAGTGGCAACACTGTCATGACCAAATTTAGAAGCATCTTTTATCCACAAAAGCATGTAGATGTGTGGTGCTCCTCTGGATTGATATTCATTTCTCCAAAAGAAGTGTTCCATTTCTCTGAGGGGAGGAAGGGTTTTAATACAGATGAAGTGCAGGATGGCAATAAAGCGGTAGTGGAAGTATCTGGATACATTTACAGGGTCAAGAGAGCAGAGTTCTCCTGGAGATTCTATGTCTATCCCTTCTTTGTTTTGGTTTGCTATGCGTAGGAAGTGTGCAACTCCTCCCATGCATATTCTGCACAACTCAAAGTGACACACCAGGTGGGTGGGCGAAGGACCCTTTGCATACACCGTACATCAGCCTCCCCTCGGAACCAATATTCTTTTGTACCATGCTGTGAAAACAAAGTCAAAATATCGAGGATGAGTACCCCAAAAGGAAATACACTGAACATGGGTTACAAAGGAACATACAAAGTACTTTATTTTATACTGAATTCAGTTATGAAGAACAGAGCAAAATCAAATAGCTATTGGCCCTCAGTGCAACACAGCGAACTCCAGCGTGGTTCAGAGTGTTTAGTGAGAGACGCTGTACATTAGAATTCATGGCTCTTTTATACTATTTGCGAACTCAATATCCAACCCTACTTCGGGTTAATATTCCTCTAATACATTACTGAGCTAGGGTTCATGCCAAGTCCGCACATCCACATGTAACTGGTTTGCTTTTATACATATATCAACAAGCCTACACGGCAACTGTGTATTCTGGGATTCCCCATGCAGGTCTTCTCAAACATTAATACAATATAGTTAAACAAGTGTTCTATGTTCAGTATGTGAATACATTGTTCTAAACATATGCTTGTGGATTAGTTTCATTGCACAAGTAATCCTTTACACACAGGTCAACAAAGGACAAGGTCTCAGTTCATGACCTCAACAAGTGGCCTGCAGGCAAGTTACATATTAGCTACATACAGAGGTCAAGACGGCCATGTTGTATTTCGGAATGACATCGTCCACCATTTTAACTCACAGGGTGACTTTTACAAAGCGAACCTAAAATGGCGGATGATCCTAAAATGGCAGCTTACGTTGATTTTTAAGGTCAGGACCTTGCAACACGGAATTCTTCACAAGCAATTTATAAGCAGCTTGGCGTAGGCCAATATACATATATTCATTGCAATAGGAGGCACGATATAATTTCTCATTTGACAAACCCTCCTTTTGGCCTATGCCAAGTGTTAAAACTACTTTGGATCTCCTTGCAAATAACTCCATGCATCATCGTCCATGCACCCTGAATCGCTGGCGGAAATATCTATTGCCATTAGGTCATTCGCTAAAATTTCTTTTAACACATATTCTTTGGAGGTTTTATCTGGGGCATACACTTTATGTCCTATCGTACCTATCGCTTGTGCGCAACATCCCCCTGGCATCGAACATATACTAGGTTGGCACTGAATACAGCAACAAAGAAACAACAGGATTCCCAAAATAATCAGCAAGACCGAAAGTACCTTCCAACCCCAAGATCGTAAGAAGTCCCAGAACCAAGCGCTAAGATCCCAGTTTCCCTCGGGAACATGCACTTCTGAACTAAGGACATGCAGATTCTGTATTGCCTTGAAGATGGTTGGGGAGGAATCTGGGATGAAAACACAGCAAGCGGATCCCACCAATTTACACACTCCACCACGTTCAGCCAGAATGACATCTAATGCCATCCGGTTCTGAAGCGCTACTAGTCTTATCGCCTTCTGTTCTAATGTCATATTATAGAGTATGTCCGTGGTCCGGTTGATGGTTCTCTCCAGTACTCTTGCTAGTCTTCTGATATCTTCGGAATTTGCTATCTACCCCCAAAATGGCACAACTGATTTTGCTATATCTCCCAGGATTTGTGCTGGAGTGTCACCATTCTCGTCCCGCCATGGACGAGCCTTTGAAAATTCTATTGTACTAGCTATGAACACCCAGGTAACAGGATCCCTAAATAACAGGTTCCCTGCCAATCCCTGGGCAACCATGGGAATGCTTCATTACCGCAGACAAAGTAGACAGGTTTGCCTACATACAAAGGTCTGTTTTCCGCAGTCAAATTTGCAACGTTGGCACAACCTAAAAAATCTCCCATTGACTGAGTTCCATTCCTCTGTATGCAAAAAGAAACTGAATCAGGGCTATGGTTAACAGTGTAAGAAGGAGGCATGGTATCCTTATTGCCTATCGGAGCCATCTTCAAGGAAATCAAAGATTGGAAAGGAGAAGACAATCTATCAGAAGGCCTAATAGAAGCAACGTTAGGTTTACTCCTGTTTGCGAAAAGCGAGCATCCCATGGGAGTCAAAACACGTTTCTCAAAACTATTGAAATTAGAGGCGTCAAAGTTCCCTGATGTGCTAGCATTCCAACGGCCAAAGAACAGTGCTCTAAGAGAAGCATAACAAGCAGTTGTCAAAGGTAAAGGATGAATATATCAACCTAGCCCCTTATCCCTGTGTTGCGGTAAATGTGAACAGACCCAACAGCTAGACTTATTAAAAATGGCATGCGTAGCATTCATGATAAGTAGCAGAGTATTATTGTGGTACCTTTGTCTATGCTGAGAATCGCTAGGGGACAGAGTATGCAAATGTACAAAGGGAGTAGGATCTGTAGGTACACTTTCAGAAGGTAACATGAACTCTAAAGGATGAGTTTCCTCAAGGTACCACAAACCTAAGACAGTGACTATCAAAAAACCAAATATCATTATAAAAACACAGCAATACGTTTTCGGGGCCCAGGTGCATTGTCCATTGTCCCGGTTGGTCACCCCATCATTTACAAGTCCCATACGAGAGGTAGCGGTGGCAGGCATTGTAGTCTTCAAACGGAAACCCCAATGTTCGTTGCTGGCGACCTCCTGACCACGCGACTTCTTAGTCCTTCCACAACCCTAGCCAACAGAATCCCCTTTCTCAAATTTGGGCAAAAACAAGCCCTCGATGATCCTTTCCTTCTCCAAATGCACAGCCGAACCGTGCCGTAAGTCTATCAGATGCACAGCAGAACCGTGCCGTAAGTCTATTTTCTTGGACGCAGATTGTACCTTGCTTTTCCCAGTACTGATTGATCCGGAAACAATGTATCGTCACTTCCCGTTGGAAGCAACGTATCAGAGACAAGTGAAGATGCTGAATTTGAAACAGCAGTTTCCGGATGCAAAACTTTTGGAGAGTGTGGAGACAAAATGGCTGTTTCCCCAAGCCTCACAGGCACAGAAAGATTCTCCTACACACTCTCCGCGCTGTTTACTGTTTTGGGATCGTTGGTTGCAGCGTTAGCAAGGGGTTCTGTATCTTCTATATCGTGTGGCACAGGGTGAGGAAGTTTCTTGATTTGGGACGCGTGGATCCAATTCTTTATTCCAGAAACCAGCACCGCTGTTTGGGTAACCAACAGGACGTGGAACGGGCCCCGCCAGCAAGGTGCAAGGCAAGAAGAGCGCTCAAACGCCTTGATGAGCACCCAACTTCCAGGCTGTATGCTGTGGCCCGGGCCCTCGTATCGCACAGGTAAAGCCTCTCGTACCTGGTGATAAATAAAATACAGGTTTTTAGTGAACTGGCTGCAATAATCTGAAAGTAATACATTTTCAACATTTCTTAACGATCTGCATTTAGGAAGGTTCCAGATATTGGCAGGTCTCCCCATTACCACCTCAAATGGAGAGATCCCAGTCTTAGTTTGAGGGGTTGTACGCATGGATAATAACACGATCGGTAAGGCTTCCGGCCATTTTAATTTAGTGCCGGCACACGTTTTAGCGAGCTTGTTCTTGATGATACTGTTGTGTCTTTCTACTAGTCCGGCGCTCTGAGCATGTCTGGCCGAATGGAACCGTTTGTTGATCTGTAATGCCGCACATATCTGCAGAATTACAGCAGCAACAAAATGTGGACCATTGTCCGACCAGATAACTCTTGGTAGCCTGAACCGAGGAAAATATTCCTTTAACATGGTTTTCGCAGTAGTCATGGCTGTAGCATCTTTGACGGGGAAAGCCTCAACCCATTTGCTAAAAGCACAAATGACCACCAGCACGTATTTCATATTGTTGCACTGCTCCATATCAATAAAATCAAAGTGGATAACTTCAAAGGGGACAGAGGGTGGCCCAAAACTTCCTCTTGGAGTTGCTGTCCCCTTTCCCACATTTTGTTGTAGGCAAATCATGCAAACCTGGACGTAGCGCTGGGCAATGTTTGAAATTTTGTCATTTGCCCAAACTTTCTCTAACATTTTTGTCACTTTCTGGGCATATACATACGTAGGACCATGGGCCATGATGACCATCATCATTATATACGCGTCAGGGAGTAGCCATTTCCCTTCAACTATATCCACCCAACACCCGTGATCATCAAGTTTCCCCAAGCCTTCAGCCCACCTCTTGGATTCTTCTAACGTGGCATCAGCTTGGATATCCCATACAGACCCAACACCCTCATCCATTGCATAAGCATTTACAGTCTCCCTTGAAACATACATCTCCGTAAGGGGATCGGTAGCAGTTTGTCTAGCTATCTGATCAGCGAAAGCATTCCCTTTCCCTATGTCATCTGTAATCTTTCGATGTGCTGCACATTTCATAACAGCTAACTGATTAGGGAGCGCAAGCACTGAGAGTAGTTGTACTATTAGGGAGCCATGTTGGATTTTAGTGCCATGTGAAGTTAAGAACCCTCTCTCTGACCAAAGTCTCCCAAAGTTGTGAACCACCCCAAAGGTATACTGACTATCAGTATATATGTTTATTGCAAGCCCTTCGGAAAATTCACAAGCTCGGGTCAATGCTATAATCTCTGCGGCCTGCGCCGAGTTATGTGTGATTCTCTTGGTTTCCACAACCGTGCTTAATGTGGTGATTGCATAAGCAACTGTGGATGTACCATCCGGAAGTTTGAAGCAGGAGCCATCACAAAACAGCTTTCCTTCCGGATTGTCCAAAGGAGTGTCTTTCAAATCAATTCTACCCTTTGTTTCTTGTTCGGTAGTATACAGTCAGTCATGTGACTCTTCATCGCCGCAAGTAGTGCCTTGCGGGAAAGGTAGGAGTTTGGCCGAATTAAGAACACAACACCTCTTAATTTGAATGTGAGGAGCAAACAAGATCAATTTATATCTCATCAACCGTGCGGAAGTGAGGTGTTGCGTTTGGGTTCGGTTCATTAGAACAGCTACAGAGTGAGGCACCATCAGGGTTAGATCATGTCCTAGGACCATTCCCTCACTCTGTTTTACAGACGCAGCAGCAGCAGCGACAGCTCGCAAACATCTTGGCAAAGCGCATGCTACAGGATCAAGGGCGGAAGAAAAGTAACCACACGGCTTATTCTTCCCTCCATGTTCCTATGTTAACACAGCCAAAGCACATCCATCACATTCCTGCACAAACAACACAAAGGCCTTTTCATAGTTTGGTGTTCCCAAAACTGGTGCAGAGCATAATGCAGTCTTGAGCAAGGCAAACGATTGCTGGTGTTCCGCGTTCCATGGCAATGGCGAAGAAATGCCCTTCTTTGTCAAAGCCAACATCGGTTTGATCACTAGTGAAACATTTGGGATCCACAACCTACAGTAAGAAGCCATACCTATCAAGGATCTAACTTCCTTCTGTGTATTTGGGACAGACATGCCAGAAATGTGTTTTATACGTTCAGGTGTCAATTTTCTTCCTTCCTTTGACTGGAGATTGCCTAAATAGGCGATCTCCTGGCAACAATATTGAAACTTTTTAAGCGAAGCTTTGTAACCATGCTTAGCTAGATGGATAAGCAATAACACAGTGCCCTCCTTACAGGCGCTCTCAGAGTCAGCAGCTAAAAGCAAGTCATCAACATATTGAAGCAATGTACAAGTAGAGGGCAATTCAAGGGTATCAAGTTGTTCTTTCAAAGCCCTACTATAGATGCTAGGACTCTCTGTGTACCCTTGAGGTGCACAAGTAAATGTGAACGAGCGTCCCCCTAAGGTGAACGCGAACAAGTATCTACTATCCTTGTTTATAGGAATACTAAAGAAAGCATTCTTTAGATCCACAACACTAAAGTAAGTAGCTGTAGCTGGAATCATGGTTAATATTGTCGTCACATCAGGCACAATTGGAAATTGTGGAGCGACGACTTTATTAATGGCACGTAGATCAATTATGAAACGGAATGGAATTGCATTATCGCCTTTCTTGTACAAGGGTAAAATCGGACTATTGCACAAACTTCCTGAAATTTCTTCAAACACCCCACGATGCTCAAAATCGGAAACAATGCATTTCAAAGCTCGCTCACCCTCAACTGAAATCTTATACTGGGGAATGCGTGGCAGCTCAATTCCATGTTTCAAAACTATCTTAACAGGCTCAATCTGTAAAACACAGACATCATTGTCATCAACAGCCCATAAGCTCTCTGGTACCTCAATGAATTCTGGCGGCAAAGGCCTAGTCAAGAATTGCGAGACAGAAAATTGCTGTGGTGAAATCGTCAAGCGCACTCCATCAGAAGAACAATAAATCACTGCATTTAATTCTTTTAACAGGTTCAACCCCAGCAAATTCTCTCCACAATTCGAAGTCAACAGAAATGGACAGTGGTCCGTAAAGGGACCCAAAGAAATGGGTACCGGCGAAGAAACCGGACAAACAACTGGCATGCCAGAAAACCCTACAGAAACATTGGTTTGCCCTGACAGTGGAATGTTTGGAACCCGTGAATGATCAATGGAAACACTTCTGTGCTCCAGTATCTATCAAAAACGGATGTTTCCTATTTCCCACCACCATTTCAACGTAGGGACCTTTCTGATTGACGGGAATAGGCGTAGGTTCCAAACCCTGCTTCGGGCAATCCTAACGAAACAGAATATCATCAAAAGGAAGCTCTTCAGATAAATATGCAGCTGAAGGATGATCAAATATGTTCCTAGTATCCACACTCGGAGTCTGATTATCCTGTGTAAAAGGTTCCTGAGGATCCTATGTAAACTGACCTCTACCAGGGCCCCCTACCGGGTGACCTCTGGATCGTCTACCCATATTCCCAAATGTGTTATTCGACCTTTGTCGAAGGACGAGGCATTGTGCATGCCAATGACTCTCTTGACGACAATAGGTGCACTGGTTAATGTTCACAGGACCCAAGGGCACATTCCCTTGCGGGACATAATGACCTCTAATCTGCGAACTACCCCCTCTGGGGCCTCTAACAATTTGCTGTAATAGCACTTTAGTCTTCAAATCACCTTTTCATTTTTCAACTCTATCTTTTTTATTATTGACACGGTTCTCGTAGTACTGAGCCATATGCAGCACTTCTGATTGGGACTTCGCCTGCCAAGCGCTCTCAGAAGACATCATTTGTGACTGGATGTCAGGCAACAATCCACGCACAAATTTGTCCACAAATAACCTTTTCCCAGACTCTGTACCTAGGTCTTGTCCGCTGAAATACGAGAATACCTGTTCGAACCGATTAAAGAACTCAGTAGCACCCTCAGACTTCCCTTGGACACAGGCCGTAAGTTTGTCCCAAATAATTCTTTTCTATGGAATTATAGTTTTCAATTTTGCAATAATTCTATCAGGCAAAGTTAGTATCACCTGAGGCGGTCTTTCACCAGCTGACCTTTCTCCATCGAGTCTAGTTATATTTGCCCATGTATCTCCCAACCCTGGCACGTCGTCTGTAGTTCTAACTTGTTTTCACAAATCTACGGGCAGGAGTACAGGAAATAACAAATCAATATCTCCTAAGGTGAACACAGAGGACTGCAAAACGGACTCTATTTCTTTATAGAATCCTGTCGGATTTTTCCTAATATCAGGAATAGATTGTCTAATAGTATTCACTTCCTGTCTTGAGAACGGGATGTGAACAGACTGTGATACATAATGTGCTGGAATGTTCACAGCAACTTCATTTGTTGCAGGATCAGCCGCAATCTCAATCTTCGGGACAAATGTCGGAGGAACCTCTCTCATAGGCAACTGAGAAGTAGGCAACTCCGAACGCTTACTAAGCAACAGAGTTAAGTCGAGCGCTAAAGCAGTCGAAGAAGTGTCAAGTGAAAAAGCTCTCTTATAAATACTCAATAACTCTGTGGGACAACTAATCTTTCTTTTTACACAATCATCCTGTGGGTACTCTATCATTACCTGTATCGCTTTCCTCTGCATTTCTGGCGTATACTGACTATATGTGTCATATACTTCAACTGGAGTTATTGATATATCTGAAATCCATCTAAGCGTGTCCTTCGTACAAATTCGTGCTTCCTCAGATATCGATTTACGACACGGAAGGAACCGTTTCTACACATACATACTTTCCCCCTCGTCATCCTCATTCTGCAACCTTTCTAACTCCTTTCTATACCCAAATAACCTCTCGTCATGCTCATTTACTTTCTCCACAGTGTCTCTAGAATAATAGTATTTAGATCCCTTAACCCTTGCGGGAGATCTGAATTATTTAATTTACCCCACATTACACATAAATGAATCCCTAAACCTTCAATAAAAACGTTTTTCTCAGGAAAAATGTCCATATTACTAAGTGTGGCAAAAACATTAGCTTGATAATCCCTCTCCATACAATGCTTAGCCCATGCAATCAAATCACATTTCTTCTCTGGTGGTACGGTATTGCGAGTTACAACCTTCGACCCTGCACCTCGATCGACTACAAGCGGCTCAGGACCACTTGGAAGAGAGGGAGCAGGCAAATTTAATGGAGGTACTGTTACAGGTGCGATAAGGAGAGGTGGAGGAGCTGGAGGAAGAGGGACATTAGAAGGAGCAGGAACAACGGGAACAACAGCAGGAAGAGCAGGAATAGCAGGAGGAAGAGGCAAAGCAGCAGGAAGATGAACATACGGAGGTGGCGCAGAGGCACCAGGCCTTCATTCATTTAACAATTTGTCTATGAATTCGTCGGAAGCATGGAGGTCTTTGGAAGGATAGATTTTCTGAATTCCAAGTAAGAAAGCCCTATCAATATTCCTAGTCTGTTTATCTTGGTCATACAATAATGCTTTTTTGGCGTTTGTCTTATGACGGCGTGCATGTTTTTCTCTACTTTTAAGTTGCTGTAATGCTTCTTTTTTCCAATTCTGCAAAACATCAAATGCTACAGGTCTAGCCTTTTTCTTTAATAGAATTGACTCTAAATACTCAATACGAGGGATTTCAAAACTACCATTGATTGGCCACTGAAGTTCGGAGGCATGTCTGGTTGGTCTGTGCCAAATGTCATTAAACACTATACTTCCAATGCCATGCTTACAGTACATAGTACATGCCGGCGACCCCTCCTGTGGTGCCGGATGGCTAAATTCCAAAGATTGTCTATCGCTGCGGAACAACGCCCTGAAGCGGGTAGACAATTTCCCAGGCATATCAAATTATTGGTGTTACCTGGTCAATAATTGTGACTGCATATACAATACACCAAAATCAAATTATCAGGATTATATTAAGTGTCGGGTTACGACTCACCTGATGAAGCCTAAGGAGGTCCGATCGGATATCAAAGATTCTTACCTAACTAATCTTACCTCGTGTATGGTGATTTCGGCAAATCTGTCCGCCTCGAGAAGTGGACCCTCGTCAAGATGCCGTCTCGGACCACAAGCTAATCGTCCAGGGATCAGGTCATGCAGCGCTGCTGAGGTGTCGCGTCTCATTCACTGGGGCCCTTTTTTGTCACATCGTCCGATCCCGGTCCGATAGCCTGCGTCAACCTTCGACAATCCGGCATCCTTCTTGAGGGTCCCTATTTGAGCGCCAACTGTGAAAACAAAGTCAAAATATCGAGGCTGAGTACCCCAAAAGGAAATACACTGAACACAGGTTACAAAGGAACATACAAAGTACTTTTTTTTTTTATACTGAATTCAGTTACGAAGAACAGAGCAAAATTAGATAGCTATCGGCCCTCAGTGCAACACAGTGAACTTCAGCGTGGTTCAGTGTGTTCAGTGAGAGACGCTGTACATTAGAATTCATGGCTCTTTTATACTATTTGCGAACACGATGTCCAACCCTACTTCGGGTTAATATTCCTCTAATACATTACTGATCTAGGGTTCATGCCAAGACCACACATCCACATGTAACTGGTTTGCTTTTAATACATATATCAACAAGCCTACACGGCAACTGTGTATTCTGGGATTTCCCATGGAGGTCTTCTCAAACATTAATACAATGTAGTTAAACAAGTGTTCTACGTTCAGTATTTGAATACATTGTTTTTAACATATGCTCGTGGATTAGTTTCATTGCACGAGTAATCCTTTACACACAGGTCAACGAAGGACAAGGTCTCAGTTCACGACCTCAACAAGTGGCCTGCAGGCAAGTTTCATATCAGCTATATACAGAGGTCAAGACAGCCATGTTGTATTTCGGAATGACATCGTCCACCATTTTAACTTATAGGGTGACTTTTACAAAGCAAACCTAAAATGGCGGATGATCCTAAAATGGCGGCTTACTTTGATTTTTAAGGTCAGGACCTTGCAACACGGATTTCTTCGCAAGCGACTTATAAGCAGCTTGGCCTAGGCCAATATACATATATTCATTGCAATAGGATGCACGATATAATTTCTCATTTGACAATGCATGTTTTTCAAGAGATCTGTGATACTTGACTGCAAAACCTCATCTTTTTCTTTTATCTTCGAAGTTGTTGGGTAGCAGACATGTTTAAAAACTGGAACCTGTTTTCAATGTGTGTGCAACTCCGTAACATAGGGCCTCATTACGACTAGTGCGGAATGGGTGTAACGGCGCCGGTAATGGTGCCGGTGCCGTTAAACCCACTCTGCACTATTACGAAGTCCCCTCGCGGGACGCGCTGTGGACATCTGGTTTTTCCAGACGTCCATAGTGGGTCCCGCGAGGGGACAAGGGAGCTAAAAATGGGCACGTCATTGACAGGCCCGTTGTTAGCTCACTCCCCATTCCCATTGAGCACTATGGGGGCTCGAATGGGAATGGGGAAGGACTGAGCCCGGCTTCCTGAAGGAGGAAATACCGGGCCTTCCAAAGTCGGAATGGCCCGGTAATTCCCCATTCAGGGAACTGGAACCCAGACATGATTTTGGAGGCAGCCATTGTGCTTGAGAGGAAGAGAGGGTAACAGTTTTTTTCGCTGTGTGTAGTGAAGATGGCTGTGGTTGGAGAGATGGAGAGAGTCAGTGTGTGGATGGCGGGAGATTGTTTCATAACTAATCTGAAGAGGTATGCAGAGATAAGTGGCATTTCTGCCAATCTTGGATTGGAGGTAGTGGCGGCTTTGTGGTGTGGTGTGCCTGGCCGAAACTGCAAGGTGTGCTTGCAGTTTGTCGAAATATGGCTGTTTTTAACATTCCAGATGTCCTTGTGGTGCACTGTGGAGGACTGTATTTGGAGTACATTAGTGCAGTGACTTTGCAGTGACTTTGCAGAGTACAGCGAAGGAATTGTTAAAGTCACTTATGCTGCTCTTTCCATGTGCAAAGGTGATATTTTCTCACATACCACCTTCAGCATTATGGAACTGCCCCAATGTCTTCTGCCATCAACAAAACGCAGAAAGGTGTCTTGTCAACAAAGTCATATCTTCTTTTTTTGTGCAGTGTTGGGGGGTCATCTTTTGAGAATGATAACATCAATTCTCAGGGTGTGAATTGTTTTGCTGCAGACGGAATTTACTTTTCAAATATTGGAAATGCAATTTTCCTTTAGATTGTAAGGAATGCATTGAAGTGGTTCCTGTAAGATAAACGCAAAAATAAATAATAAAAAATGTGTTTGTTTACAAGCCCCTTGAAAAAAGGTTATTTTCAGAGCCACCACCACCTTACCCTGTGTTTAATTTGTCTCCCCACTCCCTTGAACTGTACAATCTGTCTGCGGACACTGCAGTAGTTCATGGAAAGCATGTGCCACATGCAGGGATTTTGAGGATGACAGGCACAGAAAAGGGACTGTGGAGCCCAGGGGATTAGCCAATAAGGTTTCCTGGGTGTGGTATGCAAGGAGAGAGTGTGGCAGAAGGTCTGTTTGCTGAGAGGAGTGCAGATGGCTATGGCTGTGTCTTTCAGGAGGCAGAGTGTGTGGATTTTGGTGGGATAGTGGATCCATTGGTTGCAGGTGTATGCAGAGCAGTGTGGAGTGGCTGAACATCTTGGATTTCATCATGTTGACGTGAAGTGGTATGAAATGCACAGCATGAAGTGGGTGGACTTGCTCCCATTTTATGTGAATTTGGTAACGCTCCATCATCCGGACATAATCATTGTTTATTGTGGAGGGAACAGTTTAGGCAATGTAAATCGAATTTGACTGCAATTTGCAATGAAGGAGACATTTGGGAAAATGATGGACATCCTGACAAATGTTTTCTCGCATTGTACAGAGACAGCTTTCGCTGTGCTCTAGTTCACGTGGTTCCCAAATGGACAAAGCGAGGCGCAATGTCAACAAGGCGGTTTGTGCATTTTTGAGAGATGTGGGCATGACGTCTTTCGATAATTAAAATATTCAATTTCATAGCACCAATATTTTTTGCATAGATGGAGTACATCTTACTGGTGCTGCCAATCAGCTTTTTATGCAAAATATACAAAATCCTTTGAAGGACCTTTTGCAAATATATCAAGCATTTTGCAGTAGGTGTTGCCTACTTTACTTTAAAACTTGAAAAACACTTTTAAAAACAAAAATAAAAAGGTTGTTTTCAGAGCCACCATTTTCCCACGCAAAAGAGTGCAATGGTTATGATGGCACCACCACCTACAATTTATAGATGTCCGCAGACTACTGAACTGTCTGCAGACTTCGAAGGCTGCGTACGGGCCTGCAACATTTTTTGGTATTTTTATTCCTGAACTGTAAAAGGTGGTTCTGAAAAGAACCTTTTATTTTTTAGTTTTTGTGTTTTATAATTTGTGTTGGCTTTTCCTCACAGGAGACACAAGGTAGGGAAGGGAAGTGAAGGGAGGGTAGGGAAGGGGCACCAACCACAGGGACAAAGGGGCAGGTGGAGAGAGGAAGATGTTGGTTGGGCCTTATTCAGGTAGGGCACAGTGTTTCTCGTGCTCATGGACTGCAACCTCGGAAGCACTTTGAAACTGCTCCCTCCACAGAGGGGTGTGTCACAGTGCATAAAGAACACTGTCAACCTTGCAGGGATCCTCTCCCCCACAGGAGTGTCTCTTGTGGTGGCAAGAGCGGATGATGAGGATGTGACAGTGGATGTCAACCTGCTCGCCTTTTAGAAAGGTACGACCCTTCGAACTGCTCCCTTGTAAGTAAGGAAGAAAGAAACAGCATCACCAGAAAATGTTAACAATATTAAAGTTTATCTTCATGTACACATTTGAATTGTGTGTTTGAGGCCTGCTTATTGCCCCATGTATGTGCACCATGAGGTGAGACCAAACCCTAAGGAATGTACTTTAATAACATATGACAAGGTTAACATCTAGATATAGTGCACCTTTTGAATTTTAATATTCTGACTATCAGTGAAAGAAATCACCGGGTCTAGATATGTCAGTGAACAAAAACAAGTGGCCCAGATATGTGATGTCATCAGTGATGTCATCAGTGATCTTATCAATGACATTTGTGATGTCATCTTTGATGTCTAGGGTGTTAGTCTTAGCAGTGCCCAGTGGTGGTGCGAGTTATGGTTGCTAAGCTTACTGCCGTATGTCTAAGGTTTTTCGATTTTACTTGTAACCATAAGGTCCCATTAACAACTTTTTTCCACTGAATTTGATAGGTTTTTATTAGTGCAACCTAAATATAACATCCCTTTAACAAAGTATTTTCACTGATGTCATCAGTAACATTGGTAATGTCATATTTCGTGTCCTGAGTGTTAGTCATATCAGTGCACAGTGGTGGCACGGGTTATGGTAGCTTAGCTTACCATAACTGGTGAATTTCTGAGGTTTTTGTGGTTTGACTTGTAACCATAATGCCCCTTTAACAAAGTTTTTTTCATTAAATGTCATAGGTTTTTATTAGTTCAACTTAACCATCACGTCCCTTTAACACATTTATTTCAGTGAATTTTATAGGTTTTTATTAATGCAACTTAACCATTACGTCCCTTTAAGAATGTTTTTTCAGTGAATTACAGGGCCTGCGGCAGTGGCCCTGTAGTTATGTTTAAGTTGCTCAACTCATAGGAGGAGCACCTTTTGGGCGGCTTATAACTTTGCTCACTCTGGACGCATCCTTCCCAAAATTTCCCAAAACAGCATATGGCCCATCTGAATTTTTTTGGCAAGTTCTCATGCCTACAGCCCAAACCGCTGGATGGATTTTCATCAGATTTGTGGCAGGAGCGGCAGATTGGTCCCAAAAGCGTGCTTTTGCAAATTTGGTGTAAATCTGTGCAGTAGTTTTCTTTAAAATGGGCTAAAAGCAGGTAAAACCAAATGAGCGATATATGGGTTCAGTCTGCTGACTCACTTCCCTGTTCACTCCGCAGACAGGCTTCAGATTAGCCTAGAGGGTGGAGTAATGTCTGTGGGCACCCGATGCACCCGCTGATTGTTTGGTGAAAAGGGTGAGGTGCATCATATTTTTCAGAAAACGCTGCCCATGTTCTATCGGCGGAAATCCGTGACTGTCCACGGACAGCGCGGTGGGGAACAAGGCTGAGAAACATATTTTGTGTCATTTGGTGTTTAAAAGAGGGGCTGGGAAGGGTGGAGGAGTGAAAAAAGGATGATATGGGGTCATTTGTTTAGGTGGAAGAAGAGCGCACGGGGCGCTTCAGTGTGCGGACACTGCAGAAGTCCTCAGGCAAGTTCTTGGACGGGCAGCTTATTTGGTGACTGCAAGCGGGCTTTGTTAGACTAGGGAAGTGGAATGTAGATGATATGGGGATATTTGCATAGGTGAAAAATATGCCATGCACACGAGAATCTGGGCATTGGCACAACCACCACAGCATAATACGGCCATGCAACCAAGAATCTGGCCACAACCATTGTAATAATAAGTGGGCAGTTAGAGAAACACCTTTGAGGTTATTTGGTGACTAGAAGAGGCCTTGTTAGAGTAGAGGAGTGGAATCTAGATGATATGGGGATACTGGCATAGGTGAAAAATAGGGTTGGCGGTCTATTTTGATGTCTGCAGATGTCATTTGAATTGGGAAGTTAATTGGGAAGTTAAGGGCAAGTTGTGGTGTGGTGGTTGTGGCCATTGGCCAGATTCTTGGGTGCATGACCGTATTATGCTGTGGTGGTTGTGGCCAGTGCCCAGATTCTTGGGTGCATGGCTGTAGGCTGTAGGCCATAGGCCATGCACCCAAGAATATGGCCTTGGCCTTGGCCACAGCCATTGTAATAATATGTGTACAGAAATGGAATTCAGCTATTGGAAGCAACCATTATAATAATATGTGTATAGTAATTATACATAGTGTGCTAGCAGTGTATAGTTTTTGTAACATGGTGACACAATACTATTGCAGTGAAAATGGTACTTTTGATTGATGTACCATTGGGTGTACAGTTTGACTTCTGTTGTACATGGTAATGCATGGAGAAATATTTGCTTCTTTTTCTATGAAAAAACATAGCATAATATGTTAGGTAGATAGTTCACAATGTCGCATTGCATACAATCTCACATATTCATGTACTTTTGAGATCCTCATAATTAGTAAATTCCAAGTACTATGTTTCAAACAACATTATTGTGCATTGTGCACAGTTGCTGTTTTTGTTTGCATAATCATTGGGAAAAGAATCCATATGGGATTTAAAAAAAAGTCTAAATGTATTTGAAGTTACGTGTCACACTATGTTTTGTTTGAAGTGTGCAGTACTTAAAGGAATGTTTAAGGTGCACAAAGTGTAGTTATCATTTAAAACTCAACATAGAGGACTTTACTACATTGCCCTACTGCAACATTTTAAACCATGGAGAAAAGAAGAAGATGTATTAGGCACCCATGACTGGTTTAACAATATTCCTGTAGGAGAAATTTCTAGTAGCAGTACTTCTGTTTGTGTAGTATGTGTCTAATAATTACTTTTTCATAATGTCCTTGCTTTTGGGATACTTTTTGGCTATTGGTTCTATGTCTTGGTATGATTTCAGTACTCTTTTTCTGGATGCAGCTGAACAAATGCTTAGCCAGACTATGTGTTCAGATTTGCCATATAAGGCTGTGCCTGTTTAATGTTCTGTAGCTTTGTAGCATCCACATTCTCTATTGGAGAACATTTTTATGTCAAAGCTGTACAATTTGTGATAGTGTTTTGCCAGATGATATGTCATCCCAGAGGTCTTTTAGCTCTATTTGCTCAGCTTTGGTTAGGTAGGCTGTGGCATATCTTGCAACAGCAGTGGAATTGTCTGCAATATATTGTATATCTATGTTTGCATTCCACAAGAGGGCAATGATTGCATTGTAATCATTGATGTACTTTGAAGCTTTGTTTCTTTTAATGCAGTATGTGTTCTTAGGAGATTTACATTTCACACCGTGTCTATCAGAAGACATGAAGCTGTTTACGTGTTCTTTTGCTGAAACTGGACATGGGAAACCAAAGCAGCATTTAGTGTAGTATTTACCTTTGTTTTAATATCCGCGTCAGCAGTATTTGCCACAATTATGTTTTTGGAAGCGTAAACTTTGTGTATGTAGCTCACTATGGGCCTCATTACACGGAAGGCGGTAAGGGTTAACGGTCACCGGTAATGGTACCGGTGACCGTTAACCATTACCACCTTACTACGAGGTCCCTTTGCGGGTAGGTACTTTAACGCCTGCTGTTTAGCAGGCGTTAAAAACCAACCTGAAAAGGGACCAGGGTGCTAATTACGGTACCGCAATTTGCGGTACCGTAATTAGCACCTTCCCCATTCCCATTATGCCCTATGGGGCAAAAATGGGAATGGGGAAGGGCAATGGGGGAAGGGGGAATTACTGCCCCGCCAACCTTGGAATAGGGTGGTAATTCCCCTTTCCACCAAGGCGGTGCCAGTATTTTACCGGCATGGACCAAGGTGGTGCCTCCGCCTACCGTGTAATGAGGCCCTATGTGTGGGTTCTGTAGGGATGTCGCAGGTATTGTGAATAAACTGCAAAACAGTGGCATCACTGTCATGACCAAATTTAGGAACATCTTTTATCCACAAACCATGTGGTTGTGTGGAGCTGCTCAGGATTGATATTCTTTTCTCCACTTCTATGAGGGCAGAGATAATTTTATTACAGATGAAGTGCAGCATGGCAATAAAGCGGTGATGAAAGTATCGTGATACAATACAGGGTCAAAAGAGCAGAGTTCTCCTGGTGTTTTGATGTCTATCCCTTCTTTGTTTTGTTTTTTTGGTTTGCTATGTGTAGGAAGTCGTGCAGTGATCCCATGCATTTTCTGCACAACTTAAAGTGATAAACCATGTGGGTGGGCCAAGGTTCCTCAGCACACACCATACATCAGCGTGACGTTGGAACCAGTATTCTTTTGTACCATGCATATTTGCCAAGAGATTTGTGATACTCGATTGCAAAACATCATCTTTGTCTTTTATCTTTTAAAGTAGTTGGATAGCAGACATGTTCAAAACATTGGAGCCTGTTTTCAATGTGTGCGCAACTCTGTAAAATAGAGTTACTAGTTCACTGTTGAACAGGAGGTGGAATGATTCATGAAGAGCCATATTCTGATGCTGTTATTTGCTTTAATCTTTCATCATATCTTCCACCTTTTCCTGTAGGAAAGAATAGAGGAAAGGCTTGTGCTTCTACACTTTACACTTTTCTAACATATGCTGATTGGAGATCCTTTGGCATGACACATTTGATATGTTTCTGATCGTCTACGGTGTCTTTGGAGTGCAATGGGTGAATTGGATGCTGGTATAAATATGGGATGCCATATTAGGATCCTCAAGTTCAAATTGGCCAGTTGGTGAGGAATCCTGAATTATTTGTGTGATTTCCCATAATTTCTGTTCAATGTTTATATCTTTGTAATAGTCATTGGTTTCCTTTAGATAGTGTAGGGCTTTTTTAAGTCTAGTAGTTGTTGTCAAATTGTTTTGTCTTTTGTTGGTACACCATTAACAAGGATAATAAAAGATTGATCTATTGGCTGTTTCACTCCTAGAGTTTCTATATTTCCGTTAAGATCTAATGGCAAATAAACTACTTTCCCACGAATGTCTTTTAATAATTCAGAAGGAGGCAATTTGGCTGTTTTGGGTTGAAGGCGTATTATAGCTTGAAATTGGTGTACTGTGTGGATTATAATGCCCTCATACAAATTGAGCTGCGGAAGAGGTTTGGGAAGTTGGAATATTTCCAAGTTATTAGTAATAGCCCATGAAGGCTTTTGGTTATTATCAAGCTTTGTATTGCAGTATGTGCAAAGTACTGAGGGGTCAGTTATTTTGTATTTGCTTTCTGTTATAAGATATAGAGCTAATTTGAACCATTGGGATTCCTCGTGGTCTTCTATTTTGTAAATCATATCTATGTTTCTTGTGTTTTTTTATAAAAGATTTTGCGACAACACGCACATACTTGGTTTGGTACTTCAGCAGATATGTTTTTAAACTGTGCTATTTATTTTTTGTACATGTTTATTAGAAGATTGGCATCTGTAAGGTTTTTGCTCTACAGTTACTGAATTTTCTAAGCAAACTTCACTTCCAAAATATTTACTTTGGATGCGGTCTGTTTGGTGAAGGAGTTCTTTGGCTGACTCATGTAGGAGGATGTTATTAAAATGTTGCAGTTGTAAAGGAGGACCTTTTGCATAGTACATTCTCTGGAGAAGATTCTGTATAGTGGAATTGTGTGTTGCTAACATTTTCATGTGGTGGAAGGTGCTTTTGCAAGCAGGCCCTGAAATGCAGGCTAATGAATGTCCTCGCAGTCCAGTGTAGTTACGCACCGGACAGGAGCATGTGGTTTGTAAAGTTTGTATTCCAATTTTGCCTTTTACTTTTAAATACTGATTGAGGAATTGTCATAAAGATTTGAAGGATTGTTTCCGTATGTTATACATTGAGCTGCATGGCCATTTGTAGACTGGGCGGATTGGTTAGGTGGTAGGGACAGTTGATTGCAAGTTTGTTGGGGACGTTTTTTCAATAAGGTTTTCTTGTGCCATAATGGGGTTGTCTAGCATTCAATAGTCTGAGTCACTACTATGTATGACAATTGGGTTTTTCTGTTCTTCTTTATAAGCCTCTTAATTGAAATATGGTTATGTGCTCATTGTGTGAATCCATTCACTAGTACAGAAGTTCGCAAAGGTATCTATGTTGACATTGCACATATTTAGAATTACTTTTTGTAGTTTGCTGATTCATTTTGTTAGTGGTTTCATTCCGGGTAAAATGAATATAAATCATTTTCTTTTGAGGAGCATTGTTCTGTCAATGAGAGCTTCCAGGATTAGTCTTCTGCTGTAATTTGTAAGGGTCGAGCGTGACTTTTCTGCTGTTTTAATAAGATTTTGAAGTACTCTACGGTGGAACATTTTTGGTAAAATAGCATTTTTGGAATGCTTAACTGTGACTTCGTTAACATTGGTAGATATAATGATAGCGTTATTAGCAGTTTTATTCTTCTTTATACATTTGTTTTTATTTTTTATTTTTGGAAGGGGGGCCCGAGTTATTTTAGTGCTAGCTGGTTCAGCTTTGTTGACTGACTGTATTAGCAGTTTAGTTTGAACATTTGCTATAAATTCTGCTAGAGGTGGATGAGTATTTTGCATGCTTTTATTATTATCTGCCCTATTTTTACTTTGTTTTTTACAGAGTCGCTTTTTCGTACGCATTCTGTTGTTCAGTCTGTTGGAGAAAAAAGGAAAGCGTGATTTTGAAGGTTATGGAATATATTTATATGCATTGTGAATGAGTGTGTGAATATGAGGGCAGACACAAATAGAGGGCTGTGTAATTGTGCAATGGGCAGCTAATTCTGGTTGAGAAAGTTGTAAAAGTAGCTGTGTATGTAGATGTGTGAAGGGCTTGGGTTAGTGTATAAGAGAGTGCTAGAGTACATTAATAAGGAAGGACATTACGATGGTTTCATGATAATAGTGGGTGTTATGATAATGGTGTTCAGATGAGAATACAAAGAGTGTACCTGCTGAGGTGCAATGAATAAGAGTGAAGTAAATGTTGTTGGTTTGAAAGGAATTTTGTAGGCTAGTATGCGGCTTCACTGTACTGTATGAGTAACAGAAAAAATACTACTACACTACTAAACTTACCTTGTAGGATGTGAGGAGTAGTTTTCCTCTGGTTGTTGTCTTCTAGGATGTAGGTTGTTGTGTTCCAGGAGGTTGTTCTTCACTGCAATTGGGAAAGAAGAAAATGAGTGGGTATGTATGGTAATGGCGAAGTAATTTTAGTACAACAAGACATTATTTTGCAATGTAGGAGGAGTTATTGGGAAGAAGAGTTAGTAACATTGGACGTGATTACGAGGATGTTTGTTACCCTGATGTTGCTGCAGATGGGTAGCCACCAGATTTGTAATATTTGTTCGGCAGCTAACTTTCCAATGGCACCAGGACCTTACAGGTCATGTTGGCCTGGAAAATCAAGTGATGGAAAATGCTGGTCCCCATTTCTGTAGAGTTGCATAGCACTGTATGGGAATGGGGACACAGGAGCACCGGCAGCGTTGCTAATGGGGCTGGATGGGTCCGTTATAAGTATGTCCCACGAGGCCGTAGCAAGAAAGTGTGACATATTTATACAATTGAAAGTAGAAAAAGCTGTCATTTTTAGGAGGCTGCACATGAAAGGTAAAATGTGGTTTCAGGGATTTGTAGCAGCACTGTGCTTAACTGTTCTCTAAAAAAAGAAATGGATATTGAAAATATTTGTAGAACACTTTTAAGTGGCACTTCTGTGAATGTTTGTTATGTTGTCAGTACATGCATATTTGCGAATGGGATGTATTGTAATGTGTACTTGCTTATTAAATGATTGTTCTTTCGTTTGTATTGTGTGAGTTGTGGTTGCACTATTTGCATTAGAAAAGGTGCAGTGGACATCCCAGAATGCAGAGAAAAATTGAGAAGGCAATAAGCATGAAAGATTAGAAATGAGATTATTATCAAGTATGCATGTGTGGGAAAGGTAATGAAATTGGACACACTGAGTGTTATTGTAATATGCTGGAGAAATTGTTACCATTTTCTTTCAGTTATTATAAACTACACACAGCACTGTTGTAAATTTATACGTGCATTTATTTGTTTTAATTGAAATGGTGCTGAAATGAATAGTTTTAAACGCATTGCATTTTGGCATTTTTCATTTCATGTATGTGCCATGCTTTAGTAACACATATGCAGTTTCTGGTTTGAGTTTGCATTGTGGGTGTTTTAGTGTAACTTTGTTAGTGGGAGAAGTGGTGTTAAAAGTAACGGAATGAAATAAGTAAATTACAGTTTGTATATTATAATGGGTGATATGGTCAAGTATGCATGTCCTTTTGACATATTGAACTTTCACACATAATCTGGCACTTAAACATGCTTTGGAAATGTTTTAAATGTGTTTTTCTTTTCTTTTACAAAAGACATAAACAGTGCTGCTGAAATTGAAAATATGTGTTTTGAAACTGTTATGAAAATGCTCATTAAAAAAGCCTTTACAAGCACATAGCATTGTAAGTAACTGCCACTTGATGTCAGGATATGGGACAAATGAGAGTATGACTATTGAGATTGTTATACAGGGTAAGTGGCAGTAACCCTGTTTACATTGATTTGTAAAAGAGTTGGACATTTACTTTTCAAAATATATGCATACCTGTACTTTGTGTTCATGTGGTTGAATCTGCAAACAGAATCTTGGAGATTTTGATAGTAGTTTTTGATTCAGGTGCTTGGGAATAACAGGAGACCTGTACTCTGAGTGTTCAACAGTACATCTGAAGTGTTGAACTGAGATAACAGAGTTAGATGTAGAGTTTTTGGATGTGATTGGTGGATGAGTGTGTGACTGCTTGACAGTAGCCAATGAGGAAGTACTGCAAAGATTGAAGTGGAAAGGGAAGGATGGTTGCCCTGTGTTATGGGGTCTGCGGACACCGCAGTAGTCTGTGGACAGGGCGTGCCACATTTGTGTCTTTTCAGGATGTCTGGCATGGAAAGGGGACTGTGGGGATTAGCCCATAAGATGTACAGGTTGTGCTTTATAGGAAGAGAGGGTCATCGTTTTTTTCATTTCTGTGTGTAGAGAAATGGCTGTGGTTGCAGAGAGGAAAAGGCTTAATGTGTGGATGGTGGGAGATTATTACATGGTTAATTTGCAAAGGTACACAGAAATATGTGGCATTTCTGGTAACCTTGGATTGGTGGGAGTGGAGGCTTTTTAGTGTGGCGTGCCTGGGCAAAACTTGAAGGGTTTATTTGCACTTTGCAAAAATATGTCTTTTTTCCAAACTCCAGTGCACCATCATATATTCAATGAAAAAACTTTGTTAAAGGGACGTTATGGTTACAAGTAAAACCAACCCCCCCCAGAAATTCACCAGTTATGATAAGCTAAACAACCATACCTCACACCACCACCGTGCATTGCTAAGACAAACACACAGGACATCAACGATGATATCACAAATGTCATTGATGACATCACTGATGACAACACATATCTAGGCCACTTGTTTTTGTTCACTAACATGTCTATTCCATTTGCTTTTGGTCACTGATAGAATTTTAAAATTTAAAAGGTGCCACATATGTAGACAATAGCTTTGTTCTATGTTGTTAAGGTACTTTCCTTAGGATTTGGCCTCAGCTCATGGTGCACATACACAGGGAAATAACCAAGCCTCAAACACACAATTAATTTGCCTAAATAATGATGAAGTCTTATGTTACTGACATATTTTGGTGTCCACTTTCCTTTCCTCCTTACTGAAGTTTCCCTGTATGTGCCTCAGATTTGTACGCATTGTGGGTCTTCAAATGTATTGTTTGTACTATCACGAGTATGTAGTAAATCTTGAATTATTAGCTATTTATTCCACGTTTACCATTACTCAAAACTCTGATAAGGTACCATTCATTATTTTACTAGCAAAAATTACCAGATTACAAATATTGCACTTCTATAGTGCATGCTGCAGCCATTAGGTATGTGTATGTATGATTAGGTTCCGGTATTAACAACAACACTCCAATATAATGTTTTGTTTAGATGAGTACATTCTTTGATACATTAAGTAGTTCATGACAGGTCTCCCAATCACCCCTGACATCGTGTTACTAACATTGTAAACACAACCCTTTTTAGGGTCTGTTCATCAAAATTTGTTTCATATGTGATGTCATCAGTGATGTCATCTTTGATGTCCTGGTGTTAGTCTTAGCAGTGCCCGTGGTGGCGTGAGTTATGGCTGCTTAGCTTACCATAACAGGCACATTTCTGTTTTTTTTTGTTTTTCTTGTAACCATAACGTCCCCTTTAACAATGTTTTTTCACTGAATTTCATAGGCTTTTACCACTGCACCCTAATTTGCTTCAACTTCCTAATATCATATTCACTCCCGATATAGCAGCATTTTCAGCCAATCTAGGAAGTTTCAAATGAAAAACTGCCATTCCCCACTTTCTAGCAACATTCTTAACACTTCTATCAACTTTCTACAACTTTTTACACTATGCTTTAATTAGCCGACATTCGCGAACATCTGACGTCATCGCAGACTTCCCATACAGCATCACGTGACCGTGCACGCGCAACATGATGATGTGTCCGCAATTAGGTCCGTGCTCCGAGAACATTTTCGAAACTGCATTTTCAGCCAATCTAGGAAGTTTCAAACTGAAAGTTTCCACAGCTCCTAGACCCATTCTTGCTCATTTTCCGTCTGCAATCCAGGAGAAAGCACCTGCTTGGAAGAGTATTGACAAACCTGTTATTTAACATTAAAAATGGCATCAGTCATGGCCATCCCTCCTCCCCAGGAGCCACCACCACCAACACCAGTTGGAGGTCCTGGACAGGGTGAAAGGTGCAATGATGCAGAGTAGGATCAAGAGGAACTGGAAGATGAGATAGAGGAAATTCCAACCTCCTTCTTTAAGACTGTACAAGGGGTATCAAAGGCTCGGGCTGCCCATGTGGATTCATACTCAGTCGGAGGCAACATGGGCAATACTCTTTTGGTACCATGTCCTTGTGCCTCCACTCCCACTCAAACCAGCCGCATGCTCTGAGAAAGGCTATTCTTTTCTCAGGAAGTAGTAGGCTGTCTTCCTCTATGTCATCTTCCTCAACCGCTCCTGCCACTACACAGGCTACTCCTGCGGGCAGAATTCCCACCAGCTGCCTTGCAAGCTGTAAAAGAGGCTGTTGATCCATGTCTTTACAGCACAACAGTACTCTCTAGATACTGTAACATCCCACTCTGCAGAGGGGAGCAGTTTCGAAGCGGCCATGTAGTTATGGTTAAGTTGCTCAACTCACAGAACAAGCACTTTTTGGGCAGCTTATAACTTTAGCCTCCCTGGACGAATCCTCACCACACTTTGAAAAAAAATTGTATGGCCCCCTCGGAATGATTTTTTGAATTTTTGTGTGATTTGGTCCCGGGGCAAAGTTATAGGCCGAGTCCCAACATTTAGGAAATCCTCATAGACAAAATGGAAAACAGTTTTTGCTCGTGCCTACAGCCCAAACCGCTGGATGGCTTTTCACCAAACTTGAGCAAGGAGCATCAGCTTGGTCTCGAAAGCATGATTTTGCAAGTTATGTGTAAATCTGTACAGTTGTTTCTTAAAAAATTGGCAAATAGTAGGTAAAAGAACATGTTTGATATCTGCGTCCGGTCCATGGACAACAAAGGCCCATGTCTGGCTGCACTCGGCCTCTCTTCCTCCTTGCCACCTGAGGAGCCATCTCAGGGGCCTGCAGGAGGCAACAGGAGGCTTAATTTCATCACTGCAGACACGGCTGACAGAAGGTAAGCCCCGTTGGGCTGTGGTACAATTTTTGCATTTTCTCGGTGAGTGTGGCAAAGATCCCTGCCTTTTGTTCCACTTCCCCTGATTGGCCTTACTTTACTGAAGAAACACGCCCCCATCCACATAGCGTGAAGGCATGTTGCAATCTCTTTTTTTTTATTACCTGGCCAGAGGTGCTTTAGCATTTGCACCTTCCAACATGGGCTCCTTCTTTCCCGAGCACCAGAGTTCTCTGATGCCTGCTCTGCCCCCCCCTCTCTGATTTGTTTGTCTGTCCTCATCAGGGCCACAAGGAGCCAGTAGACGCTAGCCGGCCCCCTGAAATGAAGGTCATAGCAAAGGCCCCAGTACGGGCTTTGGAGGGCTCAGAGGACCCCCCACCATCTCGTTCTCTGCGGCACCTCGCACTCCACCACCTCTAAGCAGCATGCAGCCAGCTACCCCATGAACTTGTGCTTCGAGAGCTTTGTTCACCCACCAAGAATACCTGTGAGTCATGTCCTGGACATTGTTATGCTTTTTTATTAACGCACACAAATGTTGAACCTAGGTGTGGCTATGCCATTCTGCCTTTCTAAGCCTTACTTTGTCCTTTCGCCTTAATGCATTTCTACGGTTCACCCCTACTTTGCATTGCATTTCTGTGCTGTTTGCTAAATTAGAATCCTGGTGTGTTTTTAACAACTCTTCACCACAATTTTGCATTGCATTACTGTGCTTTTTGGTAAATTCGAATCCTGGTGTGTTTTTAACAATTCTTCATTCCCATTTTGCATTGCATTTCTGCGTGTTATGGTACATTTGTATCCTGGTGTGTTTTTAACAACCTTTCACCCCCATTTTGCATTGCATTTCTGTGCTTTCTGGTAAATTTGAATCCTGGTGTGTTTTTAACAATTCTTCACCCCCATTTTTGGTTGCATTTCTGTGCTTTTTGGTAATTTCGAATGCTGGTGTGTTTTTAACAACTCTTCACCCCCATTTTTGGTACTCAAGTATTTCTATTGCATCTTTTTTCTTGTCTTTTTGCTAATAGACCGCCTGGTGAGTTTGTGTTCATGCTGTGCATTCTCACCTCTATAACTGTAATTTTAATTATAATTATAATTATTATTATTGGTTATTTATATCGCACTTAATACCCAGATGTTTCTTCCATCTTTATCTCTCCACCAACCCTATGGCACTCACCATCTCCCCTATCTATTTTAACTGCTATATCATCACCTATCCTCCTCTCTTAAGAAGTTTGGAAGGAAAAAGTTTAAAAAAGGCATTGTGACCATTAACCCTGGTCTACCCATTTCAGAAACCTACATCAGCGCAACTTCCAGACAGATTGTAACTGAGATCATCTTTTTCGTCCTCTCTCCAGATCTCTGGACTCCTCATTTTATCTCTACTATCTCTCCTCTCACATCTTCACCCATTAATGGTGGCACTAGATGGGAAGTACTCTTGGCGGGCTTCTCATCATCCAGGTGTATCATTAATGTAAGCCAACCACCTCCTGCTCGACTGTTGCTTGCTGTCCCTCATCAACTTCCTTCCTACACCTGCTACTCCTTCCTCCTCTATCTGTGTTCCCCCTCTTTCGACTGGTATACCACGCCCCTGTAACCCTCATCGGAAAACCTTCAAAGGCAGTGACCTGCTGCATGTAGCCATGCTTAATGCTCACTCTGCTATCAAACACTCTGCCAACATCTGCCTCCTCCTTGAAGACCTTGACCTCAATATCCTTGTTCTTACTGAGACATGGTTCAATGCCAGCTCAGTCATTTCTTTTGACTCCCTTCTCCCTGATGGCACAATACCATCTCCAAGCCTCACCCTAACTGTGCTGGCGGTGGGGATGCCCTGATCTTCCCTGAGTGGGTCCCTTCTTCACTCCTACCCACCCAGCCATACTCCTTCGAGAACCTGGTCTGCAAACTGGTCATCTCTCCCACTTCCTCCCTTTCCCCTGCCACTAGCTACAGGCCACCTGGCTCTAGCACCCTGTTCCTATCTGAATAGGCTAATTTTGGATCCTCTCTCCTCACATCTACCTCTAACCGCCTTCTCCTGGGTGACCTCAATATCCACCTTGACTCCCAATGATGGCGTCCACTCTCTTCTGTGACCTCTGCACCTGATGCTTGCTCTCCATTCTCCCCACTGGCCCTACACACTTGGCAGGACAGGCTCTCAATGCCTTGATTCACACTGATCTTTTGCTCTCTGCCCCACTCACAGCCCCACACTCCTGGTCAGACCACTCTCTCATTTCCTCTCACCTGGGTCCTCCCTGCCATCCAACCACACCTCCCCAAGCTCTGTCAACCTCGTTCATGGACATCCACCCAATAAAACAAGTGTCAGCTGCTGCCTTCACATCCACCTTCACCCACCCTCTCCTCTACTTCAGACTCTACCTCTGATTCCGCTGTCAGCAACCTTCATCTTGCCATGACTAACACTCTCAGCATTCTTGCCCCAGTCCTGAGGATCCGTCTGAAACATTCCAACAAGCATAACACGTGGTACAACTCTGAACTTGCAACCCTGAAATGCAAGTGCAGAGCTGCGGAATGGAAGTGGCAGACCTCAGGCTCACCCTCTGACAAACTGGCCTGTCGCCTTCTCCAAAGGCAATACTGACTTTCCATATGTTCCAAGAAAACGGCCCACATCCATGCTTGTGTCTCTGATGTATCCAACAACATGACTGAACTCTTTAAAATCTACAAGGAACTAGCCAACCCTTCCGCAGTCTCCACCTCACCTCTTCCCTCTCACGCCCTCTGCAATGCATCAGCCACACCCTTCACTGCAAAAACTCAGGACATCCAGAGCACTCTCTCTTCCTTTTCCTCCTCCCATCCCACTTCCACCCATGGCCTCCCATCCTCCCTCTGTCCTTCTCTTCTCCTTCTCTCCTATCATGTCTGATGAGGTCACTAGATATGTTGGCTCTATGAAGGTCTCCTCCAAACAGGCATCCCCCTGTGCTTCCAGAACTATTAGGAACAATATTGGCTCTCTTGCCCCTGCAACTGCTGATTTCTGCAATCACTCTCTTGCTAATGGGTCTTTCCCCTCTTTCCTCAAGCACTTTCTTGTACACCCCCTCCTGAAAAAACCTTACGCTGACCCCTCGTGTCTGGCTAACTACCACCTCATGTCTATCAGCTCATTCCTTGGTCAACTCTTGGAGAAGCTGGACTTCCCCCCAACTGATCCTGCATACTGAGCTTGTCGGTTGCCTACATGACCAACAATCTGGATTCCGAGCATCCAGAGGCACAGAAACTGCTCTCCTGATCACCCGTGAATAACTGCTCGCATCTCTTGACTCTAACTCTCCAGCCGTTTTCATTCTACTTGATCTCTCCTCTGCATTTGATACGGTCAACCACTCCATCCTCATAAAACGGCTCCACAATACATTTGGTATTTCGTGGCGGGCACTGACCTGGCTGACCTCCTTCCTCACTGATCATCCCTCACAGGTTATCCTGGGCTCTCTCTCCTCTCCCATCACAATTTGCACCTGTGGTCTTCCCCAGTGCTTCAACCTTCCCCCCTGGCTCTTTAACGTCTCTCCCCTTACTTCCAGTGTTATGTAGATAACACACAACTCTTCTTCAAAGTTCCGTCTGATCCTCTCCGTACTTGCGCGATCATTCCTGTCTGCCTACCGCCCATCCAGTCCTGGTGTGCCTCCAATGATCCCTGCCTCAATACCAGCAAGACTGAGATCCTTCCCAATGGGACTCCTGCTCCCACTTCACTCCGGCCCCCCTCCAGGGTCTCTCCCCCTTCTCCTTCACCTGAAGCCATAAACCTTGAAGTTGGCAGATTGATGGCATGATTATCAGTTGATCATACTTAAAAAACTCTCCAGGGTATTATTCAGTATACCCTGCAGTAGTTCACAACAATGAATTGTTAGTAATCACTGTATGAGCAGTATTATTTAGGTTTTGTTTAGAATTTCGGTTTTGTTTTTCCATTTATGTCATTTGTGCTATTTGTATTTCCCTAGAACATTTGTTTTAGGTTCTGTGTTCTTTGATATACTCAATGCAAATATGTATTATTCACTTTTCTATATTAAAATGCATTCAATTTTGAGATACTCCCCGTGACCTTTGTGCACAAAATAATTGTCTGAAATAATTATAAATTTACACAACACATTGTGTTGTTAGCAGCGTGGGCTTTTTCTTTGTTGATTATTGTACATTGCTCCCATCCACGCTTGCCCACATCAGCGTCCCTAATTTTCTGTAATACCAGAAACCTTAGAGTCATCTTCGACTCCAATCTTTCATTCCTCCCTCCCATCACATCCAGGTCATTTCCACGAAGGCCCATTTTCAACTCCACCTCATTCTTCATAGTAACTATAATTTATCCATTCTATGTTGGAATTCGAGTGGATTTAAAAATGTTAATACATGGCATTATAACTCTCCCTCATACGCTCAAACGTCGACAATCATAGTACAGGAAACTATGAATACATGGAAATTTACAACAAATGGCTTTACCATGTATTCAATGAAGGCCAAGCTTGGTAGGGGAGGGCGGCCCTACGGAGGGCTTGCAATCTGCATTAATAATAGCTTAAACACGAGTGCAAAGATGATACAGGGAACAGATAACATTCTAATAGTTGAATGTTCACTTCTTGATTAATCCCCAATACCATTCTTTATAATTGATATATAATGGAATCCCTCGAAAAAATGCCTTTGGACCTCATGCTGAATCAGCTAAATTCAACTCTGGAGGAGATACACTCACGCCACTCTACAAATTATATAATCATAGGAGGAGACTTTAATGCATGCTGCATTGGGCATGCACTCAAGAATACCAGATCTGCTCCTTCCACTCACCAACTCCAAGTGCAGGAGAATGGTGAAAGATGGAAATACTTTTTAAAAAGTTGGGACATATATTTTATATAATTTGATACTACTGCACTAACGTACATGTGGCGTAGAGATAAGATGCACTCCAGAATTGATTATTTCGCTGCTTCACAGACACTGGTGCCTCTAGCATCCCCTATATTTACAATGGATGCACACCTGGGGGACCACATAATCATTGGTACTATTATTAGGATGAAGGTAGAAATACTTCCTAAGGAAGTATTGCACTCAAAACGCTGCACGGTCTGCCGGCTAGCATAACAATGGCAGCCTGAACCGCGGCCAGCCGTCTCCAGTTCATTCCACTCAGCGGAGACGCTGATACGCGGAAACGCCTCTACATATATTTTGAGTGCAATTGCATGTGACATTGGAGCCCATGAGAAATTATCCTTTATCATTTACCCTAATCAGGCCTCAGTTGAAGGGCAAGTGCCCGAAACACGTGTCAGGCTACCTCAGTGTCAATTAAATCTACTATACCACTTTGGACTCAACTAGTGTTTATGCGCAGTGTGATTGCAAAACAATTGCTTTTGTGGTTCCTTACCTGGCGGCAGAATTGGCAAATCGCGCCTCCTGCATTCACCTGCAGCTCTATTCACTCCAACCAAATATATCAGATCCTTGCGCTGAACCTCAAACCTCCCCCCTTTGCCACTCAATTCGGTTAATACTTCCTACGGATCCTGTGCTATCACATGAAGGGATTGAGCGTCCTGCCATCTCTATAAAATGGAATGACAACTTATGTTGCAAAGTAAATAAAATGATTAAAGCAGTTATGCCTTCACTAGTACCGATTCCTTGGGATCAAAGTGACACTCAGAGTATCGGGAAGCACTTTACTGAGATGATTGCAGATATGCTGCTGTGAATAGGCGGATCTGTTTACAGACAAGGTACCAACCAATGCCCCCCCCCCCGCAATAGTGTGATACACAAATTAAAATGTGTCAAAAACAGACACATACGCAAATTAAAGAAAACCTGCCCTAACACTGAAGAATATTTAAAATTGAAAAGGAAAATCTGCAATATATACACCAACAAATGTTGCAACATTAAACAAAGTATTAAAATCAAAGACAATCAAAATATGATATCCAACCTCTGCACAAACAATAGGAGGTCGATATGGGCTATGCGCCGTAGTGGTGTGGATAGAAGAACAGAGGTGTTGGAATCTTCCATCTCTGCGTTAACTTGGACCATCAATATATGCAAAAAATACCAACTCCCCTTTTGGTTTTGCAATAAAACCCCCTGCCCTGTAAATATAACAACAGTCTCAGCTTGTCATTGGTCAGAAAAAGAAATAGAATGGGCGAGAGAAAAACTTAAATACTCAAAGCCCCAGGACCTGATGGGATTCCCACATGTGTGATGAAACAAGATCACAGCTTTTGGGCCTGGATATGCAAAATAAAATATGATAACATCTTTTAATTCCAGAAAATACCAACATTGTGGAACACTGCTATAGTAGTTCGTATGTGGAAAAAAGGCAGGCGTGAAGATCCAGCGAGCTATAGAGCTATTGCTCTGTTAGATACATCAGAGAAATAATTTTCCATTCTCGTTCTTAAAGAATTAGAATTCCATATGAAACGCAAAAATATGCTCTCTAGATTTCAAGTGGGATTTCGCCGCGCAATGGTACCCCACTGAATGCCACTATTCTAGCACATTTATTGGAAAAATCAAAAAACTGCGAATATGGCCCGATATATATGGCATCTCTGGATCTAACGTCTGCCTTCGATACAGTCATACGTTCCTTGTTATGGTCCAAACTAGAAGACATTGGGTTCGATCCCACTCTATTACACATGCTGGTTCTATTACATAAAAATTCCCAGGTACGCATTTGTATTAACAAACAAGGAACTCTGACCGAGGCAGTTGACACCCACATTGGTGTCAGACAGGGTTGCAATTTAGCATCAACACTGTTTAACGCCTATTTGAGTGACATGGACAACATATGGCAGGGGAAATTCATATACACTGCAAAACTTGGGAGCTTGAAAATACAGTGGTTGGCATTTGCGGACGACATTTTATTATTTTATTAACTCCATTCGGTTTACAAACAAAACTAGAACTCTTCACAGCATATGCACATGCACACAATTTGAAGGCAAACACAGCAAAATCAAATATCATCATATTTAACAATCTAAGGAAAAAATGTGTTGCATAGAAATGGTCGTTGGACAGTTCTCGAATAGAACGAACACCGGCAGTCAAACATCTTGGCTATAATTTATCTAACATGGCATCCAAAAATATGTGGAAATCCTTGATTCAAGACAAAATCAAGCCATTATACTCGCAAATGAAAATTATATTTAATAGATATTGCGAGTACTCTATGACTTCAGTATTTGAATATTACACCTTAAAGGTGGAAGCTATAGTGCTATATGGTTTAGATATGTGTCTGTTAAAAATAGGCCCTGATTTGGAAAAAAACGTTGAGGCTCTCTAATTCTATCCCTATAGCAGTATTTTGACATGAGCTCTGACTAATATCACTCTCTGCCCGCCTCGATTGGAGGCATCTTAATAACTTTGCAAAAATTCTTGATCCTCACAAAATTCCTTATATGAAAATATAGCCAACATGATGGCAGAAAAACATCCTAAATCCATCAAAAAATATTATGAGGAAATGCTATGCCTTTTGGAGAACATGAATGTGACAACTGAGGATCTTCAATTGCGTCTAACTTATGTAAAAAAAAAGTTATGTGAATATGACTGGATAACCACTATTGAGACTCTCCCGAAGTTCAAATTGTACACGGAAATTGCACAGTTTATCACCAAGTGTACTCCGAGATCGAGATACCTGATTCAATTTCTGGGCAAATTGGACCGGGACACATATTTACGCTTCAAATTAAATCAGTTTCCCACCCATGAAAAAACACAATACTGGAACAAAAAACCTAAAGGGGTGATACCTGGTGGAGGTCGATTCTGTGAAAATGTTGCAATAAAGGAAACCTTAAAACATCTTACAATATATTGCAAGTACTTTGAAACACAGCGCAATTCCATATTTGGGGAGACCAATGTCAGTTCCACGATACATGGGAGAGATTAGTTGTGGATTCGATGCATGTGGGGCATAAATGTGACGCTGATTCTGGCACTGGCGAGGGTACTGCGTATTATTGACGCAGAACTACAGCAAAAGCTAGCTGTGCACAGCGGCTCATTGAGCGCAAATTCCTAAATGTGGTTCCATGAGTATCATTGAAGAAAGATAAATGGCATAATACGGTTAGAGATATGCACAAAAGAACATGTACGAGCGAATATGTGAATGAAGCACGCAAATAGCCAGGTTGAAATAATTTAGGCTACAGTAAGATCCAATCTTAGGAAAACAGAAAAGCACAGGATGATGAGCCACAGGCAACAGAAATACAACAAACCAGTGTAAATGTACAACCGTGCACTAATGTTTTGAGGTTGGGAACTAAAGATGATGGTTTATTTCAATGAATTTGATGCTCATTCATTGCTTGTTTACATGTCGGAATATGAGAATCATCAATAGTAAGTGCCTTCCTTTGATGTAATATACTTAGAGAATCTTTTATGTATGAATTACAAAGATGATTTTTATGTTTTTAGAATGGTACACATGAAATATTAAGAAATGTTTTAAGAAGATAAATGTAAATGAAAGACATTGTTCTAAAAAAATGTATATGAAAGAAATATTGTTGTAAAGGTTTGTTAAAAAAACAACAAACAATAAAAATTAAAAAAAACTCCACCTCCTCAAAGGAATCCTTCCTTTCCTCACTTTCCCCCAGAAGCTCAATGCCTCTAGAGCTCTGGAACTCTCCAGGCTAGACTACTGCAACAGCCTCTTACTTAATCTACCCTCGTTCTCTCTACATCCTCTCAAGCTCATCCAGAATAGGGGTGGAAGACTTATTCTTGACCTCAAGCACAGGGACCGCATCTCTCCAGCCCTAACATCGCCCCATGAGCATCCCGGTTGTTGCAAGGGTCAAATTAGAATCCCTCTGCATCATCCATAAGGCTGTCTGGGGCCAGGTACTACGCTATTGAAGAGGGAGGGAGTGGGGGAAGGAGGGCCGGGTACTACGCTATCCACAACTGGTTCTCACCAAATACTCTCCCTCTGGATCTTTACCCTCCTCTGGTGCCAACTTTCTGTGTATCAAGCACTTCTCTAAACAGGGAGCCGGTGACCAATCTCTTGCCATCCTCTGGAACAGCCTTCCCCTTCTTCTCCACCTTGAGGCAGATCTCCTCAAATTCCGGAAGCTACTCCAGACTTTCCTTATCACCTCCTCCTTCCCCCACTCCCTCCCTCTTCAAACCCCACAGTCGCTCAGATTGGTGACCAGGGCCCTTATGTGTTCTTTTGGGTCCTAGCCTTCCCCCTCCAATTGCCTTCATCCGCTGTCCACTCGCACCACTTGCCTTTGGGCACCCACTTATTGTATTGCCAGTTGACCATTCTTACCAAGTGATCTCTGCCAGGCACTTAACAGCTGCTTGCAACTTACTCCCTAGCACTTCCCTCAGTGGAACTCCTAGCACTTACCCCCCCACCCTCATCCCCTCTCTCTCTGCACTTGCCCGTTCTTTCTCTCTTTCTTGCACTTGCACGATCTGAATGACACCTGGCCTAGTAGGATCGTTGTCTGTCTCCAATTGTTCCTCCCGCCTAGTCGCACCTTGAAACACTTGTGTATAGGCGCGTTACAAATGCCATATCATATCATATCATATACCTTCCTCTTCATTTCTATTATTGGCTTTCAATCGCATGTTCCTTCCCCATTGCTTTGAAACACAACTTACTTGATGTATAAGCACCTTACATATGCAGAACAAATAAATAAATACATTAATTTCCTTGTTCAGAGTTTGTGGCCACAGCTGTAGGCCACTCCCCCAAGAATCTGGCCACTGGCCACACACACTGTAGTAGTATGTGTATAGTAATTATAGGTACTGTAGGGGAAGTATACAGTATTTGTAATATGGTGGAATGATATCATTAATTGAAGTGTATATGGTATTTATGATTGTGGTACAATTGAGGGTATTGCATATGGAATATGTATTTGTTTTTCTGTGAAGATAATAAATAGGATAATACTACGGATGGCTACTTAGTTGCATATGGTAATAAAGCTGGATTCTCTGGTTCTTTTTTGTGTGAAAAAAACAGTATAATGAATATGATGTGATATGATATGGCATTTATAACGCGCCTATACACAAGTGTTTCAAGGCACGACGAGGCAAGGGAGTGGAAACAGAGGGAAGACAGACAACGATCCTACTAGGCCAGGTGACATTGAGATCACGCACGTATAAGGGAGAGGGGATGGTGAAAAGTGCAGGGGGAAAGGGGAGTGGTCATGCAATACATAGGATAACAGTAAATGAAATAAAGACCATGAATAAAAGTGTGGCCAGCTGGTGGCAAGTGCAAGGGTAAGTGCAGACATCAGGTGTCAAGTGCTGGTAGGGGGCTTTAGGAATACAGAAACAGCTCACGAGTGCAAGAGTTGCCAGGGGGGCAGTTCAGGTGTGCAATTGGTGGGGAGGGGAACTGGGCTCAAGATCAGAGGGTAGCCAGGTAACCAGTGCAATTTCAGATGCAGCCAGGAGATCATCAGGGGAAAGGAGGAGAGAAAGCAGAAGCAAAGAGGAAGGTCTTGAGGTGCTTCCGGAACCAGAGATGGTTCTCCTCAAGTTTCAGAGAGGCAGGGAGGCTGTTCCATAGGGAGGCCCCAGCAGACCAAAGAGATCTACCTCAAACTCGCTGCTTGGAGAAGCGACTAACCCTGAGGGAGTTGGAGGTGGATGAGTGAAGAGCTTGAGAAGGAAGATATTTAGGAAGAGAGAGTTGATGGTTTTGGGGTACCAGACCCCAGAAGGCCTTGTTGACAATGCAGAGGGTTTTGAACTTAATCCTCGATGCCACTGGGAGCCAGTGGAGAGATTTCAGTCCTGGAGAGATACGACCCCGGGGCTTGAGGCCAAGGACAAGTCTCACTGTCCTGTTTTAGATGAGTTGCAGAGGGCGGAGAGATTGAATGGAGGCAGATTTAGAAAGAGGCTGTTCAGTAGTCCAGCCTAGAGAGAACCAGAGCTCTGGAGACAGTGAGCTTCTTGGGGAAGGAGAGGAAGGGAAGAATACCTCTGAGGAGGTGCAGCTGGTAGTGTGAATTCTTAGAGACATCAGAGATTTGAGGAGAGAAGGAAAGCGTGGAGTCGAAGATGATCCCTAGGTTTTTAGCCTCACAGGTGAGAGCAGGAAGAGTGGCAAGAGAGGCCGGCCAGAGAGTGACAGGAAAGGAGGGAGCCGGTGTGCCGATGAGGAGAATCTCAGTCTTACTAGCATTAAGGCAGAGATCATTGGCGGCGCACCACTCCTGGATGGCAGACAGACAGTCAGAGATGAGAGAAGGAGAAGAGGTGGCAGAAAGGAGCCGGAAAATGAGTTGAGTGTCATCCGCATAGCACTGAAAGTTGGAGCAGACAGCAGCAATGCAGTGGGCAAGAAGTACCAGGTATTGGAGAGTGGTTAGACCCCTGGGGAACATCACAGGTAGAGATAGAGATAGAAGAGAGGAAGGATCCAAGTTGGACCTGGGAGGGTCGATCGAAGAGGAAGGAGGTCAGCCAGGTTGGCATGGTTGACCGTGTCAAAGGCAGAAGAGAGATCAAGTAAGATGAGGACACCGGGGATGTTGGAGTCAAGATTAGAGAGCAGGTCTTCACGGATGTTCAGGAGAGCAGTTCTGTGCTTCTGGTAGCTCTGAATCCAGACTGATGGTCATGGAGACAGCCAACAGATTAAGAGGAAAGGAGTGATGGAGATTGGACGATAGCCAGACAGGAAGGGTCGGCAGAGGGTTTCTTAAGAAGAGGGTGCACAAGGGAGTGTTCTGGGGGGAGGGGAAGACTCCAGTGGCAAAGGAGTGGTTGCAGAAATCAGCCAGCATGTCAATGTGGTCCTTGATGGTTTTGGAGGAACAGGGGTGTACCTGTTTCAACAAGACTTTCATAGATCGGACTTGTCTAGAAACCTTGTCTGAGGAGAACAGGGGAAAGGAATTGAAGGAGCAAGGAGAGGTGGCTAATGAAGGGTCAGAAGAAGAGCAGGAAGTAGAGGGAGGAAGGGGAGAGGAAGAGAGAGGAAGAGAGAGAGGACAGGATGTCCTGAGTTTTAGAGATGAAATGAGAAGCCAGGGCCATGCAGATGGCCTGGGAAGGCACAGGCGATGTAGAGACGGCAGCAGGATTGGCTAGCTCCTTGCACTTTTGAAAGAGTTTGGCTGAGTTGTTAGATGCTGCGGTGATGCAGGCTTGGGTGTTCGCTCTCTTCTTGGTGCAGACAGAAAGCTGGTATTGCCTTTGGAGCAGGCGGCAGGCCAGTTTGTCAGATGATGTACCAGAAGCATGCCATTTCCTCTCAGCCACCCTGCACTTGTGTTTAAGGTTGACTTGCATTTAATTTGTTAAACAAGATCATTTAAAACCTTTAATTGTATACAATTGTTCATAAAGAATTACTTTTTTGATCCTCGCAAATAGTACTTTCTATGTACTATGTTTGGTACAACATTAGTGTGTGCTACACTGTTGTTGTATTGACATGAAATATTCATTGTGCCATTGGGAAAAAAAATCCATAGTGGATTCAGAAAAACCTACTGTAATTACATGCAGTTTTTGGCATTTACATAGTTTGACATGTACATGTTACAGAATAGTTGTGTGTGGTAGCATAGATATATTATGTGAGCGTAAATGTGATAGTATGTTTGTTTGAAGTGTGTTTTAATGATGGGAATGTTTAAAGTAGTTAGATACCTGTTGGCACATTCCAACTGTATTGGACAAGATGTTCTGCATTAACAATAACTGTGATGTCATATTTGAAGTGTATTACAATGAATGGCGTTTTTAATGTAGTTAGATACCTGTTGGATTTTGAAAGTACTATTAAAGTATTTTGGATGCAGTTAGATATCCGTTTGTGTATTCTAACTGTTTATCGTACTATACGTTAGTGAGTACATTTGGCGTGAAGGAATATTAAGTAGGCATTCATTAAATTTGGTGGTGATGTTGGTGTATGCAATGATATTGGATTTTACACAAAGTATTGCAGTAACAAGAACTGTGATGGCATATTTGAAGTGTATTACAATGAACAGTATTTTTAAAGTAGTTAGCTACCCATTGGTGTGTAACTGTACTATTGTAGTATTATAGATGTAGTTAGATACCGGTTTGTGACTTCTAACTGTTTATTGCAACTATACGTTAGTGACTAAATGTGGATTGAAGGAATATTAAGGAGGCATTTGTTAGATTTGCTGGTAATGTATGTTTTGGAGTAACGGAAGTGTTGTTACATTAAAACCAACCACATATTTTTATTGACACATGCAGTATAGTGGCCTGAACTGGTTGCAGCGCCAGAGTGTTAGATTATGCCTACTGTTGTGAAGGTTTTCTTGCCAAGAGATATTTGGCTGTGTGTGAAGCTAATAAGCTTACAGTTTCTTTTGGTACCATCTGCATTGTACCTTAGAAGCATTAGTATCACATATTGACCATGTAAATGTATTTGTTTGCTGGAACGATTGTCTGAATTACAAAGAAGGGCATTATATGGCATGATTTGCATTCTGCAGAAGCGGGTGAAATGGAATGGATTCACAATTTGGCATGGATACATACACAAATTCGTCATTAGGGATGTGCTTTTGGGAAACATGGTCTCAGAGAGTGTGGTTTAATCATATCTTCCTCCTTTTCTTCTGTGAAAGAGTAGAGGAAAAGAATGTGCTTCTATACTTTTCTGCAATATGCTGATTGGGGATCCTTTGGTTTAACACATGCATCTTCTATGGTGTTTTTTGAGTGCAATGAGTGTATTGTATACTGGTCTAAAATGTTGGCTGCAGTAACAGGATCAACAAGTTCAAATTGGCCAGTTTGTGTTGAATCCTGAATTATTTGGGTGGTTTCTCTTACGTTTTCCTCTATGTTTATATCTTTTTAGCGTTAATTGTTTTCTTTGAGATATTGTAGGGCTTGTCTAACTTTGTTTAAGTCGATTAGTTGTGCCAAATTCTTTTGTATTTTGTTGGTACACCGTTAACAAGTACAATCAACGATTGATCTATTGGCCATTGTACTCCTACATGTTCCATACAATCTAATGGCAAATATTCTACTTTTCCACTAATGCCCTTTAGTAACTCAGATGGAGGCAATTTGGCTGTTTTTAGTTGAAGGCGTGTTATAGCTTGAAATGGGTGTCCCGTTTGGATTATAATGCTCTCATACAAGTTAAGTTGTTGGAGAGTCTTTGGAGGTGGGAAATAGTTAGAGCACATGACATGATAGAATTTGATTATTGTCAATAGTTGTGTTGCAGTACGTGCAAACTTTTGAGGGGTCAATTATTCTGTATTTATTTTCTGTTGTTAGATATAAAGCTTATTGAACCCATTGGGATTCCTAATTCTCCTCTATTTTGTAGGCCATATCAACTATTTTTGTGCTCTTTTTTATAAAAAGATTCTGCGACAATAGACACATACTTGGGCTGGTATTTCAACAGAAGTGTTTTGAAATTTAGCTATTCCTTTTTTTGTATTTGGTTGGTGTTTGGTGAGGTTTTCGCTAATATTTTATGGTTACTGAATTTTCTAAGTCAACTTCAGTTCCAAAATAATTACTTTGGATGTGCTCTATTTCTCAAAGGAGTGCTTTGGCTGGTCCATGTAGGAGAATGTTATTTAAATGGTGCAGTTCTAGAGCAGGAGTTTTTGCATAGTCTATGTACAAGATTTTGTATAGTGGAAACAATGTGTTGCTAACATTTTGATGCAGTGGAAGGTGAATGTCCTCACAGTCCAGTGTCACTGCGCAGCAGGCAGGAGTCCATGGTCTGTAAAATTTTAATTATACTTTTGTATTTTAGTTTCACATAGTGATTGAGGAATTGTCGTAAAGATTTGAAGGGTTGTTGGTGTAGATTAAATATTGTGCTGCATGTCAATTTGAACACTGGAGAGTTTGTTCAGATGAAAGGAACATTTGGTTGAAGGTTTTTCTGAGAAGTTTTTTCTACAAGGGTTTCTTTTGCCATAATGGTGTCTCCTACCATTTCATACCCTTGGTCTTTACTGTCTATGGCAATAGTTTTTTTTGTTCTTGTTCATAAGCTTCGTCATTGAAATGTTGTTCTGTGCTGCTTGTGTTAATCCATTCACCTTCACAGGAGTTTGAAAAGTTATCTATATTGACATTGCCATATTTAGAAGTACTTTTTGTAATGTATTGATTCATTTAGTTAGTGGTTTCATTCTGTTTAAAATTAATATAAGCATCTTCCTCTTTAATAGAAATGCGCTGTCAATTAGAGCTTCAAGGTCTTCTGCAGTAGTTCTTAAGATCGTGGCTTTTTAGAGTTTGTGAAGTACTCTACGGTGGCTATTTTTTTGTAAAATTAATGTTCTCGAATGCTTTACTGTGGCTACGTTAACATTGGTAGATATAGTGTTAGGTTCATTACTAGGTCTGCTTTTGTTTGTACATCTTTTTTTACTTTTAGTTTTTGCAAGAAGGGCCTTATTTGTTTAGTGGTGGCTCATTTAGTTTTGTTGAGTGAGGTTACCAGATGTTTTGTTTTAATGTTTTCTATACATTGTTTTAGAGGTGGATGAGTAAATGACTTGCTTTTATTTTTATCTGCTCTATTTCTCCTTTGTTTTCTACAGAGCTGGTTTTTAGTAGGTATTCTGTTCTGTCTTTTGGGAAAATAGAAATTTTGAGTTTGAAAATTGTGAAATGTGTATGCATCTATTATGCGAGGGTGTATGGGTGTGATATTAGAGATGAATAGAGTGCTGTCTGATTATGTAGTGGGATGATAGTTGTGGTTGGGAAGTTTGTAAGAGTAAGAGTCTGTACAGGTGTGATGGGCTTGGGATAGAGAGTAAGGGGGTGGTGGTTTGATTGAATAAGTAGGGACATTATGATGTTTTGAGGGAAAACAGTGGTTGTTATAATGGTATGCTTTAGTGCATAGGTATGAGGGTTGTGTGGGTGTAATAGAAAATGGGCAAGGAAGTGTGTGTATGTGTGGTAATGTGTAATAGTGATTTGGAATTCAATGAGTGTGAAACTTGTTGGGTTGGAAATAGGACCTCATGTGGATAGGGGTTTGGAATAATAAGGTAGTACAATTGTGGTATATAAGTTGATGAGAGATTGATGTGTTGTTAGCCAGTAAGGAATGGGTGGTTTATTGAATAAAGAGCAATGTTTAGATGGGAATAGAAATAGTGTGAATGTTGCAATATAATGAGTAAGAGGGAAATACAATGTTGTTGACTTGAAAATACGAGTACATTGTTACAATTACAGAGATATACATGCATTATTAATTAATGTACTTACTTTGTAGGATGTGAAGAGTGTTCTTTTTTTTGGTAGCTGTCTTCGTCAATCTTCTTTTTTAGTGTAATTGTAAAAGAAAGTTAGTGGGTAAATGTGGTCATGGTGAAGTACTTTTAGTAAGAGAGGTTGTTATTTATGAGGTTAGGCGGAGTTGTTCAGAAAAATAGTTTATAAGTTGGGTTATGGGCGCTGCAGGAAAGTATATTAACTATGTTGTTAGAACAATTGGAGTATGAGTAGTGCTGTTTGGAACATTACAAGGAACAGGGCAAAAATCAGTGTGTAAAAAAGATACATATTTAGGTTATTTTTGTGCTGGTGATTTTAATAAAAGAAGTACTGTGTTTGCGGTGCAGTGTATTTGTAATGTGTTGCAGTGCTTTTAAAGAATATAGAAACTGTGGCTTAGTGGTAATGCAATGGTGGATTGTAGTTGCAGCAGTGTTTGGTGTCTTATAGTAGTGGTTAGAAAAGAACAGTACTTTATATGTAAGGTGAAGTGGTGTATATAGATACTTTGGAAGTGTAAACATACGTGTGAGCAGGTGGAGAATTTGGTGAAAATCCGTCCAGCGGTTTGGGCAGTAGGCATGAGCAAATTCTTTTTTCCATTGCGTCTATGGGAAAAAACAAACTTTTGGGACTCCCCATATACCTTTACGCCCCCTTCACAAAACCGCATCAAACTTTGCACAGTCAATCTGACAGGGCCATATTCTTTCTTTGCAAAGTTTTGTGAGGATTCGTTCAAGGGGGGAGCTGTTATGAGTGACACAAAAAGTGCTTTTCCTAGGGGTTGAGCAACTTAACCATACCTACAGGGGCGCTACCGTAGGACGTGTAGTATACAATGCCATTGCTCTAGCGTATGGCATAGCTAGGGTTAAGATGAAGCTTATGGAGTTTCCGAAAATAACTTTCAACCCAAAAATCTTAAAACCGGCCAAGACAACTTTCCCATTTTCTTGCTTGCACATAGATTTCATCAGGAATTCATACAATGAAAGAAAATGTGCATGTCGAATTAGCCATTTTTGAGATATTAATATTTTCAAATGTATCTATATTTTATACGTGCCCAGAATAACTGTGCATCTTTCAGACAAACTTTAGTAAGAGGTGTGTGAGCTTTGCAGTAGATACATAACACATTTTATATCTCAAAACTCACATAAAAAAATGGCTGACTTTGTTGTCAGTTTTTAGTGGCGTATAAGATTTACAGTACATACAGTACGCAGTTTATCTCACACAACTCACATTAAAGGAAGGGTTGATTTTGATGTCTGTTGTCAGGAGTTGCCATGAATCGCCATTTTTAATACAAACTGTACAAACAGGTGTATGAGTTTCACATTCTATACATTACACAAACTCTTAGGACACAAGCTCCTAGGACACAAGCGCATACAACATGCACAGACACGAGAAATGATGCTATGACATGGGCACCTACGACATGCACATCTATGGCATGTGTACCTAAGACATATGGATCTAAGGCAAACGGTCCAACGACAGATGCTCTTACGACATGTGCTCCTGCGACACACGCTCCTACGACGCACACTTCAGCAACACATTCTCCTAGAACACATGCTCCTATGACACAAATAGCTATGACACACAAACCTACGACACATACACATATGACACAGGCAACTATGGCACAGGCAACTACGGCTAAAAACTTTGCTACTCTTATGATACACATTGTTACAACATGGTCATACAACACACGTTACTATGACAAAGCCTAGTATGGTGCATGCTCTTAAGACACACATTCCTACTGCACATTGTGCTCTAGCACCTTGAAGCGTCTCTTGTGCTAGAGGGAATTACCAATAAAGATCTCAGAACAAATAACTGGACAGACTCAATGAATATGGCAAAGTACTACTTCATTCTCAATTTAATAAAGCAGGGTCAACTGGCAGACATCAGACGGATGCTTGTACACTCACACACAAATTTGATTACACAGAGGTTTTATTCCTCAATATGTGTCATCTATGACATCATCCTACATGGCAAACCATGAAACTTATTAGCGGGAGGGATTGGTTAGGGGAACATATATACTTTTAGAATGCATACTGGTTAGTACTTCATTGGCTGTCGCTTATCTGTAAAACACTCCTCAAACAACCTCGAAATACATACAATATTGATTATAGTGAACCAAATGGCAGCAGATTGGACTATGCAACATTGTATAACAGGTTGCCTCATAGACCCACTGATTGGTTGGCATTCTCAACCAACCTTGGACTTTCAGCTCGGCTAGCAGCACGTAAGGAAACCGAAACCCAGGTGCTTGAATCACGTCACATTACTCCCCACGTTCCCAATTAGTCCATCATCTAGCCAACTTTTCCCATCTCTAGATGACCTAGTAGCCTGCTCTCTGTTCTGGGACATTAAAGGGAGTATATGCACATTACTATCTTTATCTGAGGCTTAATGAATAGCACTTGTTTTCGACTTCTGATTCACATGTCAAGAGACCACAAATGTGTCCATTTCAGCCTCTTACTTATTGCTATTTGATTTAATTTTACTCAGTGTCATAGCTCCTCTTGGCCTCTAGAGACTCGCCGTCTCTACCTTCTATAGAATTTATACACTTTTAATTGCCCAATACTTGGCTCTTGCAGATATTTTCTTCTCTTTTAATCTAAGAGAGTTATGTCTCGTCCATGGCTTATCCGTCTGCCTCCCTTTGTGCTTTGCAGCTTTTCCTGATGCCAAGCCAACATAGACTCCTTATAGTTTTGGCACACAAAGCTGTTCTTCCAGTGTCTACTGACTCTGCAACCCTAATCTGCTTCTGAGGTAGCTGAATTGAATATTGACAAGAGTCAGCGTCCATTTTCCAACTATGGCCGTCTTTGCCACGTTATATATCCCTCCTTAGCAAGATTCTATGCATCTTTTCTCCATTGTGTCGCTGTGTAGTTGCACTTATTGGTCAGCAAGTTACTTTGTCTTCTTTTGCATTCATGATCATGTTATCGTTTCGTACATGTTTCTCTTATCACTTCAGTTACATTGTTACTCTTAAGTATTTTCATATTGTTTCAGTATGTCCTCATACAGCTTCTTTATGACATCACTCTGCCCTCGTCAGATTTCACTCAGCACTTCATGATGTCCAATGGTGCATGCTGACAACCTTCCACACTTTCAGTGCTAGGGTACATGGGATACGGTTGTCTGTGTACATATTGCCTCTTTTGCACTCAATGCGGTATAGGCATGACACATGGAGTCTCACATAGGGCCCTTCCCCTGTTGTTGCAGTATGACAGTGGTGAGGGGGCTGAAGTTAGAGAAAATGCATCCAACTGCTCCTCTACTTCCTCCCTCTGGTTGAGTTCTCAACCACATTCCTCTCTTCATTCTCCTTTATCATCTCTTCATACTGTTGTTTCATTGGGACCCATATCTTTGTCACCACCCTCAGATGACCTGCATTCTTTATATGTTCATCCACAGTCCAGGTCATGTGATAGCAATCTCCTGGTGATGGACAGAATATCCATTGTTCTACATATTTTTTAATGAGCCTTAGGATAGAAGAACTTTGTTCCTGAAGGCACAAGGGTACTTTTCGTTATATTATCATGGGTACGTTCCTCATTTTGTATCTGATCACCAGTTCCAGCATCTATATCAATCATGATTTTCATCCCAATAGCTTTCCCGGCTATCTTCTGGCATTGTCCCAAGATGATCCTTATGAGACAAAAACAAAGCAATAACAACGCTATTACCGGTCTAAGTAATTTGAAGGCATTTTCCAACCAATTTGGAATGCATGAGAAAAGAGGCGAAAACCAGCCTCCCTCCTCTGTCTTGGCTACTTCATCCACCATTTCTGAGTGCAAGGTTGACAATATTATTATTGCTTCTGTCAAAATCCCATTGTCTTCATCATGGGCAGGGCTAATGTACAGCAAGAAGGCTCGATCTTGGCGCTCACACCTCCTTCCATTGCTGTAATTAAGTCCAGTAAATACTTGTACTGGAGGGCCATAAGCCTGATTGCTCTCAACTCTTCTCTGCTCAGATTAAATCCTTTTATTGTCGTATTGATTGTTTGCAGCAACTCTCATCTGGTGATTTGCAGCCACTTGGTGTTCACTGCAGTCTGAATTCCTGGCAGAAATATAGCTGTACATATCATTGCTGTTCTGATGAACAACGTATGCTCATCTCGAATGGGATAATATGCTTCTAATGATTTTGCTGAGAAGTAATTATCTCTCCTCTGTCTGCTTTCTTGAAATGACCTTTTCTTCCTCAGGTGTGTGTCCATTTTTGGGAAGTCTGTAATCTGCAGGTCACTTTGTGGTACTACTAATGCTGGTATGCTTATCAGAACCAATGAACAAACTCCTCCCCATTTTGGTGGCAACTTTATATATGCTCTTGATTCACAGGCCCAAAAATGGTCCATCAGGACTGCTGCTCCTTCCTTCATGCCTGGTACATCGAAAACACGGTCACACATGAGGTTTTCTCTAATTTTCATTGTGCCATTATTTCTGAAGCATAAAGACACATTCTTCGGGGTTAGTATCTTAAATGGCCCCCCCTCATTGTCACCCATGTGTACAATCTTACAATCTTAAGCCATTGGTTTTTGCATTCCTTTTCTGCATTTGCCACAACTACTTGCCATTGGCTAGTTAATGCTGTCTCTTTGCACACAACCAATCCTTCAGCACATGCTTCTGGAGTAAGCACTGTCCCTTTAATTTGTAGTTGACCTATTTCACAGCATTCTCGTATTTCCTTCCCTTGCTTATCCTTCCATTGTAACATTTTATTTTTCATCAATCTTGATTCCTGCTCCATTTTTTCCAGGCTGTTCGCATTTTATTATTTTATATATTGTTTCTGGCTTTTCTCTTGACTTTATTTCCTGTACATAATTGTCTTCTCTTTGAGATGTCACTTTATTCATCCACACTTTGAATGTTGTTCTGCCTTGAAACTGTTGTCTGGTTAGGCAAAGTGCAAGACCTGTCAGGCATTGTGCCTTTTCCAGTAATACTTCTGTTGCTATGAATATTTCAGAGGTTCCCAAAGCATGAGGTATAAGGGAACACACATAGCAGCTTTCATCTCTGATTTCTTCTTCCCACCTTTTTCATGTGCTGATACCTTAGGTTATTCTTTAAATTAGCCGATTTATCAAGATATGTTTTTATATCTCTATGATCTTCCCCATCATCCCATAAATGCGTAGTAACAGCATAAAACATGCTTACGTGATTTCCTCAGGGGCAACAGTAAATGTTTCATTGTCACTATCCATATCTGTATTATTTCTTATAGCATGTCTAAATGTCATAATAATCAATAGGGAAACACAAATCATAATGCAGAATGACAACACAATTATTATTCCATGGAAACTCATCGATTTTCTTGATGGTAATGAACCTCTTATATTCTGAAACCTCCTCATTTTTGCTCAAACATTGAAGATGTATTTCTGTAAGTCTCTATGAATCACATCTCTATATCAAGAACTGCAAGATGATTGCAATAATTATTCTAAAAATAATATGACTTTTCTTAAGATTTCCAATAAACTGTATTATGTTATGACATTGACATATCTTCTAATTAGAGCTGGATAAGACTGTAATATGTGCAAAAAAACAGCATACAAGAATGTGTGTAATGATATTGCAATAGGTAATATAAAGATGAAGTGTGATTTTCTTCTTTCAGCTCTGGTAATTTAACACACTGTCTTTTGTACCTATTTTAAAGGATAACTGCAAGTCTGTTTACTCATTGTCAAATGTTAAAAGATACCTGCCTTTACTCTAGGGTGCTGCTGTGTTCTTCAATTCCCTTGTCTTTACTCTTGGTCATAGAATGGTTTTGCATATGCAGAACTTCTTCTCTTGCTTCACCGTGACTAGCTGCAGGAGGGGTTGGGGTTTCACCTTTCTGTGTTTTGATGTGCAAATGAAGGCAGGCTCTTTGTCCTTTTAACGTGGCTACTGTGACTTCTTCCACCTTGTATGGACCTTAATAGCAGAGAGTACTCCAAATTCGTACAAACTTTTGGACCAAAACCCGGTCTCCTGGGTATAGTATTGGTTGTTTTGACAAATCCTCTGCTTCAATGGGTTGATCATTGTAGGTGCCTTTCCCCGGCTTACTACGTATAAGAGAAAATAAAATAACCAACACAACCCCTGTTGGGGAAGGAGGCACTGAGACCCAGTTGCAAGAGTTCAAAGGATGGTTTATTTCTCCAGCTAGGAAATAACCCAAAAAACCCTCCAAAACATTTACATCATCACATATATATATATATATATATATATATATATATATATATATATATATATATATATATATATATATATATATATATATATATATATCAATGAAAGTAACTCTAACAGAAAATACTAAATGGACCCGATTGGCCAGGCGGTGTGGTGCTGTAGGTGTGGGTGGCATCTCTTGCTTCTGATTGGCTGAGTGGCTGACGAGATGATGGACGTCAAATATATTGTACTCCACGCAGGTCAGGGTCCGGTCACTGTGGTCACTGCCTAAGCTAATATGTTGCATTCGTAAAACACTAAATAACAAATTATCTGAACATTGTATGCTGCTTTTCATATTTCTACACAAATCACACATAGGGCCTCATTACACGTTAATGACAACGGTGACCGTTAACCCTTACCGCCGTACTACGAGGTCCCTTAGCGGGTTGGTGCTTTAACGCCTGCTTTTTGCAGGCGTTAAAAACCAACCCGCTAAGGGACCTCGGAGCTAATTACGGCACCGCAAAATTGCGGTGCCGTAATTAGCGCCTTCCCCATTCCCATAGAGCCCTATGGGGCAGAAATGGGAATGGGGAAGGGCAATGGCGGAAGGGGGATTTACCGCCCCACCAACCTTGGAATGGGGCGGTAAATCCCCTTTCCGCCAAGGCGGTGCCGGTATTTTACCGGCATGAGCCATGGCGCTAATAGCGCCATGGCTCACCGCCTTCCGTGTAATGAGGCCCATAGTATTCATTGTCAGTACAATTGGGTAATTTGTGGCTTTAATTGGAGGCCTTGACCTTTATTGTGCATGTAAAAAGAGTCAAGCTGTGTTTCACATATCTCCTAAGCTATAGACCTATTAGTGTAAGTAAAAACATATATTGTGGCAAAGTGCTTAAGGTTAGTAGTGGGTGTGTTGGGTGGGTTTCGCAGCACAGGCGAGGGTCTGGCACTTGAAAGAAATACCTTACAGGGAGCGCAGGGTCAGGATGGCAATAAATTGCTCTAAATGGGGGTGGGTGGCTTGCACGTTTATGGGGACGAACGAGCAGAAGGTGCTTAGCTCATCCTGGTTCACATGCTGGTTCTCATGCTAAGAGTGATCTCAGAGGAAGAAAACTGTATCATATTGGTTGTTGCAACTTTCTCCAGCTTCAGCGTGAGAATCGGAGCGCAGAGCTTTCCTTCGCAGGGGGAGTGCAAGGGTGGGGGCCAGCCAGCTGCCTGCGCGCCTTGTGTGTGTGTCTCTGTCCTTGGTTGTTGCGGTGGAAGGGGGAGCTGAGCCTTGCTGTACTATCGCAGTGAGGCCTGTTTACCCAAGATGGAGTCGAAAAGGGGCACATCTATGTAGCGGTCAACCGTGGTTAACTTTACATAAGGGCAAGGGGCAACCCCACTATCGGAGGCACGTGGTCCAAGTCTCGTACTGAGGAGTGTACGGCGCGAGGGGACCTGGGGGCCCCTCACTCCCATACATTCCCCCCTTTCATTACATCTAAAGTAACAAACTACTTATCTTGTTCTTTCCGTTCTCCCTTCAGTAGCGCTCAGCTTCAGCCACAGCCTCATCCCAAGCAGGTGTACCCTTTATTGGCATCCATGCTTTGCACACACTTCTTAAGCTGTTACCCCTTCTTGCGTATTCTTCTGGGGTGACCATTAAGTATATCCCTGGATCATCAAAAAAGGAAAGAGTGTCGCTATGCCGGGGGTAGAGAGCTAAAGTGGGGGTCATTTGATTCCTAGGCCTCCCCTGAGTATCTCTATGTATAAGCAATAAATGCTAGGGTCAATTTTTTGAGAAAATAAATCCTCTTAGTACAATATATGAGATACAACCGTGAGTCATTTTTCACATAACAAACTTTTTTTAATATATATAATATAATCAGGGCTGGACTGGGAACCAAAAGTGGCCCTGGACATTTTTTTCAAAGTGGCCCCATATTTTGCCGAAGGAGTGAGCACAGCGTGTGAGCCCAACCCTTCTATGAGGAGATTGCGAGTATCCCCTAAGAAGATGTTGAATAGAATGTGTTCAAATTAGTGAATTTAAACCATGTTCAAATCATATATGGATTTAAAAAAATCATTTTTTAAATAAGTTCATGATGTCGCAAAGTAGTTCTTCAATGGACTAGATGGTTGGCATTAGTGGCGGCTGCTATCATAGGGCGGCAGGGCGCCACCCCCCCTCCCACCAGGACCCCCACCAGTGACTCAGTGTGTTAAACAGATTCAGAAGATGTTAAAGTTCTTCTGAATCTGTAGCAGCGCAGGGGCGCAGTGGAGACAACCTTCTATTGTCGCAACCGGGCCAGCCCATGAATAGGATTCCTATTCATGGGCCAGCTGCAACAGCGGGCGCGTCCCGTTTTACATTGCTCTTGCCCATAGTAAAGTGTGTATAGCTCGTAGCCATCTCTGTGTATCTATCTTTCTATCTATCCATCTTTTTCTGTATAACTCTTGTGCCTATGTGGAGTAAACATGGGCATTTTTTGTCAGTACGTTTATATCGTAAGCTCACCTGCATTTTGAGCTACATGCTGTGACAGATTCACTCATAAGGGGCTAGCAGAGTGAGACAGGGGAACTGAGAGGGTACCTTCCCCATGTCCCATTGTGATACATGTGTGATCATCCAGCCTCCCCACCTCAGAACCTGCAGCGAGAATGATAAAGGAGGTAGGGAAGGAATCTCTAGAGCGTAAGGGGTGGAATTTACGGAGGGCAAAAACACATAATGGAGGGAGTGATTCCTGGCATGGTCATTCATTGAATCATTAGCCTTTCATCCTTCTGAGGTCGATAATGGAGTACCACTCTGTGGAATAATAATGTCTTCTGTTATTTCAGCGCTCTGAGACCTATGGGTGTGTAGCGCTATATAAGAAATGTATTATTATTACTATTATGTTGAGGCTTGATTAAAGTGAGCTGCAAGAGTTCCCATGAGGAGGTGTTTTGGGCGGGGAAGGACAGCAACTGGGTGGGAATGGCCATAGGGATTACCATGGCCATAGGCAGTCAATGGGTGGGTAAATAACCATAACATTTAAGTTGTTCTGTTCTGTTTTTGTTTTATAAATAAGGCAACACATTTTGGTGGGGTGGAGGGGCTAATCCTTCAAATGTAGGGAGGGTAACTTCAGGGACTTTGGGGACAGGGCAAACTCAGTGGTATGGGGGCATCTAAGTTCTTTACCCATTGTAATGAGACTTTTCTGGTGCAGCTTCAATGTTACAAGCAGTTAACTCCCTAATTCACGTCTGAAACCATTTTAATACTACTCTGAGCCTATGTTGCCCTTTCTCAGACCAGTCTCTGTACACTATAGTACCAGCTATTCTCAATACAAGCTGCTGTAAAATACACCATCACACTTGCACACATAAGAATAATTTACCACCATTAGTATATTAAACCTAATGCTTTTTGTCATATTTCAGTGGGTTTTTTGGACAGTAAATTGCACATTTTGGAGGCCATGTTTCAAATAATTCCACCCCTTGAGTGGTGAAGGCTTGCGCACTGCGCGCGCATGCTCACAAATTGCCCCGGGGAAATTTACGCCCCACCAGGTTTCAAACTCACCAGCCGCCACTGGTTGGCATATACCCAGGAGTAGCAGGTCCTAAGCGGTCTCCAGCTATTCTCTGAAGATCAGGATCTTGAGTCCTGTGTTGAAATGCAGGCGCATTGAAGCCCTCAGTATGGTGTTCCAGTAGGCCGGGGGCGGGCACAGCAATAGAAGGCCTGTCTCCTGGTCTAATCTCGAATCGTGCAATGGTCTAGCATTACACCTGAGGCACGAGTAGACATGTTTACAGGCAATGGTTGCCTTATGTGTCATGCAGGCAGTTTTGATGAATGTCCAGGATGGCTGGGAAGTCTCCTGTGTGATTAATGCATGCAGCAAAAACAGCACAGATGTCTGAATAGCACACACCCCCATGTCTCATTAGTACACTCTTTGACCACTTGCGTTCACTGAATACAGACAAGTCTTGCATTCAATACTAAACAGACATGGCTTTGCGCACGGCAGTGTATATTCGAATGGTACACATTGGACACGACTGGAGGACCCCCAATGTGTGAGCCATATACTCATACATTGAACTGACATGTCCAAATTATACAGAGCATAGCACGAGTATGCGCTCAACAAAAACCTTGCATGCATCTGAGCTACCCAAACAGTGCATTGCTACAGAACATGCAGTGTGTACCATGTGCATGCACTGACATGTTACTCCATGTCTGAGTGAAGGAATATGCGTGTCATTTAACACAGGCTGCATACTTGATTGGGACACTCGTTACAAGGACCCAGGCCATGTGCTGCGTGTGCTGTCATGCCATGACATGCCACAAACAAGTGCCCAGCTGAAGGCTGTGATGCGTGCTTCCTCGAGTCATATGGATATGCTCTGTCATGAGACCACATCACACACTCAGCTCAATTCACTAAAAAGAATACTGTTGCTTAGTCATGCTGAGGTTTTCTACTAAGCAGAAGCACCGGCTTATGTTAATGCAACATAACATTCCCAGTTCTAGGGACGTCGAGGTTACAATGCAAATCCTAAAAAGGATAATGATTTGTTATTTATATGGCACTTTCGCCAAAGAACATATTTACACACAATCATCATAGAAACTGAAGTTGGTACTCATTTATGGACCTCAGATGAAAGGCTGAGTTGGCCTTGCCGGGATTTGAACCTGCGGCCTGCAGATCGCACATAGATCACAGCAGCAAGCTCTCAACCCACTGAGCTATCTTCAGGTTAAAACAAGCCAATGATAGGATGAGGTTCAGGGAAGGAAGTCAGGCCCTCCAGTCAACGTGCATAATAGGGTAGCCCGCTTGCTAAGGTCGTTGGGGGATAAATAAAAAAGCCAATCACTGCGGGGAGTATATCATATGCGACTGGCAACATGAGCCAATTACTGCCCCAAAGCCAGTCACCTGATGTCAGTATCTCTGTCCCTCCATGCACCAAACCCAGCCAAATAGTCACACCAGGAACCTCACAGTGGTGTCTGAGCCTCTCAGTGCACAAAAAACAAACCAAACGCGATGGCAAGTCCTTGGTATAAATTGCTCTAAAACATGGGAAGAAGATCCAGCTCGCATATAGGCATAATTATAGCCAAAAACACCAGCAACAAAGCAATGTCTTCTGCAAAGCATACAAATTAGAAGTGCTTACATTTTGGTCAAAGCGCTATAGAGAGAAGTAATTAGCTTAAACACCAGAGAATCTCACTGCAGCAAACAGTTGAGTGAATGACGGAACGTCGCATTGCAACAAGCCTAGCCTTGCCATAATAAAGGAATGTCCAATATTCCCCTGCACCAATCATAGCCACATGGATCAATTTCTGGGCCTCTCGTTGAACTACCCACTCAGAAGTACAGGTGCGCAATTCCCGTAAGGTGCTGCAGTGAAACATAAAATGTATGAGAACAGGAGGCAAATCACTCGGCGACCAAGTATGAAAGAGCTACTGTAGATTAACGGAGTACAGACAGTAGAGGGATGTCAAAGCGTAACAAGGGGAGGCACGGCTGCTAAGCATGGGCTTGGGAAGGGGGTTTCTGGTGGAGACTTATCGGAGCCCTGTGAGAAGCCGGAACTGTGTATCGGTATGTTCTACAAGAAAGGTGGTACACACAGTGTGCTTGGGGCTCAAATGGAGCCCTTCATTTGTAAGGGTGGTGAAGTGTGTAACGGGGTTGCACTTGCCACTGGAGCAGTATCCTGGGATGCCAGCGGGCTGTAGTCGAATTTATAAGATATGGGGAAATGGGTAAGAGGGAGTCCAGGTTTCCTGAAACGTAAGGCAGTCCACAATGGTGGGCGCCATTAGTCGGTAACTGGCACTTTATCATGTAATTTACAAGGAACAGCAACTAAATACGACTGTGACAGCAGGGCTAAGACAGGCAGTATAGCCTGCTGTGCTATGACGCCGGGAGAGGGCAAAGCCCAGAATGCAATTGGCCGGACCTGCACCAGGGCATGCATGGTGCAGGAAGAAGGGGACATAACATCTTGGGACCTGCTTACCGAAATCACGCCATTGCGAAGAAGGCCTCGCCGCCGCTGCCCTGGCAGTGGCACCGGACACCAAACACTTCTTTGCCCGCACTGTCGGCCCGGCTGCAGCAGCCTGCCCTGCACCTGACCTGTGTGCTGTGACGCAATGTGTGTGCAGGGGCAGGCAGGGCACGTGCGGTTTCGGTTTCCTGGTGCCATCCCAGGCAGCCCTCATGCGCAGGCGTGCAGGCGCACAGCCCAGCCCTGGAAAGAAAAAAGAAATGCGCAGGCAGCGCCAGCGTCAGCGTGCTGTGGGTGGTGGCAGACGGCAGGCAGCCAATTCATGCAAACCACCCAGGTGGATTCAAGCGACGCACATATCCATATCCTTCCACGTCAAAGAGGCCCTATCCACAGAGGCCTACCGAGGGATGTCCCGGTGTCCCGGTGGGACAGTCCAGCCCTGAATATAATATATGTCAAGCATTAGACGAGTGAAAAATCAACAAAGAACTAACAGAGAAAAAGCAACAACAAAACTTTTTCGTGAATCTTCAAACATATAAAACAAATTGGTGCGGTGTGGCACACACCTAAATTCGAACTGTTATTTCATCACAGAAAGAAATGCATTAAAGTCAAAAACGGTGGTGTCCGAAGAGCAACAGATATGTAGAGCGGTAAAGATTTGGAAAACTGAAAAGATATAACCGGAAATACGGTTAATGTTGGCAGCAAAGTGGTAGGACCTGGGTATGTCTATCTGTCCTGCCAGGGTCTCGGGGAGAATTCTATCCAAGACAAACACCCTTTTGTTGTGCTGCTCTAATCAAGGAGTCTATCCTTAATGTTCCCAGAGTGAAGATCTGGAAAAATAAAATCAAGACAGAAATGGCCTGGGATTATTGTTCAGGTATATCGTCTGTTTCCGAGGTTTTGCCAACGCAGTGGGGGAATCTATTCCAATGGAGGCGAAAGGATGTGTGGGTGGAAGAAAAAATCCCAGCACTCCCCTCACGTTCTTGCGTTTCGGCGGAGACTGGTCCCATAAAGGTTAAGGATCAGTTTTAATGTTCCGCCTTCTTCAGGGCTGGTGAGTTCTGCAAGGAGAATGAAGTAAAGGAAGAGTTCAGTGTAAAGAGGAAAGGAAAGACTGTAAACAAATAGAGTGTGAGTTCCCTACCATAGGTATCCTGATAGCTAGGTGAACATTTTTAAAAATGAAGTGCGGTCGTGAAAATTGCACTTGAAATAAAATCTCCATAGTCAAAGAAATAAATAAATAATAAAACTAGTGGTAAAGTCACCAAGCACTTCCTCCTGTGTCTGCCTAAAAACAGGGAAGTGGTGGAAAAGAAGTGATCTCATTCTAATCCAGCATGCTCCCCAATGGTGGTGCCCCACAAACCGAGTGCTCCCCGCTTGTACCAAACATGTGGAAATCATGATGGGTACCTGGACGTCTATTAGGGAACAGATCCAGTGTGTACGGCGGTGCCGTGGAGCACCCGAGGGGAAACACGAACAGCACTGCTGTGTAGTTCCAAGCGGGCCCGCTGCAGTCAGCTGCAGTCAGGGCAGCCGTCAGCTGAAAAAACGAAAAGAAGGAGGGGGGGGGCGGGGAGAGGGAAATTGTAAGTGGAGCGCAGGCGGATTGAGAAATTCTGCGCCGGAGTGGGCGAAAAAATGACTAAATAGAAAATAAGGGAAATGTAGAGGGCGTCTCACCTGGGTAGTCTGCGTATCGTGTACGCGGACAGAGTGAAAAGCTTGCTCTGTGTAGTGCAGGGCGAGGCCTGTCTGTGACGGAAGACGCCGAGCTGGAATGTGAACGTTCGTAGTGGGCGGGAGGGGGAGACGTGTCAGGTCTTGATTGGCAGTCAGGGTCAAGCCCGCATCCTCAGCATGACTCAACCAATGAGTCTGCGCGGTGCTTCATGAAGCGAGCCTGTGGCGTAGCTCGGTAGCCAGGGAAACGCCTGGAATGCGCCCGTAGGCACAGCGGAATAGCCACAATGGGCGTGCAACATCCACAGGGAGTCGGCCTGCAGAACAGAATGTCGATGCGGACTGGGGGTGTGTACAAAAGTCCGCTGGAGCGGTACAGGTGGGCTAGGCCCTCAGGAAGGGGTGGAGAGGAGGAAGGTGGGAGGGGGGGAAGAAAAGAGAGGAGGGAGGGGGGGGAAGAAAGGGAAAGGGAAAAGGGAAATAGGGGAGGATAAAGATTCTGTAGGGGCTAGCTCGAATCCCACATGAGGATATCGTGGAATCATAAGGTGATGAGGTGTGTTAATATGTTCCCCCACCAGGAGGGGACTGCATCAAAAGTGCGTGTGGGTGGGGGGAACAGTCCACAGTAAATAGTGGGCATGGATGAGCTGGTCCTAATTCAAAAGATGTCTGTTTAAAACTGGGGAATGTTAAGTTCATTTAAGCCATGTTCACAGGTGTCCAAACGATGGATCCAGTCTGGTTTGGACGTTGGGACCTGATTCGACCCTTTCTAATACCCACCACAGGAGGTCATCTGGTGTATGTCGATGCTCTAGGTAATGTGTTACCATCGGTGATGTAGTGAGCTTACAGCGAATCCTAGATCGATGTTCGGATATGCGGGTCCCCACCTTGCGTGTGGTCTGACCTACATATCTGTATCCACATGGGCATTGAATGCAATAGATTACCTGGCTGCTCTTACAATTCGTGTGGTGTTTCAAGGTCCATGGTCTCCCATTAATGAGAAAAGACTTGGTTTTCATGGTAAATTTACATACTGAACATGATCCGCACGGGAAATGCCCAGTGATTTTGCGTAAATTCCATGGTCCAGTGGTGAGAACGTCCCGTGTGTGCACAGAATGTACTAAATGTTCTCTAATATTCCTCCCTCTCTTAGAGGCAAATCTAGGAAGTGGTTCCTCTGGTAACATTAGCCTCACTATAGGCCAGAATTTTTTAATAGACCTTTTGATTTGAAATGAGTTAGGGCCATGTGTGGTGACACATGTGATCCTGTCTTCGGTTACCTGTTCTCGTGATGGCTCAGATGTCAAGAGGCTGTCTCGATTGGTGAACCTTGCTCTTTTCTGGGCAGTGGAAACCAGTTTTTTAGGATACCCTCTTTGGTGAAGTCTTTCCGTCAGTCGATCCGAGTGTGTATAGTAATCCGGTAATGAAGTGCAGTTCCTCCTGATTTGCAGGAACTGCCCGTATGGTAAATTCTGTTGGACGTGATGTGGGTGGTCACTTCTAAAGTGAAGCAGAGTGTTACGGTCTGTCGGTTTTCTGTAAAGATTACATGTGAGTTTGTTGGTTGTATTGGATATTTCTAGATCCAAAAAGTGGATAGTCTGGCGGTCAAATTCCATTGTGAACTGAATATTGTTATCACAGGCATTGAGCCATAGTAGGAAATTCCCTAGGGAGGATTCATCCCCTGACCACAGAAAAATTATGTCGTCAATATACCTCTGCCAATTGTGTATGTGTACCAGCCATGGAATAGTTTGGTTGTACACATATTTATCTTCGAAGGATGCCATAAATAGGATGGCCAAACTGGGGGCGAATGTTGCCCCCATGGCCGTACCCTTGATTTGTAGAAAGAATTGTTTATTGAAAATGAAGAAATTTTTACTCAAGGCTAATGTCAGAAGTTCAATGATGAATTCAGCCGGGACCCTAGATTGTGTGCTACTGTGGGTCAAGTGTTCGTAAAAACAATCAATGGCTGCCTCTTGAGGTATGGACGTGTAAAGTGATTTGATGTCAAGGGTGACTAGATATTGAGAAGTGGGGTCAAACGGAAGGCCTTCAAATAATTGGATGGTGTGAGTCGTGTCGCGAAGATATGATCTGGTACCGATGCTAATGGGTTTCAAAAAATAGTCAATGAATCTACCGATGGGTTCCAGTATGGAACCGCACCCCGACACAATAGGTCGCCCTGGTGGGTTCCGAATGTCTTTGTGTATTTTGGGAAGGGCGTACAAACATGGAGTACGTTCCTGGGAGGAGGTCAGAAAGGATGCTTCTTTAGGTGTGATCCAATCCCGGTCAACTGCGTAAGCTACCATCTCTGCAATCTCTGTTGTGATTTCACGAGTGGGATCTAATTTAAGTGGACGGTAGCTAGTCTTGACCTCAAGTAGGTCCATAATCATGTAACAGTATTGTTCGTTGGTCATGATTACGATTCCACCCCCCTTATCAGCCGGTTTTATCACAATGTTGGTGTTCTCAGCTAATTGTTTAAGAGCTATTCTTTTTTTCTTGGTAAGGTTCTGGCGTGTAGAGATATTCTTTTTGCTCAGTTTCTTAATGTCCCTTAACACGCATCTTTCGAAAGTAATGCGATCCTGTGGTATCTGTCCTTCAGTGGGCATAAACGTAGAGGGGGGTCGGAGACCGGTGTCGTTATTGTCCTCCGTATTTTCATGTTCATTAAAAAAGACACAAAGTCTTAGAGTCCGGAAGAATCTTCTCATTTCAACTTCTGTTTTATACCAATCCGTATTGGCCGTGGGGACAAAAGACAGACCCTTAGTAAGGACAGAAATTTGTCCAGATGTAAGATTTGTTGCCGCCAAATTGAAAATAGGTAGTATGGCATGCTGTGATGTTATCGTTGGCGTCTCCCTTGTCTCAGACGTCTGCATTGGCCCTGATATGGCATGTTCCATGGTCCAGGGTACATGGGTGGACCCCATCCTCCTCCCTGACCTCCTCTTCCTAAAAAAGGAAATTGTGGTAGTTGGGGGCCTGGGAACTGTTGTGGATCAAAATGGGGTGTATATGGTGGATAGCTAAAGTTGGATCCACTGCCTGAGGATCCACTGCTGGATCCAGAGAAGGTCACTCTTCTTCTTCCTCCCCGCCCTCTATTATTGCCAGCCCCGCCTCGTTGTTTATGTGTATTTATATAGTCAGCTGTTGTATAACGGTATATCCCACCATCCCCATCCAAATCTATCCAAACCTTGTTATACCACAGCAAGTCCTTTGGTTCTTTAATGGTAGTGTGATGTAGATTATGGACCACGTCCCCATACTGCCTATAGATGGCAGTCATTCTATACTGCGGTGTGGTGTATTCTCCAGTTTGTACTTGGGCATCTATCAGAGTAGCCACCGTTGTCTGTCGGCCCACAGTTACCATCATCATCGCTGAATTAGGCATATTATTTTCACAGCATCTTAGTCCCAGTTGGCACACACAGAATATTAGGAGAAGAAAGACAATAATGGGAATGAGTATCTTTGCTGCTAGGTTCACCCATGATGGTATCCAGCTGAACAGATTGTCGACCACGTGCTGTTGTCTGCTCCACCTTCCGTTCTCATTCTTTCTCCTAAATTATGCACTGCTGTTATTACGTGTGACAGTGTCCCGTTATCAGCATCTGAAGTTGGTACGAACGTGCAGCACGCCCACCCAATTTTTTGCAAACACCGCCGTCCATCGCCATGATAAGATCTAAGACATATCTGTTTTGCATCGTCATTAGGCGCAGTGCATGGAGCTCTATTTTTATGATGTTGAATCCTTCTTCAGTGTCGTTAGCCAGCTGGATGACCTCCCAGCCTGTTATCTGCAGCCATTTCACATTTGTGCTGGCTTGAACGCCTGGTGCTAGAAATGATGCAAAAAATGTCTCTGCAGATGAGAAAAACTTGTACTGCTGTGGGATTTCAGCAAGGAGTTCTGACGATTTGACGAAATATAATTGGATCTTTTGCTGCGTGACAACTTGGTTCTCAATGTTTCTTCTGACAATAGTTCATATGCTGGGGGCTCCGTGATTGTCTCATCGGGCGCTGTCGATGGTTCAGCCGATTGCCCTGCTGCCGATATGTCAGCTGATTGGCCTGCTGTCGAACTGTCAGCCGAAGGCCTTGCTGTAAACTGAACGTGGCTCTCTGGTATCACCATTAGTGCTGAGTGAAGTATGGCTAGGGCATAAGTGCCCCTCCAGGATGCTGGGAGATGCAGGTAAACTCGTTTGCCACAGACCCAGTATATATCCATTAATGCGGCAGTGCCTTTTTTCATATCTGGTATTATAAAAGTCTTATTGCACTGCTGTGCATTTCCCATATTCACCTTCCCTTCTACATGGAAGCAAAGTTTGTGCTGTATTTCCTTTTGAATCTTTATGGGTTTCTCTAGTGGTGTGACCCATGTCAGCTTGGTGATATGCTGTGACCAGATGGGGATGCGCGTTTCTTTTGCTCTCTCGTATGTTTCATCTGGCAGCCCTCGAAGCCCCTCAGCTCTGCATTCAATTGTTTCATCATGCCACTTGTTGTCTGCCTACCTTGTCCCTTTTATGATGAAAAATGGCTCTTGGAGGCAAATTACTCCTTATCTTCTGCTGGTGCATGTTTGTTCGTTTTCAAATTTTTCCATGGTGACTGTGTGTGCCCGAAATGTCTTTTTTATTCTACATAGCATCAGATGAATCAAACATTGGGCCTCAGACAAGGGTACTTTCTGTGGAATTAACATTTTTGGGGTTCCAGTTGCAGGAGGAATAAGTGAACACACGTAGCAACTTTCATTACTTGCTTGCTTTGCTGCGGTGCTCATGTCTGAATACCATTTATTTGATTGGTCAGGGTGTCGGGGGTCCTCTATTTCATCTAACCCCAGGTTGTGATAAATATCATATCTGTTTTTTCCCCGCCCCCCTTTTTCTCCTCCTTCGTTTTGTTTTTTAATTGGGTACCAACTCGTTGATATTGCAGCGGGAATATTCTGGACCATGCGTCATCAATGTTGTTCATGGTGACATGTGTGTATTCAGTAGTGGTTTCTGGTGCCGTGTATGTGTGCATGCTTGTATTTCTGGAGTTAGTCAACCAATAGTAATCGTCATTTACACAGCATCCAGGCTCTATTTCCTTGGCCATAGTATTACTCAACAATGGGATAGCAGTTTTGTTTTCATGCGATGGTTCATAGGGTGGCGTTGTATTTATACTTTTCGATTCAACGTTATAAGTGTCCTTCCAAATGGTTGTTACTCCAGTCCATATTAGTTTAGACCCTGGTTTTATCATGTTAGCCCCGCTCCCCCCTTTGTTCATTTCATTTGCCACAAATAAAACGACGTTATACCAAATAAAATAAAACATCATTATTGCAAATAGTATGACAGCATATTTTATAACGCATTCCACATTGCTTAATCTACTGGCCCTAGTGGCATCCCTATTTCTATCTAACATTTCTGCCTGCTCAGCCGTTTCATCGCATTGGCTCATGTTGAACCCATGTGAGCGAGACAAATTCGTTAAGTCATCATGAAAAGAAACATATTTGCAATTGTTCATTCTTTTTCATCTTTTTGCTAAGTTAGGCATTAACAATTTCTTTCCATTTATCATAAAAACAATGAAGAAAAATAGGAAAAATAACACAATTCATATGAGAGTAAGAGAGGAAAAAAGAGAAAAAGAGAGAGAGAGAGAGAGAGATAGAATATGTAAAAAAACATTTTGCTTTTTTACTATACTTTTCCTCTCTTAGTTGCAGTTTTCGTCATGTCAGACTGTGTTAGTAATGCCATCCACACAGTCTATTTCGTTTTGGGGGAGTGCAACACTGCGCGCCCTTCTCAGGTCCGAGAGGTGCACCCAGTATTTCAGTCCCTTCACCTTAACTGCAGTTGGTGTGCTGTACACCACTGTGTATGGACCATGAAATCTTGGTGAATTCCACCTTCTTACAAAGCTTCTAACATAGATGTGTTCCCCTGGCATTAATGGCCCCTCCGGGCTATCTGCTGCTGGCATGGAGGTGTCTTTTGCTACATCTTCAATAAATGGCGGAGCAATTTGTTTTGCTATGCTGCGTACTGCGCGCGTTAGCTGTGCTAGGTATTCCTTAAACTCTTCCCACAACACTATGGCAGCCCGGTGTGCATCAGACGCCCTCCTAACAGGAGAGAGCGGCGTGTGCATTCTTCTCCCCGTCACGATTTCGTGGGGGCTCAAATGGTGATCCTTGCATGGTTGATTTCTGAGTTGGAACAGCGCTAAGGCAGACAATATATCCAATTATTTTTCAACGTGCTGCATAATTTCGATAAATTGCTTTTGAACAGCCCGTTGATCCTCTCTACATCTCCATTGGCCATTGGATGATAAATCGAACATAGTTTATGTTTCACCCCCAGAAGGGAGGTTACCTCTTTGAAAAGATCATTCACAAAGTGCGTGCCGTTGTCTGAAGGGATCACATCACAGATTCCCCACCGCGAGAATACTTCTCACACAAGGAACTTGGCAGCACATTTTGCATCAGGATGGGGGCAGGGGCCCGCTTCCACCCACCGTGAAAAAGGGCATACCACCACAATCAAGTATCTCGCTCCATTACATCTTTCTCCCATATCAGCGTAGTCGATATGTAGTTCTCTGAATGGACCTGTAGGGTGTGGCAAAGTGCCATGCAGAGTTCGTAATGTCATTCCTGAATTGTAAGTTTGGCATGTAGTACATTCAATCACAAATTTAGACAAGTATTCGTGCAGATTGGGAACAAACCAATCCTCCTGAATGTCTGAGGCGATGTGTTGTTTTGCAACGTGAGCTGGGAAGTGCAGTTGTTGGAACGCTACTTATCTTTGCTGACCTGGCACTGAAAAAACGTTGTCACCTACGACCGGTACGCCACGGAATGGTGCAAGGGCACCATTTGCAGCCGCTGCAAAAGGGTTATTGTTTATGTTCCCTACTGAGTTTTGTCTTGCCATGGGCTGTAGTGCGTTTTGATGTTGCGGCTGCTGCTGTTGCTGCTGTTGTGGGGCTGGCTGTCTTTGTTGCATTTGGGGGTCATAGCAGTACTGATCTTGTTGTCCCCCCTCCCCATTGGAGCTCCACAAGGGCTACCTGGGTGTGGGCAGCCCCACCCCTGTTCATTGTTCATGGGCTGCTGCTGCCCTTGAAAATACCCTGATGGTCGCATTCTACAATCTCGTGAATAATGTCCCCACCTTCCACAATTCCAACATGACCCCTGTTGTCCTCCTCTTGGTCCTTGCCCACCATACCCTCTGTTTTCCATTCCTCCGTATCCTCCCCTCTGCCCACGGTACCCACCTCTTCCTTGGGCCGGCCTGTTCTGCCACTGTAATCCTTGGCATGGCTGTTCCTCTCCATTCCACTGTCCTCGGTCCTCTCCAACCCACTGCGCTGCTATCCCAACGGGCCTTCCTCCCGTGTTTCCCTCTCCTTCGTTTTCTCTGTCTGCGGTTACACTGGCGGTAATGGCGGCGACCTTCACTAATTTTGTCTGCACTAGTTTTGCTTCGTCGGCCAGCCTCTTTTGTGAGACCTCCTTTTCCTTCTCTTTTATCCTCCTCCAATGGTGTACAATTATGCTCTGAATTTCAGGCCACCCTTTGGCTTCGATCCCAGCTATTTTGTCCAAGGCCTTCTGCACCTCTTTCGGCAACCCCTTTTTAATGATAAAATAAAATAAGGCTGTTGATTGATTCCATGCCGTACCAGTTTCACTTCTCCATAAGTCTTGCACTCGCAAAATGAATTGCGCAGGATCCTCGCTCTCCTCCATCGTGCACTGCATCACTGCATGTAAATCTGGAACATCTGGAAATGCACGCCGCAATGAATCCCACACTTGTGCTCGAACATTGTTGAATGGTGATCCATCGTGGCGATCACAGCTCATTGTTACTCCCGGGAACCCTGCCCTTTCCTAGATTGTGTCTGCTTGGTCCCCGATTGCTGATACTAGTAAGCTTTTCACATCACCTATAGCTAACGGCACGCCTGCCATGTTCTTCTCAAATACATGTATCCACTTACCTGCTCCTCCCGTCAGCGGGGGGAGGAGTTTTAACAGGTTGTTTTTGTCCATTTGGGCCCACGGGATATAGTTTGGCCTACCTGCTCCTTTATGTATCAGTGGCATTTGTAGTTTCTGTTTCTTTCCTGTTTTGCTCGTTCTCCCTTTTTTCGTTTTACTTACTAGTATGTTCCCTGTACTCCCTTTTCGTTGTCTTAATCTACCCTGCCATAATGGTGGTGATAGTGTGTCTGGGTAACGGCAGTTTGGCAGTGGGGAACCCTCTGCGGCAGCTGCCTCTTCGTATTCATCTAAATCATCCCATACTTCTTCTATTTCTGACTCTGGCTCGTTATTATCCTCCCAGTTTTCCTTGGGTTCACTTCCTTGGCTTTCACCCTGATCTCCACTTTGTTGACTCTCTGGTGTATCTGGGCATATAATTCTCACTGGCTTGTTATTCAATTGGAACAGGAACTGTCCTGACTGCCACTCTTGTTCTTGTCTTTGCTGTGATGATGTCCCTTGTGACGCTATAGATTGTCCTGATACCGAGACTGCTGGGGTTGCATTGCTTGCTGCCCCTATCGGAGGTGTGAGATCTGCCAGTGACAGCAGGGGTACCTCCCCTCCCCCTGGCAGCATTTGCCCCTTGTCGCATAGAGCTCTTAACCGTGTTATTTCCATTTGTGCGTGTGCCAGCTGGCGATTTAAATCTCCTGTTAAACGTGCTAGGTTCACAGGAGGTGCACTTGTGGGGCTGTACAGGCCTTCTTTGTCATATGGTGGGGGTTTAGGGGCTGTTGCCCCGCAAGGAGCAGTGGGGGTGGGTGGTATATGCACGGGCTCACTAAACCCCACTGCTGGCCTGGTCATTAAGGGATAGATTTTTGTTACTTTGTTCTCGGTTGTAGTTGTTGAGCATTCCCCTTTTGGTGTCCCGTTTACTTCTTCAGGTATTTTCTGCTTTTCTATCATTCGGCTTGTGCCTACCTCTGCCGTGAGGGTAACTTCCTCGAACATTCGCCATAAATCTAATACTTCTCTCCGGTTCTGTAATTGTTTCCCTTTGTATCGTGCTAGCAAACGTGTTGATACTAGGTCCAACACTCTTTTGTCGAATGACCCTCCTTCTGGCCAAATTGGTATAACCCCAACTCCTTTTATCTCAGTGATCCACTGATCGTGATACTTCTGTATCCTGTCGCTATATAGTGGAAGGTGCTGGCAAATATGTGCTAGTGGCATTACTCCCCCCATGGCAATGCTTCTTTTCCTTTCTTGTGTGTTCTGGTACCCTTGAGTCCCTTCCCACCTCTCACTTGATATGTCAGTTACAATATGTGAAAATACATTCTTTATCAATGCTCGCAATTATGGTATGTCACATTAGCTGTTCTTTCTGAGAGGTGTTACCTGGTCACCTCTTACAATTTATTTCTTTGTCTATTATTCATTAATCAACAAGTTACTTGTACTGAAATACTTTAGCGTGTTCAACAGGACATATACACAAAGCAGACCAACAAACATATAATCATGCAACATACACATGCACGGCCTGCGCGCGTTTGTTCTTTCCCTATTCCCGTTACTGTCCCCGGTTTTTCTTCTTCCCTATTCTACCTACTATTTCGCATTCACTCCCCACCTCTTTCACCTTATTATGTCTCAAGATTTCTTACCTCCACGGAAAAAAAATATTCTAAAACTACTCTGAGTCTACTCAATATACGAGACCCCTACTATTTTCTCTTTATCTCTATTCTGCACTTGGTCGGGACAAATGCTGCGCGGCACCGCCTTCTACCCCGTACGGGCTAGGATACCACTTCTATTCTTCTCACTTCTTACAACACCTAATGGCCATATAAAGGATAGATCAGAAAAGCCTCGCCGTCACTCACACAGACCCTATTCTTAACTACCTTCCCTTTGTTGCTAATTCCCTTCTTCCCGTATTTCCCCTTACCTTCCTTTGGGGTCTTTGCAACCGGGACTCCATGTGTTCAATCAGGTACTCCGATGGTCACCGCTCACGGCCGGACCTCGCTCATGTCCGTCCCCCAACCAAGCCATGGCCTGCCTTGGCGAGCAGCCTTTTTGATCGGGTATTCGTCAACCGGGAACCCTTGACCCTTTCTTCTTGATGTGCACAGACTGGTCAACCGCGGAGGCGATGGTCTTGCTGGGGGCATCCTGGATCTCGCTGCCGGGCGGTGCAGGCCTCGAGGCACCTCTCTAAATCACGTTGCGGGGTCACCAAAAATGTATTTGTCTTTCCCCGGCTTACTACGTGTAAGAGAAAATATAATAACCAACACAACCCCTGTCGGGGAAGGAGGCACTGAGACCTGGCTGCAAGAGTTCAAAGGATGGTTTATTTCTCCAGCTAGGAAATAACCCAAAAAACCCTCCAAAACATTTACATCATCACTCATATATATATCAATTAAAGTAACTCTAACAAAAAATACTAAATGGACCCGATTGGCCAGGCTGTGTGGTGTTGTAGGTGTGGGTGGCATCTCTTCCTTCTGATTGGCTGAGTGGCTGATGAGATGATGGACGTCAAATATCTTGTGCTCCACGCAGGTCAGGGTCCGGTTACTGTGGTCACTACCTAAGCTAATATGTTGCATTCGTAAAACACAAAATAACAAATTATCTAAACATTTATGCTACTTTTCATATTTCTACACAAATCACACATAGTATTTATTGTCAGTACAATTGGGTCATTTGTGGCTTTAATTGGAGGCCTTGACCTTTATTGTGCATTTAAAAAGAGTCAAGCTGTGTTTCACATATCTCCTAAGCTTTAGACCTATTAGTGTAAGTAAAAACATATATTGTGGCAAAGTGCTTAAGGTTAGTAGTGGGTGTGTTGGGTGGGTTTCGCAGCACAGGCGAGGGTCTGGATCTTGAAAGAAATACCTTACAGGGAGCGCAGGGTCAGGATGGCAATAAATTGCTCTAAATGGGGGTGGGTGGGTTGCACCTTTATGGGGACGAACAAGCAGAAAGTGCTTAGCTCATCCTGGTTCACATGCTGGTTCTCATGCTAAGAGCGATCTCAGAGGAAGAAAACTGTATCATATTGGTTGTTGCAACTTTCTCCAGCTTCAGCGTGAGAATGGGAGCGCAGAGCTTTCCTTCGCAGGGGGAGTGCAAGGGTGGGGGCCAGCCAGCTGCCTGTGCGCCTTGTGTGTGTGTCTCTGTCCTTGGCTGTTGCGGTGGAAGGGGGAGCTGAGCCTTGCTGTACTATCGCAGTGTGGCCTGTTTACCCAAGATGGAGTCGAAAAGGGGCACAAAAGATGGATGCTCCGTGTCCTGCCCAGTAGTCCCATCTATGTAGCGGTCAACCGTGGTCAACTTAACATAAGTCCAAGGGGCAACCCCACTACCGGAGGCACGTGGTCCAAGTCTCGTACTGAGGAGTGTACGCGCGAGGGGGCCTGGGGGCCCCTCGCTCCCATACATCATCTTTGTCACTTCTCTTTGACCCCTCCCTTCGATTCTTGACTTTTTGAGACATGAAAGAAACACTTGCAGTCATTGCTGTTAGGTAATCATGAATCTCATCACCTAGTGCCTTTGCTACACTATGGGCATCATTTTGTAACCTAGTTGGAGGAGCAAGGGGTGTTCTCATACAGAAACCATTCACCAACTCACGAGGAGTTAGATGGTGATCTGATCCAGGCTGGTTCCTTAGAGCATATAAGGCTAGGGTAGGTAATCTAGCCATCTCTCCTTGTTGCACTGGAGTGCCGTTTGAGCATTTGAGTGGAAGAAGCCCCTCCTTTTCCAGCAGATTCAGAGTACATGGTCACTTTCTCATCTTCGAATTTCTGTGCAGCTATAAGCGCCATTAATTTTGCAGCCCGTGCTGAGCAATACGAAGGTAATCTCGCGCTTGTCACTACTTCAAATTCACCCTCTCGGTTCAGCTTTAATACCACTTATTGAGTATGCCTTTCGCCAGTCATTTGGTCAATGTTTGAAGAATCATCAATAAAAAAAGTCCCCCCTCCCGAGAGCATTTTCTCTAGAATGGGGAATTTCATTATAGCTTTCAGTATAAGTTGTGCAATCATGTACATAGTCATCCCCTCCTACTGGTTCAGCTATGAACATTGATGGGTTCACTGTCTTACATCTGACAATTTTAATCACAGGATTCAATATAATTATCTCATACCCTGATGCTTTTTGTGTGGTCAATGTATGTTTGGGTCGCAAATAATGCATGCTCAACAAATATTGTTACTGATATTGTTACTGAACACCCCATTTTTATACTTGAAAGTTTTTCAATCATGAATGCAGAATCAGATAAAGGCTGCTCACAAGGATAATGCCCTCTCATAACTGGATCGAAAATCCCACTATAATATGCTAATGGTTTGTGTCCATGTCATAATGTTGTTTCCTATCTAATGATTGCTGTCCTGACTTCTCCATTCAAATGGGAAAATAAATACAATTTTTCATGGTAATCTGGAATTCCCAGCACAGGGGCTTACTGATGGGCTTTTTTAATTCTGAAAATCCTTCAGTCATCTCATCTGTCCATATTAATTTACTCTTGCCCACATGTGTTTCCTTAAGCCCTTTTAAAAGTGGTTCAATATATGTACTGTAGTCGAAAACCCAGGCCTTATAATAATTACATAGGGCTAAATATTGTTGCATTTCCGGCACTGTTTTATGTTCTGAGGTCTTCATATTTGTTTTTGCTCTATCAGGCGTTGCTTTCCTCCCATTATGAGAAATCAACGGTCCTGTATGCAAAACTGCTTCCTGATAGTAATGTAGCTTCTCTTTGTCCACTTTATATCCTGTCTCTGAGAGGATATTCATAAGCTGAACAGAATCTTCTCTACATCTTTCTTGTGTCTCACTGCACACCAACATGTCATCCACATATTAAACTATTGCACTTTCAAGCTGAACATTGCCTACATCCATCTGGAGGACTCTATTAAAGATTGGAGGGAACTCACAGTACCCATGGGGTAATCGTGTATGTTTCAGGCTGATCGTTCTACAAGAAAAGGAAGGTAAATTCTGTGAGTTTTTTTGTGGAGGGGAATCGAAAAGAAGGCATTCTTTAAATCTATGACTCTAAAATATTTGGCCTTAGATGGGATGTTGTACAATATTGTTGCAGGATTTGGAACTAAAGGAAACTCAGGTTTGACTACATTGTTTAGAAGGCAAAGATCCTGTATAAATCTCCACAACCCCCCGCCGTTTTCCTCATAGGGTACACAGCCGTGTTACATGGAGAATCGGATGGTACCAATATTCATTGCTTCATCAAAGCAGAAATGTTCTCGAATATACCTTCATCTGCCTCTGTGGACATAGGGTATTGCTTTGCACGTGGCAAAAGTGCCCTTAGTTTAAGATTGATTTGAACTGCTCCTAATCCTTTTAACAGACCCACGTCACATGGTCTTGTGGTCATTACATTTTTAGGCATTTTCTCAAAAATTTCCTGGAAAAATAATGGTTTCTTTTTTACTAACGCCATTCTCTGTGGTATTTCTCTATTCCCAACTTTTATTCGATAAGTAAGAATTATGAAAAATACTAATTCATCATATGAGTACTCATCCTTAACCAACTCCTCATCTGTCAAATCTGAAAGCCTGTATCATTCACTGAGGGCTATCACTGTTGTCCATCCTCTTCCCTCATCATCTGTCCCATGAAGAACCACCCTTTCCTCTCTAACCACTGCTGCTTCTAACTCCAAGGGGATAATCTGCCCTTCTTCAACATCATAGGGATTTCTAGTCTGAACAAAAACTCATCAGGTATTCTTAATAGTTTACCTATCAATCTGGGCAACCACGAGAATAAAACAGTCACTGCATACAAAAATATGTGTGTGTCTAAAGGAACTCCTCTTAATGCTTTCTGGCCTGTAAAGGCTAATATGAATTCCCTCGCATTCATATTTTATTTATTTATTTATTACATTTATTATATGCCCAGTCCCGGAGGTATCACGGCGTAGTTACAGACAGTGGGTAATACAATCTTAAGGTTATATTGAAACACATTGAAAGCAAAAATAACATTACATACTTTATATATACATATGATGGTGGGGGTCAGGGTGGGATGGGGCTAGATTCAGATTAGTATTGGTTAAATAACCAAGTTTTCAGTGATTTTTTTAATTGTGGGTAGGAGGTTTCATTCTTGATATTGGTAGGTAAGGCATTCCAATGTCTTTGAGCAAGGACTTTGAAGTTACTACCCCTACTTTCTCTCTTTTGTATCTTGGGATTTCAAAGTGTGCTTTGTTATTAAATCTGAGGAGTCTGGTATGGGATTTCTTCATAACCGTGTTGATGAGGTATTTAGGGGCTTTGTCGGCAATACATTTGTGTGTGATGCTAAGGGTTTTGAATAGCATCCTAGCTTTGATAGGGAGCCAGTGATTGTCTCTCCTGATGTTGGAGATGTGTTCAGACTTTTTTATGCCTAGTGCAGCTAGGTTGGCTTTATTCTGCATAAATTGGAGTTTGGCTATGTTAGTGTTGGTGGTACCAAGGAAGAGGATATTGCAATAGTCGAGCCTAGATAGTATTAATGCTCTTGCTAGTGTAACACAGTTGTCTGGAGTGAGGAATTTACGGCTTAGGGAGATGAGTTTGGATGTGTAGGAAGTGGATGAGGCTAAGGTGTTGACTTGTTTTGACATAGTTAGGGCGGCGTCTAGGTAAACACCAAGTGTCTTGACTTTTTTGAGCACTGGGATCGTAGTGCCATCGATGATGAGGAATGTGGAAGCAGGCTGTAGAGAGTCCATTTTGGAGGATAATCCTATTACGAGTAGCTCTGTTTTGTCATCATTGAGACAAAGGCTATTGTTAGCCATCCAGTTTTGGATTAGTGAGTAAATTTGGTTGATGAGCAGTGAGTCTTGCTCATGGTTACCTGATAGTGGAATAAGGATCTGGGTGTCATCTGCAAAGTTGGTGTAGATGACACCCATGGCATCCAGATCTGCGAAAAGCAGTTTAGTATATGCGTTGTAGAGGGTAGGGGATAGGCATGAGCCTTGCGGGACGCCTATGGGAACTTGTATGGGGTCGGCTGATTCTTTGCCGATATACACTCTTGAGGTCCTATCTGCTAAAAAGGATTTGATCCAGTCAGTGGCATCCTTGGATAGGTTGAAATTGTTGGCTAGTGTAGCACAGAGTTTGTCATGGTCGACCAAATCAAAGGCTGCCGAGAGACAATGCATCCCTGGGGTGGAATACTATTCCTTTGCCAGTAAAAGATATCGTCATGTTAAGTTTCATCATTAAATCACAGCCTCATATGCTAACTGGCAATTGCCTAGAATATAATAATGGCATAGACATGCTGTGTTCTCCTATAGAGATTAGTAATTTGTCTGTAAAAGGAACTAAACTCATCACCCCAGAGAACCCCTGCACATTCATTGCAGTACCTGACATTGGATATCTCCCTTCACGGACACAGGAACGAGTTGCTCCAATGTCCACAAGAAATGAAAACGTCTTGCCTCCTATCACCACCTTGACCTTTGGTTGCTTTTGGGGTCTGGTGTCACTGATAGTACTGAACACATCAGGGCACTCTGTGGATACATTTTTGTGGATATATTTTCATCCCTGTACCTGTGAAAGGATGTACTCCTACCACAGTCACACTCTCTCATTTGGGTGCAGGTGCTTGCTGGACTCCAGTAGTCCTATTCCATTGTGGCACCATGACCTGATGTGTCTGTGCTTGCCACGTTTCTACCTGTTGTGCTTGCATGGGTACTTGCTGTAATCGCCCTTGTGGCGATTGCATTTGTGATGGCGCTTGCTGTCTTTGCTGTGGTTTCAGTACATATGTCTGAAACTGCGTGTGTACTAGGGCATAATATTCCTTGCTTCTGTATTTTATTGCAGTGCATAGCTCATCCCCCTCTTGGAGCTTGCCAATTTTGCTGATTGCCTCCTCTGCTTCTACATGTTCTAACAATGCGTCTTATTCTTCTGCAAGTCGAGCATTGTTTCAGCTGTCCTCCAATAAATCCTCCTCTTCCCTGAGGGTTTGGAAATCTACCTCGTCCTCCACTAGGTCCATTTTGTCTTCCACCTGGCCAAAAGGTTTACTCACTCTGATCTGTGGGATACCCTACATTGTTTTGCTACACTGATTGCATCTCCTGTGTCACCCCACCTTCATTGATTGTCAATACCGATCCCTGTATGGCTATTTTTGACAACTTCTTCTGGAATAACTTTGCTTCCTCCTGCATTCTACTGTTGGCTTTCTTCTTATCCTTCTTCTGCATTAATCAGCAGTGATGCACAATCGTCAATTGTATTTCTGGTTATGGCTTTGCTTCCATTCCGACCTTTTTCGTCAGTTGCCGTTGCACTGCCTCAGGCAGTCCCTGACACAAAATGTGGTGAAATAATGCTACCATTTTATCCCACAGTTCATGCAAGGCATCAGCGTTTTTGAATATCTTGAATTTGAGCAACAGGGTCTTCCTCCTGCCCCATTTTCCTAATCATAATCGCACTCTGATGTATCAGGGTATTGTACTCTGAGTGCCCGCCATACATCTGTTCTGCAATTATTAAATGGCACACCACCACGTATCGAGTTTTGTTCAGACACACCTGCATATCCTGCTTGCTTCCAAATGTTGTCAGCTCTCTCCCCTATGATTGCTGCTAGCAAACCTTTTATATCGCCTATAGCTAACGTCATTCCAGATGTCATTCTCTCTAACTCATAAATCCATTTTCCTGCACCGGAAGATTTACATCTTAAATTGACTTTATCCACTTGTGGCCATGGTATATATTGTGGTTGTCCTCCCCCTATCTCTGATAATGGGAATTGAGAAAATCCTGGTCCATAATCATTCCTTTTTATCACACAAAAAATCATCAGGTAAGTAATTCAATTTCCATTCTCTTTAAGGTTACCAATTGTGTAACTCTAGCATAACTTGCCCTCCAACAATTCTTACTTATCCCTCATGTGGTGGCTGCCCCTAGGTAGCGCTGATGAGCCGCTTATCTAGGGCGAGGGGATAGAACAAGTACTTGCTCTGTCACTATTATATTGCAGTCACTAATAACATTTTCTCTAAAAAACACACTTTTCTAAATGTCCATTGTGTGTTGCATGCTTTGCAAGTGAAATCTTAATAGTTTATTCTCTTTGCTTGCTTGGCACCTAAAACCAAGGACAAACAATTAAAAAGTACATTAATATCGTGAAACGCTCTTGGTGGTAAGTAAACCGAATTCAATCACTCTGCCAACACAACATCACTATAGGTAATGTACTCTGATTCTTGTATCGTATTTCAAGAAGAGAAATAATGTCTTCTAATAGGGACATTTTGACCACCCCAGTGGTCTTTTACTTGAAGAAAAAGGTCAATGTAGGTCTACGGGTTTCAGTGATGTAACATATTGACCACTTTCTTTAGGGCCACAACTCTAACTGAACTACTGCCAAAAAACAATCTGAAGGAGAGAGTTTTTTTTCAAAACACTGGTCACTGCACCCATGTTGCGTATTTTGCCAGACACAATAAAGTCAATTTGGGATTAGGTGACTGCTTGTGTTCAATTCAGGTGCAGTTTCTTTCACATTCCTGTCTAAACCTTATTTCTTTTGCAGGTTTAGTCAGAAGAGGAGTTTCCTCTTTCCAACACAGAAAATGTGTGCTCCGTCTAAACACCAATCACTCCTGCTTATACTTCTTGTCTTCCAGGTGGGGGCTAGTCTTGCACATTAGTTTCTATCCTGGTAGTGTCCTTAATCTACTTACATAAGGTGGGGATTCATCCCCAGCATTGTGCAATCGTGCTTGTGGTTGCTCAGTATATGTGTAACAATTTAACATTTAGTTGTGAACAAAAGGACTAACCTGTAGCAAGAAGCAAGGCAAATGAAAGTTTCCCCTGAGACCCAGAGCACCTCCCCTCCCGTATAATGGAGAAGGGGATGTGTGTGAAGCCCCAGGGAAACGCTCTGGGGTGAAAAACCTGCTGGTGCAGTTGGGGTGCTGGTTTGGAAGAGGCTGCTCGGATGGTGTATGTGCCGCTTCTCTGGATGAACTGAATCCTAGGCTGTCTGTCCACGGCTCGGTCTCCCGACAGGATCCAGAATACTGGATGAAATAAGATTGGAGTTAGAATCAGAGCTAGAGATGGTCAGGCACTGGATAGGGGGAGGGAAGGTGAGTATACGTATTGGTCGAGAGAGTATGTCCTACCAGAACCTGTCTGAAGGGAAATGGATGGTGGATGGAAGTCGATGAGAGAATTCTGCAAGGCTGCAGAGAGAAGGCAAGGACAGAAGGTAAGAGCATGACAGGTAAGAGGAGTTCAAGCGAATACCTAGGTGCAAACTTGCAGAGCGTCCTGAGAACATCTAGCGACACGCCGATCCTTGAATCGGCAGTGTCTATATCCGGGTCAAACAGTGTAGCGCAATGACATCAGAGAATGCATCGGATCCGAAAGTGAAACCACTGCAATGCACCCTCGCGGTGGGGGCGCCACTTTGAGTGTAGGGACAATCGAATGCAAATGTAACTTCCAGCGATGCCCAAGAGAACGGCAATGCAGGAGAGTCGTGACAGTGTGCCCCCTCCCCAGGGCAGCACCAACCCGGCTTGCCTGACTGAAAGCGGTCAAAATGCCGAATCAGGCTGGGAGCATGGACTGCGGAAGCAGGCTTCCAAGACCAATCCACCACAGAGTAACCCTTCCAGCGTACCAAATACTGCAGTCACCCATGATGACAAGGGGAATCACAGATACCAAAGACCTCAAATTCAGGGTACGAGGCCGTCAGCAGTGAGGGAGACAAGCTATTGTTGTGCACCCTAACCAATCGGGAACATGAGGTTTGAGCTAGGAAACATGGCACACAGGATGGATTCTGGCCCAACAAGGGGGAAGTTGAAGTTGGAATGCCAAAGGTCCCCTCACAGTGAAGGGGCCAAAGTATTTTTGGGGCAGCTTAGATGGAACCAGATTTCGGGAAGATATCTCGAGGAAAGCCCAGAGAATCACAGGGAACAATAGCGGTGTGGGAGAGTGATGCTTATCCACATAGCGTTAAGACCGTTCCTGAGCATCTAACAATGCTCTTCTGGCTGTCTGATGACCCTGGTGGATGTCATCCATGAAAGCATCAACATCAGGAAAAGCTGAGGATTTGAGAAGAGATGATTGAAGGCAGGAAGGATCATATTCATAACTGCAGCGAAAAGGACTAGTAGCAATTGTGGTGTGCGGGGAATTGTTGTAAGCACATTCTGCCAAAAGAAATAGCTTCTTCCAATTGTCCCGGGCAGCAGAAAAGAAACAACGAAAGTAACCCTCCAGGGTTTGGTTGAGGCATTCAGTTTGCCCATTGGTCTGGGGATGATATCCTGAACTCAGAGCCTTTTTTATGTCCAATGCTGAGCATACTTGCTTACAATAGCGAGATGTGTACTGGGGGCCAGTGTCTGACACGCCTCTTCCCGGAAGACCATGGCGAATGAAAATGGTGTCTATAAAATGTCTCGCCATTTGAGGCACCGTAGGTACTTCAGGTAAGGAAAGTAAATGGGCCAGCTTAGTAAAGTAGTCAATGGTTATCATTATCGTGGTGAACCCTTTGGAAACAGGTAGGTCAACATTGAAGTCTGTGGATATTAGCTGCCAAGGATGGGTAGGTATTTGTAAAAGCGCCAATTTGCCCAATGGAGTTCTGCATGGAACTTTTGTTTGGAGAGAGAAGGCACATGATGAGATGTAATCGGTGATGTCCTTCCGCAATGTTTCCCACCAGATGTGTCTCAGAACGAGCTCCTGAGTGTTTGTGATACTACAAAGTTTTGCAGCCAAAGAATCGTGACACATGCGCATCACTCCTTTTTGAAGATTGGTGGAACGGACAAAAACAGATTTCATGGTAAAAACATCCACCTTCAAAGGACAACCATAGCTTATCGGCTTGGGGTTGGATGGTGTCCATAAAAGCACTAGTCTGGTCTAATATAGAGTGGAAAATGTCCTAGGTTTACCGCTATAAATGTAGCATGAGGAAACATTCTTTTTTCTCTGAAACCCAGGTTTGAGACCAGAACCCTTCCGTGATAATTGGTCTGCTTGTAGATTGGATTTCCCAGGAATTATGGTGAAGGTTATGTTGTATGGGGAGAAGAAGTCTGCCCATCTTGCATGTCTGCTATTACGTGTTTCAGCGTATTGGAGACTCTTGAGGTTTTGGTGATCTGTGCGCATCTCAATGGTGTGTTGCAATCCCAAGAGCAGATGCCTCCAATCCGGAAATTCTCATTTTATGGCCAGTAGTTCTTTTTACAAGACTGTATAGTTTAGTTAAGAAGGAGCAAAGGCAGATTGGACTTCAGTCATCCATGCAAAAACTCTCCCTTTCTTGAGCAATTTGGTCAGGGACTGGACGATGTAGAGAAATTGGCTATGAATTTCCAATAAAAATGGGTAAATCCAAGAAAACTCTGGAGCTCCTTAATGAAACGGGGAGAAGGCCACACCAGAATAGCTGAGACCTTTCTTTGATCCATGGAAGTACCAGTAGAAAACAGGATAAATCCCAAATTGGTCACACTGGATTGGTGGAATTCACACTTCTCAGGTTTACAATAAAGGTGGTTTACTTGTAACCTGTGCAAAACCTGACAAACATGTTGGTGATGATCGCTGAGTGCTTTGAAAAAATCAGGATGTCGTCTATGTAGACGACAAGGGTGTGCAGGAGGAGATCGGAGAAGATGTGGTCCATAAACCTCTGGAAAACCACATGGTCATTAGACAGTACGAAAAGCATTACTCTATACTCGAAATGCCCAAACGAAGATATGGAACGTAGATTTCCATTTGTCACCTTCCTTTATCCACATGAGGTGGTAGGCTCCTCTGAGGTCTAGTTTGGTGTCCCTTGGCTGACTCCAAAATATCAGAGATGAGTGGGATTTTGTATCGATCTGGTATGGTGATTTTATTTAGTCCATGATAATCTATACAGGGCATTAATTCATCTGTATCTTTCTTCGGTATAAAGAATAATGTAGCCCCATAAAGAATAATGCAGCCCCTGCTGGGGAGGTTGATTCTGCAATCAGACCATTCTCAAGATGGGTATCCAGGTACCGCCTTAATGATAATTTTTCTTTCTCAGAAAGAATGTACATCGTTCCAAAAGGTATTGGCTGAGCTGACTCGAGACAAATACTGCAGTCTTCTCTGCAATGGGGTGGAATTTCTGAATACTTCAGGAGAGAAAAGATATCCAGGAAGTCTTCATATTCATGTGGAATGGAACTAATATGGTCCACCACCCTCCGGGAACCTTCGGTATGCAAGGGAGGACTACAGAAGCCTACTGATCCTTCCTTAAGACAGTGTTGGACACAAAATTCCGACACCAGAAATATGGACCCTGCTGACCAGTTGATGAAAGGGTTGTGTTGTCTTAACCATGGTAAACCTAGGATTACATGGTAATGGGCCACTTTAATGAGATCAAACACCACTTCCTCAGAATGAGAGTCAATGGACATCCTAATGGGAAGGGTTTGTTCACTAATGGGATCTGCGACCAATAGGGTGCCATCAACTCCCTCCACCGGTATGGCTACTGCCTTGGTGGATCGTGGGATTCTTTGGGACCTAGCCCACGGATCGTCAATGAATAGTCCTGCTGCCCCACAGTCGACTAAAGCTGGAACATTAGCAATTGATTTATTGAGTAGACAAAAGGTCACTCTTAAATCCAACATGTCTAAGGATGGTGAAGTCGTTGACGATAGTTGGGAACCTGTGTCTGTTACCCAGACCCTGGTTACCTCTAAGGTTGTGATTTAGTGTTTCCCAATTTAGCAGGTCACCTAGTAGGAGCTACCAGTCAGCCGTGAAACTAGATGATCTGAGGAGGCACAATACATGCACAATGCCTGGCTTCTTTTGGAGGCAAAGGACTCAGTGCAGATCCCACCTGCACTGGTTTGTCAGGTTCGACTGTTTTAGAGGCGTGTAACTGTTCCATATTTATTTGCTAGGATCTCCCTCTACTTCGCTCAGTCCGTCTTTCCTGTAGACAGTAGTCCAATTGCATTGTATGAGAGATTAGTCCTTCTAAAGACGTAGCTCGGGGTAATGAAGCAAGTTCATCTTTTAAGTCTAAGTTGAGTCACCTTCTAAATAAGGTGATTAATGCATTGTGTGGTCAAGCTGTCCCTGTTGCCAGTTGCTTAAATCAGGTTATATAATCTAAGAAGTCCTCAGTACCCTGTCTGTAATCCAGAAGCTTCTTCTTTGATGAGACAGTGAGTTCCCTACGTACAAACATAGCTTTCAGACTGGTAGTGAAGGCAGATCCAGTTTTAGATAAAGAATCTAAAACTGCATTGTTATATGTCACAATCGGGGTTGCCCAGGCTAAAGCAGGACCTATTAAGTGTGATATCATATAACCTACCCAGTCTATATATGATGGAAAGAAGGAGGTTTTAAATGCATACTGCACTGTACATGCATCAATGAACTCCTTTAGGTAATGAGGACTCCTACCATACTTGCCTCTGGGTAACTGGCCAGGAGGTATCTCAGAACTAGATTGGGGTTTAATAGATAGTTTGTTGTTTTAACACTGCATTTCTGTGCTTCAGAATTTGTACCTCATGAGATAAGCTTTGCACCGCAGTCGCTAATTGCTGCCCCTGGTCTAAGGCTGTCTGTAACATTGGCATAATGATTCTAGTACGGGTGTCGCTAGCTGTAACAATTTGACATTTAGTTGTGTACAAAAGGACTAACCTGCAGTGTGCAGCAAGAAGCGAGGCAAGTGAAAGTGTCTCCTGAGACCCAGAGAACCTCCCTTCCCGTATAATGGAGAAGGGGATGTGTGTGAAGCCCCAGGGAAACCCTCTGGGGGTGAAAGTTGAGGTGCTGGTTTAAAAGAGGCCGCTCGGATGGTGTCGGTCCACTTCTATGGATGAACTGGATCCTAGGCTATCTGTCCGCGGCTCGGTCTCCCGACAGGATCTGGAATACTGGATGAAATACGATTGGAGTTAGAATCAGAGCAAGAGATGGCCAGGCACTGGATAGGCGAGGGAATGTGAGTATACCTATTGCTCGAGAGAGAGGAAGTCCTACCGGAACCTGTCTGAAGGGAAATGGATGGTGGATGGAAGTTGCAGAGAGAAGGCAAGGAGAGAAGGTCAGAGTAGGAGAGGTAAGAGGAGTCCAAGAGAACACATAGGTGCTAACTTACGGAGCGTCCTGAGAACAGTAGCGACGCACCGATCCTTGATTCAGCAGTGTCTATAGCCGGGTCCAACAGTGTAGCAGGATGACATCAGAGGATGCATCGGATCTGAACGTGAAACCATTGCATTGCGCCCTCGCAGTGGGAGTGCCATCTTAAGAGTAGGAACAATGAAATGCAAATGCAACTTCCAGCGATGCCAAAGAGAACAGCAACGCAGGCGAGTCATTACAATATGGTGTCGACTCTGGTGTTCTCTCTTTGGGGGTCCTCTAAATCTGACCATTTCACCACTTTTTCTACACTCGATTCTTTTGAAAACCAGCATGCACTCTCCCTTTGAGCTGTCTTGTTTTCTTCCCTTTCTTCGTCTGACATTATTATGCCCCAGCTTGTATGACTGTTATTCTTTTCTGCATTATCAAGATTACTCCTACTTAAAGACAGCGTTCTGTGCTCATCTGTTATGATGTCATCTAGCCTTCCTCCAGTTTGTCTTGATAGAGTTGCTTCTACGTTCTCTTGGGTATATGCCCTTCTGGATACATCATCTGCCTGTGTAAAACCCCAAGTCGTTGTTCCACACCTTCTGTATCTCGCACATTAGCCATGATGGTATTCTTGGTATCCCTTGCAGCTCGCTGCAGGGCTGTTGTGACCCTTTCTCCTCCTCAAGCCGTTCTTGTGCTTCGATCCGCACTATGCTTCTATGACATAGATACTCTATCTCATCTTTTAGTCCTCTACTTCTGTTCATTACTTCTTCCTTTCTTCTCATTTCCCTTAATTCTTCTTCCTCTTGCCTTCCTTACAACCTATGTTCTTTTATTCTTTCTGCTTGTCTCTTCTCCTCTATCGTTTCCTTTTCTTTCCTTGCCTCATACCTTCTTTGTTCTTCCCTTATCTTGCATTCTCTTCTTTATTTGCTCTCTCTTCTTCCTTTTCTTCTCTTTCTCGAACCACATCAATGCCCTTATCATCCAGCTTCAGTAATATCTGTCCTCCCACCCATTCATTCTGTATTATTGTAATGCCTTTATTTCTTCTTGCTTCTTTGTTTCTTACTGTATCTCCTCCTGTCTATCTTGTCTATCCTTCCTCTCATTGCATTGTTTACTTTCATTGCGTGTCGAGATATATGTGCGCTCTCTGCTTATACTCTCTTCAGCATTGTCTTCAATGTTATAGGCGGGGGGATCATATGTTTGATTAAAGTACCCAGCCGCTGCTTTCAATTCCTTTAAAGGATAAAATCCCTTCTCCTCTGTGTCTATGCTCTTGTTTTCAGGAGGGGTAAGGGGAGCCAAAGGCATTCCCCCCCCTTTATGCTGATTAAGCATCCACTCCTCCACTCGATCTTCTTTCTCACTCTGATACATCTTCCATAGCTCCAAAACACACATTCATTACTGTAACTTCTTTCCCTCATATCTAGCATGCAAATATGGTGGCATATGTCACAGTACTGTTTTTGACAATAAACCCTCCTGAAGCCACGGCATGAGTGTCTTATTAGTCGTGCCTCGGACCCATTCCGAATGATTTTTCCTTATCTTAGCTGTGTATCTTGGCAATGTCCTACATAAGTGTAAATGAGGAGTGTCTCCCATGGTGACAAGTCAATTTAGGCTGTCTATACTGACCTGCTTTTGTATTCTTCTCTTTATGTTATCAGATATACCACACTGATCAATTTGAGCAGGCACCATTAATTGCTGCTTTATTTTCCAAAAATCTAAATAGTTAATCGGCTTTTAAAACTCTACTCAACAATGTGCTTTTTGTTCCTTTGTTTACACTTTCTATCCATTGTTAATATCTCGTTTGTTCTATTATTGATATTTTAAGAGTCTCTTCTTTCTTCATTAGTTTCTTTGATTTTTATCCTGATTGACATCAATCTCTTGATCAAAAATATCTAAAATTCACCTAATTATTTTACTATCATTTTGTATCTACTAGTTTAAACACAATAAAAGCTTTACACTGAGATATTCATAACCCTACACGTGCACTTTCATAAATCTTTCTGTGTATGTCTTCCTTTACTATCTTTAGTAAATGTATCCCATTTCATCTCATTTTTGCCTACTTGTGGAGCTTTATACACATTCTCCTTGTTGGCTTTTTTAGTGCGTACCCTTCAACCCCCTTGGAACTGGGAATCAAGGAAACTACTTCTCTTCTTTATAATCCACAATAAATCCAATTACTTTTATATATATATATATATATATTATTTACAACACAGACCCTTCCCCTATGTTTGCCACTTTCAATGTTCTACTTACGTCAGTGGCTCAGCTAGATCCTTCAGCATCGACCAGTTCACCTTCCATCCACGAGGCACATGCGGGTAGCGGACAGGGATTTCATCAAAGCAGGACCTGCCAACCGTATCCTTTTACACGTTTATTGTTGTGTGCTGTTCTCCACAGGAAGCTCTGCGGTCTTCTGGCTAATGGCAGGAGCAGCCATCAGAAGATCTGGATTTGGGCCTAGGTCGACCAGACCTGAACCATCCAAACTGCTACTAACATGTGCTCTAGCATCTTGAAGCGTCTCTTGTGCTAGATGAAATTAGCAATAAAGGTCTCAGACCAAACAACCGGACAGACTTAAAGAATATGGCAAAGTACAATTTAATAAAGCAGGGTCAACTGGCAGACATCAGACGGAAGTTTGCACACTCACACACAAACTTGATTACACAGAGGTTTCATACCACAATATACATCAACTATGACATCATCCTGTGTGGCAAACCATAAAACATATTAGGGGGAGGGATTGGTTAGGAGAGCATGTCTACTTATAGAATATACACGGGTTAGTACTTCATTGGCTGTCTCTTATCTCTAAGACACACCCCGAATTACCTCTAAATACATATAATATTGATTACAGTGATCAAAATGACGGCAAATTGGTCTATGAAACATTGTATTGCAGGTTCCCATAGGCTCACTGATTGGTTGGCATTCTCACCCAACCTTGGACTTTTGGCTCAGCTAGCAGCACGTAAGGGAACCAAAACCCAGGTGCTTCAATTATGTCCCATTACTCCTCACTTTCCCAATTAGTCCATCATCTCTTCTCCAAAGTTTCCCATCTGTTGTTGACCTTGTAGCGTGCTCTCTGTTCTGGGACATTCAAGGAAGTATAAGCACATCACTATCTTCATCTGAGACTTAATAAATAGCCCTTGTTTTCTACTTCTCAGTCACATGTGGAGAGACCACAAATGTGTCTAGATCAGGCTCTCATTTACTGCTATTTGATTTAATTATACTGAGTCTCATTGTCCTCTTGGCCTCTAGAGACTTGTTCACTCTACCTTGTGCAGGCTTTATAACTTTTAACTGTCCAATACTTGGCTCTTGCAGATGGTTCCTTCTCTTTTAATCTGATTAAGAGAAATGTGTCTCATCCATGGCTTATCCGTCTGCCTCCCTTTGTGCTTTGCAGCTCTTCCTTAAAAATAGCATACTTGATCCCAAGCCAACATAGATTTCTTTTTGTGTTGCACACAAAGCTGTTCTTCCAGTGTCTCCTGACTCTGCAACCCTGAACTGTTTCTGAGGTAGTTGAATTGAATATTAACTCAAGCCGGTGTCCATTTTCCAACTATGGCTGCCCTTGCCACGTTATATATTCCTCTACTGCAAGCTTTTATGCATCTTTTCTACATTATGTTGCTGTGTATTTACACTTATTGGTCAGCAAGTTACTTTGTCTTCCTTTACATTCATGATTACTTTATCATTTCGTACATGTTTCTTTTATTGCTTCAGTCACATTGTTACTCTTAAGTATTATCATATTGTTTCAGTATGTCCTCACCTAGCTTCTTTATAACATCACTCTGCCCTCATCAGATTTCACTCAGTGCTCCATGACGTCCAATGGTGCCTGTGAAATCACATAAGGCCCTTCTCCTGCTGTTTGAGTCTGACAGTGGTGAAGGGGCGTGAGTTAGGGAAAATTCACTCAACTGCTCCTCTACAACATGCTCCCATGGCACGTCACGGCCCACATTTCTCAACGCATGGTCCTACCGCACACACTCTTATGACTCATTATCCTGCGGCACATGCTACTGTTGTACATGCTCAAATGGCACATGCTCCTACGGCACATGATCCTATGACATACACATTTATGACATGCACAGAGATGAAACACACATCTACGACACATGCACCTAAGAGGCATATAAGTTTCACAGTTCATACATTACACTGGAAAACTCACATGAAAAGCAGGGATGACTTTGACTTCAGTTTTAAGGCGATGTAATTAAGGTGCACAAACTGTACAAAGAGGCGTATGAGTTTTACAGTTCATACATTACCCACTTTACTTCTCCTGAAAACTCAAGGCTGACTTTGATGTCAGTTTTCAGGAAACGTACATTGTATACAAAAATGAACTGTAAAAGTCATATACCCCTCTTGTATGTATTGAAAACATACATCAATGTTAGATGTTCTTTTTATGTGAGCTTTCATCCATATAGGAGGCATACAACTATGACACATGCTCCTATGAGACACACTCTTTCGACACATAGTCCTATGACACAGGCACCTATGACAAGCACTCCTGGACATGTGCTCCTATGACATTTGCTCCTGCAATTTATCCTCTTGTGACAAACTACTACAACACTCGCTCCTATGACACTCTAACCTAAAACACACACCCCTATGACATACATGTCAACAACACATGCTCCTATGACATGCACTATTATGACACATGTTCCTATGAAGACACGCTCCTATGACATGCGCAACTACAACATGTGCACCTGCAGCACACGCACCAACGACACGCACACCTGTGACACAGCCATCTACAATACGGGATACTATGACATATGCTCCTATGACACACATTCCTATGACACACGCTTTTACAGCACATACTCCTTCGACACAAAATCCTATGAAACTCACCAAACACACACTCTTACCAAGCACATTCTTACAACACACAATTACAACACACTTTCACCATGTGCTGATATGGTATAATGACAAATACTTAGAATCAATGTACACCTTCTATACAACATGTACAAGTACATGTAGAAGATGTACATTTTATACATGTACGCTACTATATTTGGAAAGTATTGCGTACACGTAGTAAATGTAAAGCATGTGGCTCATATCCCATATGCTAATAAAGTCATACAGCAAATATCTTCCTACATGTACTCACATGATATACACTTCATTCACCACAAAAAAACACTGAGATGAAAGATACAATAACCCTTCTTTATTCAAGAGTTAAGCATAATGTAACCATAGGTAAAGTGTAGAAAGAGTAGGAATAACAATATTAAAATTAATCTACCAAAAAATAATCTGTGCAAAGAGTAGAAATAACGTTAAGGTACCAACACTAATTGTATACCACTAATAATTCAACCATGAAGCTCGAAGTATAAACACTCACTCCCTACCAGTGCAAATAAAAAAGAATCATGTTTATAAAGATTGGGAATAACAACAGTAATTTTAATCTAACAAAAAGTAATGTGTACAAAAAGTGGAAATAACGCCAAAGTGCCAACACTAAATGTATACCACTGCAAATTCAACTGTGAAACTCGAAGTAAGAACACTGACTCCTTCCCAATACAAATCAAAAACAATCACATAACCATAAAATAAAGTTAAAATTATTTGAAAAGATATTTTTTCCTAACAGTTAGGGTTAAATCATCATCAACTACAAACATTAGACATATAACATTATGGTATGAACATAATAAAGGTTATCAATAAATTACAAAAAATATTATTTTACAATCAAATATCATGGTTTCCTTAACGCACCCACAAACTTACAAGTAAACAATATTTTCATTAAAAAATAAAAAAAATTACATACAAACAAGGAATTCTAAAAAAATTGAAACTATTCAAAAGTAGTTTAAACTTGTATCTAAATATATTTTTTTAAATAATACAAGTAAACAAATCATATATTTACTATAACAAAATATACATAAAGATTTCAATATCATACTTTACATATAAAATAATATAAATTGACGAAATGCTTCTAATCATTTCAAATATAATTTAATGACCAAAACCACTAAACCACAAAAACATGATTAACATATCATAAACAGTTACATATTTAGTAACATTGACTTCAATAAATACCATTAAGATATACAAAACATGTATAATTTACAAAGGTATTCATAAATATGTAATATGCATGGTAAATAAATTTAGTAATTATGACAAAATGTAAATACTAAAAAAGCTGGGAAAATGTAATACCCTGTCAAGAACCTGATCTCTGGAGCATGTCGTCTGAGATGTCCTCTTTCGGTTTGGTTCCAGAGTGAGTTGAAGCAGGGCTGTACCCTCAGGGAAGGTCAGGGACAGATCTCTCCAAAGTGTGGGCTCACATGAGGAGACAGTGTGGAAACTGAACCGGGAGGCCTAGTGATGGTGCACAAGGTAACTCAGGAGCCAGTCGAGTTACCAGAAGACAGAAATGAGAATAAGAAGAAACCACTAAAAAACAGGACACAATTAAAGACACATTAGTGACCAGAGTAGGGAATAGAATAACAGGTCAATCAGCAGGGCAAAACCACAGAGGATAGCATGTAGGGTCCCAAGAAAGGCAGTATGGGAGAGAGAAAACTGGAGGCAGACTGGCAGCAGAGCAGAACCAAGCAAAGAAGCAAGGAGTGCTGAGACGCACCAAGGAAAGTGAGTGTCTTCCTTTTACAGATGTTTGGATGTTGCTATGGGAACTTGCATAGGAAACGTCCTCTGTGTCAATGTGCAAGTGAAGGCAGGGACACTTGCCACCATGCATTTTAGCCACACAGGAGCCTGCCGGCAGTGCAGAGACACACACCTAGATGCAGAAAGGGGCGTGTGACTGCCACGCGGGATGAGACACCGTTGCTGATACAAGCACCAGCGATACTGGGTAAGTCGTGGTAGCACTGCACAGCACGCATTACATACATATTGAAAACATACATACATAAAAACAAATGTTTACACAACACATTATGTATCTTAAACTATGAAACATTTTATAGCAAAATCGAAATATTGCAAAACAAAAACAGTGTGAGTTAAGGTTTTAAAAAAAAATGTATTCATTTTTTAACAAAAAAAACATAACCATCACACCCGACATTTTCGGTTACAAGTCTCTTTAGCATACATTTGCATATTATTATTACTGTCTTCCCCCCTCCTCCCACTTGAACCCGAGCCTCCACCTCAGTTCATCAACTTGCCCTCCTTTGGGGGTTAATCCCCTTCATCGTTCTCAGACATGTCATGTCCACTAGAATTGGCATGGGAGGATCTCGACAATGTGGCTACCATTTGTCTCCATGCTATCAGAGGTCCTGCTTCGCCATGCTCCCGTCTGCTGGCTGCCACGTACGATACTACTGTCTCGGCTTCTGCCCATTTCAGGAGGTCGTTCCACCATTCTTCTAATCTGGGTCTGTGGGCTGCTTTCCAGCTCATGGCTATTCTCCTCTTAGCCAGGATGTAGGCCAGGTCCTTGAGTTTGGATACATGTTTTAGGTTGCATGGTCTGGTAAATCCCCCCATCATGCAAGCTCATATAGATTCCACATCTAGCTTGATTTCCTTTTCTGATAGTCGTAGCTTAACTTCCTTCCAGAATTTTCCCAACTCCTGGTATGCCCAGAACATATGGATCATCCCGGCAACCACCTCACTGCACTTGGGGCATTTTTGTTCTTCTTTACTTCCGAATCTGGCAACCTTTTTGGGGGTCATGTACGCCCTATGAGTGACATACAGCTGTATCTGCTGCAGCCTAGCATTCCAGGCCACCTTTTTGTTGTATCTCTGAGCTCTTTCCCACTGCCCGTCTTGCATAGGTTCACCCGCTTCCTCCTCCCAATCACATCTCAGTTGGAGCAGCTCCTTACCTACTCTGGACATAACCAGTTCATAAATCCGGGATGTTTCATGCCCTTCCTCTGAGATATTATACATTGTTTCTATGACAGTGTCAGGTTGTTCTGCTAGTATTATTTCGGATCACATTTCTTTCACCTGTCTGATTATTCTAGTATATGTGATCTATTGCCCCATGTGTACCCCTGTCTCGTCTACTATCGTTTGGAAATCCAGTGCCTTACCTTCTTGCCATATATCTCCCAGGGTCGCTAGGCCTACAGGCTCCCAGTGTTTGTGGATCCCTTTCTGCAGTTGCTCATCCATCCCGCGTAGCGCCACGAGTGGCACCTGCGGGGAGCATGGGGTCGGGTTTTCCCATAACTCGACACACTTTGTGCCATGTCATCCAGCCCAGTTCCAGCAGTCTCGATCGCCCCTGCAACTCTGGTTTGGGTAGCCATATCAATTCTTTTAGGAAATAGGGGTCACATTCACCCTTCAGCAATCTGGATTCTGCTGTCTCATCTTCCGACAGCCACGACATATTGTAGCTGCCCAGCCAGGCGGTATATCTCAAAGTTCAGCAGGTTTATGTCCCCTCTATCATACCTGTTCTGTAATTTCCATAAGGCCACTCTATTTCTGGAGTTATGCCACAAAAAATCTCTCCATAAACTCTCGAGCTTGATAGAAATCCGTCTGGGCAACATGTGTGGGATGTTTACGAAGAAATGTAGTAACCTGCGTAGGACCACCATCTTCAGCAAGGCCGCCCTTCCCGCCAGGGGGAGCTTTGCCCAGAACCCCATGCTGGTCTTGATTCCTTCCACTGCTCTCTCCGTATTATATTTATGCTCATCTTCAATCATGTGGTATATGTTTATCCCCAGGTATCTGAATGTTGTGTTCTCCCAGGCTTTCAGCAAAGTAGGCAAGTTCTCCCGTCAAACTCCCCTGTACCTCCCCAAGGAGAACATGCATGATTTTTTGGGGTTCACCGCTATGCCCGACAGAGTCGCGTAGAGCTCCATCACCTCCAAGATGTATTGTAAGTTTTCCTCTGGGTACCACAGGTACAGCAGCATATCATCCACATACAATGATATCAAGTGCGGTCCCCCCTTAATTTAGATCCCTATTTCTTCGTACTGCTGTCTCAGACAGATCGCTACCGGTTTTAACGCAAGGATGTACAACATCGGAGACCATGGGCAGACCTGTCACGTGCCTCTGCTGAGTTGCCATTTGTCTGAAATGATCGCTCCCATTTTTCCCCTAGCTTTCCCTGTTCCCATCCCATATTCTTTCATGACGGCCATCAGCCATGGCCACCTTATGGAGTCAAAGGCCTTTACTGCATCTAGCAAGACTATTGCTATTTCGCTTGGGTCGCCCTTCGCCTGTTCTATAATGTGGTGGAGCCTCCTGTAGTTATCGGATATACTTCTGCCTGGGACATATCCGGTTTGATCGGGTTGTATCATTTTGTTTATTACCCTCTTCAGTCTATTCGCCAGTACGGCTGTGAGAATTTTACTATCCTGGTTTAGCATGGATAGGGGTCTGTACGACCTACAGTCTGTGCTTGGCTTGTCAGGTTTAAGAAGTGGAATTATCAGCACCTCCCTCAGAGATTCAGGCAGTTTCCCTTTCTCAAAGGCCTCATTTAGCATTGCCAGTAGAGGGGGGAGCACTTCTTGCCTATACGTTTTATAGAATTCACTGGGGAGCCCGTCTGTCCCAGGGGCTTTGCTCATGGGCAGGTGTATTTCCACTGTCTCTAATTCCTCTATTGTGATTGGAGCATCTAGGTTCTCTCTATCTTCCTCATTCAATTTAGGTAATCCTATGTCTTCTAGCGTCTCCTGAGTCTCCTGCTCTATGGACTCCACTGCATCTTCATAGAGGTGCTTATAGAATCTAAGGAATCCCTCATTCACACTCTCCTGGGTGTTCCAGGCTTGGCCCGCTTCTCCCATTCTCTCCCTAATCGCTGATTTTGGCGTCTCGTTCTTGTACAGCCATGCAAGCAGCCTCCCCGGTTTGTCTGCTCCTGCGTGTTGTCTTTCAATGTATTTTTTGTAATTGAGGTTGCATAGCCTCTCCTAGAGCCCACCACAAGCCTGTTGTAATTGGCTCAACTGTTCGGCATCTGCCTGTGAGGTGCCCCCTCTTTTCATAATTGCTTCTAGTTTCTTTTCTGTCTCCTGTAATTAACACACTATACCCCCTTTGAGCCCTCTAGATTTAGATATGGCTGCCCCTCTCACTATCACTTTGAAGGCCTCCCACGGGGTTCCCTCTGACTCCACACTTCCTATCTTATTCTCAAAATACCCGATTATCTCCTCCCTTAGGTCCTCGCAGAATGCGGTATCCTTCAGTGCCTCGCTCTAAGCTTCCTGGCTCTAAGGGGCTGATGTTGCCACTTCAGGACCAGAGGGGAGTGGTCTGATAGTATTCTCGCCTTATATTCTGAGCCCATCATTTCCCCAGCAAGTTCTGAAGTGGCAAACATGTAATCCAGTCTCGTGTACAGGCTGTGTGGGGCGGCATAATGTGAGTAATGCCGGTCATTCGGGTGTTGCTGCCTCCATATATCTTCCAGCCCGATGTCTCTCAGCAGAGCTTGTAGCATTTTCACTGTGGGGTTGGGCTTATTCAATTTGGTATCTGACCTATCCATTTTAGGGTTCAGCATGCAATTGAAGTCCCCACCCCATAGAACCGCGCCTACCATGTGGGGGCTGATTTTGCTACATAGCGCCTTAAAGTAGGCACTGTGTCTTTGTTAGGGGTATAAGTATTTATAATGCACTGTTCTCTGTTCTCTAACAGCCCTTGAATCACTACCATCCTCCCGTCCGGCCCCTCTGTGGCCTGCAGCAACTGGAAGGGCACGTGTGGCGCCACCCAAATGATTACCCCTCTGGCATATGCCGAGTACGTTGATCCTATGGTGGTCCCTCTCCACTTTTTCTTTACCACCTCTTGTTTCTCTTTGGTGAGGTCGGTTTCTTGCAATAAGGCTATATCCACTTTTTGCCTTCTCAGGTACATCATCACCTTGTTTCTCTTCAGGTAGCTGTTGAGGCCTCTAACACTCCAGGTTATTATTCTAAGGTCTCCCATGGTCATCCATATCCTGTCCCTTCTCCCTCCCTCCTTGTCCTTCCCTCCATAGCTTGGCGTGGTTGTGTGCTAGTTCCCTATCTAATTTCAACATAAAACCCCCAACTACCCCCACCCTCCAATCTTCCCAACTAAATGCACTGCACACCTCCCAACTCCCCACCCTCCCCCCACCCATCCCATACCCAAATGTTGCCCAGCTCCATCCCTGGATCTCAGGCTATCCCGCATTTGGTCCTTTCCTGGTATTGCCAATTTCAGGAACCCAGCTGGAGGTTGCCGATCTATTGGCAACCTAACTAAGCTATCTGTGGGGGTGTAAGAGCGAGTCCATCAAGGTTTCTGCAATTTTGTACTTTGCGCCATGCCCGGTCATATCCCTTTATTGAACCCACCTCTAGTCTATCCCAACTGGCTTTGCCCTGGCTTATATTCAAGTCCCAGTGTCTGACTTTACAGCACCTCGGTTACTGCAGTTGCCGTCTTACTTATCTGATCCATCTTCTTTCTGGTTGTCTGTTTCCGACGGGCAGTTCTTGGCGTCCAGCCACTCCATTGCGTTCTCTGGGATGTCAAAGAACAGGGCTCTGCTCTTGTGATACACCTTCAGTTTCCCCGGATACATCAACATGTATTTGTAGCCTGCCTCTCGTAATCTTTTCTTCACTGACCCATAGTTCATTCGTCGTCCCTGCACCAGGAGTGTGTAGTCTGGGTACGCTGTAATATTCACAGAAGCCCTCTGTATCGTACCACCTTTCCGGAAGTGTTCTAGGATCTTCAGGATTTTGACAATTATTGGTCTTGGGGGAGCTCCTGGCGGTGGCTTCCTTGTTAAAGCTCTGTGCGCTCTTTCCACAGCAAATCCTTGGGTGAGCGCCCTTCCCCCTATTTCTTGCAGCAACATCGTCTCCACATAGTCCATTGGATTTGGTCCCCCTGTGGTTCTGGTACTACCACGATACGTATGTTATTTCTCCGAGCAGGTCCTTCCGCTTCATCTGCTCTATTTTCCAGGTTGCTCACTTGTTGTTTCAGGATGTGGATCTCTGATGTATGGGACGCACATGCAGCAGTGTTTGGGGTCACTTCTTTTTCCAGTTCACATGTGCGTTCTGCTAGCACTCTGACATCTTGTCTGAGTAGATTAACTTCCATCTGGACTGCGCCAACCCTGAGTTCCAGTGCTGCCTTAAGTTCAACCATGGCTGATTCCAGTTTAGTTTCCAATGTTAGTTTCAGGTCTGCAATCGCTTCCAGGATCTGCTGATCCTTGCGCACCGGGGTGGTGTTGGTGGGGAGGGGTTCTCCTTACTCCTTACCCCTTGTGTCAGCTGCAGTGTTCTTGCATATTCCTCCAGTGTGGGTTGTTTCCCTTTTGTCTTCGTCTGTTTGCTCGCCATCTCAATATTGTTGTGTGCCTCAATCCGGGTTATCGGGAGTGTGATCTCTGGCTCTTCAGATTTGTTGTGTAGTTAGCTGTGGTTTATAGGGGAGACTTGGTTGATATCCACATGTGTTGTTTGTGTTCTCCTATGAATGGGTTGTGCTCTCCCACGACTCCCAACTGCTGACGCTGCTGTTGCCTTTGTACAACAGCCCTCCTTGGGCCATGTTACCACATCCGCTCTTTAGGGTTCTTGGTCCTATGCCAGCCTCGCGTCTGTTCTGTCGGTTCTTGAATACATCAGGGCCTCTTTGCTGCGCTCCTTGTTCGGGCTGTAATGTGTCTGCCAGTGCCTGGCATTCGCACCCTTATGTCTGTGCTCATGAATCCACCTCCAGCCTCAGCACTGCACGTTCCATGATTATTATGGCGTTCGCTATGCACACATTCGCTGTCTGCTCTCTGACAGTTATCCAAGTTGCATCTGGGGTGTGCCACATCTGCACCTTATCTGGTGTTTATAGTAGATCTCTGGGCAGCAGGTGAATTGGCTGTGTCCAATTGTGCTTCATGCGCGCGGCATTCCAGGGCTTTTTGTTCTTCTTTTGCTCACTTGGGTTGTGCGCTTTGCTTCCGCTTCTATCTTCGGGTCAGGCTGCAGATTTTCGAGCACAACCTTGTACGGATTTTCTCCCTTTTGTAATGTGCTGCTATGTGCACCTCATTCGTCTGGTCTGAGGGCCTGCGCTTTACGTTTTTTTTTCACCTCCCGGTGTGTATTTTTACTTCTTACCTATTGAGAGGAGATCTAGGGAAGTCAATTTATAATTCTACTCTTGGTTGGAATCACGTCCGGATCAGCCTATCCGGGAGGCGCAGGAGTCCCCCCAGGTTGTTGTCATAATGTGGCCAGATGCGCTCATAAATTGGTGATGCTGGTAAGCCGTGGTTGCCTCAATAATGTCGGCTGCTGCAGAGTTCATATTCTCCTGCGCAGCCTGCAGTTTACGTGCTCACTGCGGCAGGCTCTGTGCGGCACCCGCCACTCAGTATCGGTTCGGCCCCCCACTCCAAACCTCCTGCGGAACGCTTGTGGACATGTCTGCTGGCCCGCCAGGGTCTCCGAAGCCAGTGGCGTTCCGCTGCTCCTTTCCTCGTCCGTCGGGGTGGCTCGCGCTGGGATTCCTGGTGTCCTCCTCCGCCGGGGCCAGCAATTCGTGCTCCTCACGGTCAGCTGGGCTCTTGTGAGTTGCTTCTTCAGCTGACACCGAAGCTCCTTTTTCTATTAGTGCATCTGTCTCTGTGGCGGGCAGACGCAAGCGGCCGTTGGTGCCTCTCTCTCAGCCGGCCCCTCTCCATTCCCTGACCAGGGTCCACCTTCGTTTGGCAGCGGTGCAGCTTTTTCTTTTTTTCTCCCTCTTCCTTCCAGCCATCTCACGGTGCGTTCCTTTGTTCCCAATAGCCGCCATCTTGTTTGTCACCCTCATCTGGTGCTGAAATCTTCTGCAGCCAGCGGTTCACTTCCAGTGCTCCGATCTCCACCAGGGTTTCGACTGCAGTGTGCCCTGCACCTTTATACTTCTATGGGTTCTGGTTTCCTTATCCCAGCTGCCTCCAAGCATGTGTATATTAAAGGATCAGGAATGGATCGGCAGGAGCACCTCGGGTCCACGGCTTGCTATGTGGCCATGCAGCCACGCCCCACATGAGTTAAGGTTAATATGATATTTGATTTTAAAATACTACTTTGTATATGTATTGACAGAGTTTATTATGATGTTACCTTAACATTATTATTTCTAATGTTTGTAGCTTATTTTGGTGGTGGCATAATGTTAATGGAAGTCATACAAGCCTAACATAACACTTTTACGCCTTGCATTAACACCATGCCGCATTTTCATGCATTTGTATTGCCGAGAGGAAGGGTGGAAGGCAACTTCTATTCCCTCCACCTGCCTTCCTCTCTGCCATACAAATGTCCCAGCATTTGCACCAGCATGCATTTTCATGCCGGTGAAAATGCTATGGATCCCTGTGGAACCTGCTGACTCCATAGGTATCCATGCATGCGTGGCAGGCAGCCTTTATTCCATTTACTATTGGAGTGCAAACGTGCAGGGCAAAAGATGGCATACACGATTGGCTTAGAAGGCTATGTGTTGTCCGTGGACATCAGACGCGCCCACTGATTGGATGGTGAAAAGCATGAAGTGCGTGAGATTTTTGGAAACGCCTGCCGTCTTGGATTCGTGGACAACGGCCGGTGTCCACAGACATCGCAGTAAAAACATATAAAAAAAACACAACATTGCACTTGTCAAACCTATCAAATAGTCTCTGGGGAGGTGAGGGGTGATGAGGATGGCTGCAAGAAGCAAAAAAACAGCTAGTTTTTGCTGTAAAAGTCCACAAGCAGTCCAGTTCGTGGACACATCTGCATTACAGGGTTGGTGAAAAGCAGTTCTTGGATGGGTTATAACTTTGGCGTCACTTAATGGTTCTTGGATGGCTTATAACTTTGGCGTCACTTAATGAAACTGCATGAAATTTTGCAATCATATTCTTGACCCGATTCTGAATGAGTTTTCAAGGTTTTGTGGGATTCTGTCAAGAGGGGCCAAAATTAGTTGGGGGTCCTAAAATAAGGTAAAGACTTATAAATGAGATGCCATTTGATAAATTTACACAAAGGTTTGCAAAAAGATTATAGATCTAGATATAAATGTTTTTGCAAAGTTTGGTGGGATTTTGTCAAGAGGGGGCAAAATTAGAGGGGGGATCCGAAAATATTGCAAAAGCTTATACATGTGGCGCCATTTGACGAATCTACACAACAGTTTGCAAAAATATTTTAGATCTATATATAAATGTTTTTGTAAAGTCTAAATGGATTTTGTCAAGTGGGGGCTAAGTTATTTGACTATTGTATATGCATACATTTGACACTTTTGAAAAAATAAAACATGGGTGGATTTCCAGGAAACTTGTGTAAGGAGGTTTGGCAAGGACCTGAAAGCATGGTTGTGTAAATGTGCCCGTGTTTTATGACTGAGGTGTAACCTGTGGCCATGGGCAGTGGTCACATTGTCTGCGTCATGGAATAAGGTCATGATCCGGACAATCTGGCTACTGAACATGACCACGAGGGACAATAAATGGGGTTAAAGTGGCCATGTCCACCTGGGACTTGCTCTGTGGTAAAGTTATTCAAAAGTGGCAAAGCTTTGAAAGGAAAGAAAAATGTGCTTGTGGTAATATGGTCATAGGGTTCTCTCTTCACCTTTTTCTTTTTGTAAAAGTCTTTCTCGTGTTTTTCTCTGCGCACCAAACCTGGTTTGGTTCTTTATTTCAGCGACCTTTTGCGGGCTTCTACACAGAAGCCCTCCTTAGGCGGCTGCATGTCTGGGGGGACAGGATGTGAGGGAGGGGTTTAGGACTCCCTGCACAGGGACTCCTTGGAGATCCATGTCACACTCTAATCTGATTGACTGTGGTGACTGTCCCGGCAGGAAAGCCACCCTGCTCTGTGATTGACAGCCGTGCTGTGTGAATGGGGGAAAACTGCATAAAAAGCAGGTCTCTGGGTCTGGAAAGGCAGAGTCGCCACTGGAACGAAAGAACCAAAGAGGAGCTGACAGAAGAGGACCCCTACAATGACTGAACTGGCCAGTGAAGCCCTGCTGCAGGTCCGAATCTTCATACTCCAACGACAGGGAAGATCTTCAAGGAATCTTCTACCCTTGAGCTGGTAGGAACAACCAGTTTGCCAAACTGCTCGTCAAGTCTCCCTTTTCTGGTCGAATTTGCTGTACAGAGCTACAGTGAACCGGATAGCCAGGAGGAACGGACCCTGCTTGCGTTTTAAGGAGTGAACCTTTTATTCGTTGATTTGCTCTGCTGCTGGTTTCTTCCTTGGGCAGTGCAGGACCCTCCAGTCTTCCTACTTCGTGTCAGTCCAACAGTTCCTTCAGAAACCGTGAGCCTGCAGGACCTGCCAGGAACATCCACCTCAGCTACAGTCTTCTTCTCCATTTAAGGTACTGTTCAAATCTAGTTGTCCGTTTCGTTCAGCCGCAGTAAAAGTGTGTGAAACCTTTTGCCAATCCGAGGGCTTGTCCTTCTCCACTCTTTAAAGTAACTTTTGACCAACTTCGTTCTGAACTCTTGGCAAAGACTTATCTACAAACTACCCTGAACTGTGTGATCTTGAGCAAAGACTCTGTTCCACTGACTTTGGGAGAAGCCCTTAAATCTGATTTCGTTACTGTATTGTGTTGGTCAATTCTTACCTAACTTTGTCTTTCCCTCCCTTTTAAATTGCTGGAGTGCCATTATGCTCACAATTCATTGTGAGCCTAACTTGTCCAGAATCTATTGGGTGTGGTGTAGTGTGTTAAGAGTGTGATTTTTCAACTGCTTTACTTTAGTGAAATGTTTTACAACTGAGCTGATGTGTAAATAAATGTATATTCTTTTACTCAGAAACCTTGAGTCAGTGTTTGTTTGAATCAAAGTAATTGCTGTTTTTGTGTAAATATTGATACGGCTCGCTTACTCTTGAGATAAGTCTGGCTGCTCAGCCATCACTACCACTTTACTTTGTAGTACAGGCTTGTACCAAAGGTGCATTTGTACTGTCACTTATAGTCTTAATTGTGTGTGGTGTTCCCAAAGAGTGCTGCTTGTAATTCTGCCTAACAACCAAGCACTAATATCGAGGGGCAGGTGGACAGGGGAAGATGTTGCACATGTGACTTCTTAGATAGGGGGCATTGTTTCTCATGCTCCTTGATTACCGCTTCAAAAGGACTTTGAAATTGCTTCCCTCTGCAGAAGGATGTATTGTAGTATATACAGAGGACTGTTGTCTTAAAAAAATATGGATCAACAGCATCTTTTATTGCTTGCAAGGTAGCTGGTGGGATTTTGTGTCCCACATAAGTAGGCTGTGTGGTTACAGTATTGGTTAAGGAAGATGAGGTGGAGGAAGATAGCCTCCTACTTGCTAAGAAAGGAACAACCTTTCTGAGAGCATTGCGGCCATTGGATTTGGCGTGGCAACACATGGAGGTGGTCCCGTGTCCGGGGACTCTGCAGCTTAGTGCATTTCACTTTGGCAGCTTTAGCCTTTGGTACATTCCCAACAGTGGTAAAGAACTGGCACACCCATGATTCTCTCTGGGTGCTAGAGGTAGGAGCTTCCTCTACCTCATCTACTTGGTCATCTTCATTGTCTTTTGAAGTACTGCGCTTTTTTTGCTATGCAGGTCCTCCAGCTGGTGGTGGTGGTCGCTCTTGGGGAGGAGGGATGGCAATAGGTGATGCCATTTTTAAGATAAATAGCAGTTTTGCTAACATTCTTTCATGTATGTACTGTGTACTAGATTGTTAATGGATAATGAGTAAGAATAGGTGTAGGAGCTGTGCATGGAAAATTTTGAAGTTGAAAGTTCCTAGATCAGTAGAAAATGCAGTTCCGAACTGTCTGCAAAGCACGTATCTGATCGCGAAGTGCAGACGCGTTCTCGGACATGTCAACATGCTGCGCGCCAGTGTATGGTCATGTGGCACTGTCCGGAATGTCCACGATGAACTCAGATGTTCGTGGACGTCTACGGACGCAAAATCAGTTGAAAAAGTTGCAAAATGTGTATAGGAGTGTTAAAAATGATGCTAGAAGGTGGGAAATGGCAGAGTTGTAAGGTGAAACTTTATAAATTGCACACAAATGAGGCTATATACAGTAAGTATGATATTAGTAAGTTGTAGGAAAATAGCATGCAATGGTAAAAACCCATGAAATTAACTGAAACACTTTGTTAAAGGGACGTTATGGTTCAGTTGCACTAATAAAAACCTATAAAATTTACTGAAAAAACTTTGTTAAAGGGACATTATGGTTAAGTTGCACTAATAAAAACCAATGAAATTCAATGGAAAAACTTTGTTAAAGGGACGTTATGGTTAAGTTGCACTAATAAAAACCTATGAAATTCAATGAAAAAACTTGGTTAAAGGGACGTTATGGTCGAGTTGCACTAATAAAAACGTATGAAATTCACTGAATTTTTTTTAAAGGGAATTTATGGTTCCAAGTAAAACGGAAAAACCTCACAAATTCGCCAGTTATGGTAAGCTAAGCAACCATAACTCGCGCCACCACTGGACACTGCTAAGACTAACACCCAGGACATCAAAGATGACATCACACGTGTCATTGATGACATCACATGTGAAATGAATTTGGATGAAAAGTCCTTACAAGGGGATGTGTTTATAATGTCGTTGACAAGATGTCAGGGGTGATCAGGAGACCTATCATGAACTACTTAATGTATTAAAGAATGTACTCATGTAAACAACATTGTATTGGAGTGTTGTTGTTAATACAGGAACCTAATGATATATAAACATAGGCAATGGCTGCAGCATGAACTACAGAAGTACAATATTTATAATCTTGTAATTTTGGAAAGTAATATAATGAATGCTAAATGTTAAACATATAATAACTAGCTAACAATTCAAGACTTACTACACTTGTGCTAGTACATATGAAGAACCACAATGCATACAAATTAGAGTGACATACAGGGAAACTAAAGGAAGAAAGAAATAGCATCATGAAAAAATGTTAATAACATTAAAGTTTATCTTCATGTACACAAATGAATTGTGTGTTTGTGGCCTGCTTATTTCCCCATGTATGTGCACCATTAGCTGAGACTAAACCTAAGGAAGGTACTTTAAGAACATATGATAAGGTTAACATCTAGATATATAGCACCTTTTCAATTTTAATATTCTGACTGTCAGAGAACAAAACCACCTGGCCTATATATGTCAGTGAATAAAAACAAGTGGCCCAAATATGTGATGTCATCAGTGATGTCATCAATACCATTTGTGATGCCATCTTTCATGTCCTGGGTGTTAGCCTTAGCAGTGCACGGTGGTGGCGTGAGTTATGGTTGCTTAGCTTACCATTACTGGTGAATTTCTGAAGTTTTTCTGTTTTACTTGTAACCATAACATCCCTGTATACAAATATATGTATATTCACTAAAAAGAACTTTGTTAAGGGGACGTTATGGTTAAGTTGCACTACTAAAAGCCTATGCAATTCTCAAAAAAAAACTTTGCTAATGGAACGTTATGGTTCAAAGTAAAACCAAAAAAAACCTGAAATTCGCCAGTTATGGTAAGCTAAGCAACCATAACTGCCCGCACCACTGTGCACTGCTAACACTAACACCCAGGACATCAAAGATGACAACACAAATGTCATTGATGACATCACTGATGACATCACATGTGCGTTTACTTTTTAGACATGGGTTTGTGAATGTCATTTTGGCAAAAAAGTATCAGGGATTATCGGGAGATGTGTAATAAATAACATACTTCATTATGCAATGTAGTGTTCTAAAGAACATTCCATTGCAGTGTTCTTTCTAGTACAGGAAACTACTCATACAGAATGTAGGTATTGGCTGCAGCATACACCACAGAGGAGCTATATTTGTAATGTTCCAAAGTTATATAAAAAAAGTTGAGTGCTTCTGTATCAGATTTTTCCGTACTGTAAAACGTGTACTAAGTAGCTAATGATACATCACTTACTATATATTTCTACTAATAAACACAGAAACATAAATAGACTAAAATGCATACAAATATGGGGCTTATATTTAGAAAGTAAAGTAAGCAAATAAGAGGTAGTATCATTAGCAAATGTGTGTAATCGACATGATTGTATTCAGGCACAAAAATGATTGCTGTGTTTCAGGCTTGCCTCTTCCCCTATATATGTACATCATAAGATCTAAGAACATGTGCGAATACCAATATCTATAAATATAATACCTTTTGAAAGTTAACTTTCTGCCTGTCAGTAAATAAACCCACCTGGCCTAGATATGGCAGTGAACAAAAATGAAGGGGCTACACATGTGATGTCATCAGTGATGTCATCAATGACATATGTGATGTCATCTTTGATGTCCTGGGTGTTAGTGTTAGCAGTGCACAGTGGTGCAGGCAGTTATGGTTGCTTAGCTTACCATAACTGGCGAATTTCAGGGGTTTTTCGGTTTTACTTTGAACCATAACATTCCGTTAGCAAAGTTTATTTTTGTAAATTGCATAGGCTTTTAGTAGTGCAACTTAACCATACTGTCCCTTTACCAAAGTTTTTTTGCTAAAGAGCATCGGTTTATAGTAGTGGCACGTAACCATAATGTAAAGTAACTTTTGACTTATTTACACAACTTGCGGAGAATACCACATGACAATATGCTGGTGTACAGCACAGTGACGTGTCCCAGAATCCGTAAACACTTAACAGCAAGATGTATGCCTCGTGGACAGTGTGGAAACAGATTTTATATTGATGTAGGAACGTCCACCTGCAACATTTCCCTTGCACAGCGCCAACACGTATTGGTAGTCAGCCATTAACAATGTAGTACACATTACAGACATTTAGGAAAAGTTCTAGTTATCTGAAAATTACATGAGCTAGGGCCATCCCTCCTCCCCAAGAAACAGCAGCACTGCTGTAATGAGGGATCATGACAAACACTGCCCCTACCTTACAAATAACAAACGCACAATATTTTTGCGCCGTCCACCTACCCCCTCATATTTCCATTTGGTGCCTCTTTCCTTATTTCCATTCACAAATTGCCTTATTTCCTGTCCTACCAAAAAAGAAAGCCATCCATTACCAAAATAAGGGGCCGATTCATGGCACAAACGTGCGCCGAAAATGCCAGTGCAAGCTGGCGCAAGGTGGCGCAAGCATGAGAAAGCAAGCGCATGCGCACGCGTGCGATTCAAGGAAGGCGCTGCGCATGTTTTCCACTTGTTGTGCGCCAAATCCGTGCGTGGAACACACGGGCGCACACGTCATTGCAACAACCCGAACGCCGTGTGCGATGCGCACAGGGACAGCACACAATGTCCACGCACACACCAAAAAGGGGGCGGGACACAGGGCGTAACGTGCGGAATGGGGAACAACGTGTGAAAAAGAAGGCGTAACTGGGGAAGTACTGCAGGGAAATACACGTAACGCCCACACGCACACGAACAACTCGTATTCATGGATTTGAATACGGGAAACAGGCGCATGCTAAAAGACACGCGCAGGCGTCAACACGTCCGCCACAGGAAGGCAGGCGTAAGCGTCCCTGCGCACAGTATAAAAGTGTGCACAAACAACAAACACGTATATACCGCTATGATGAATGCCCCATTTGTCGCAGCACTGATCGTGCAAGACCGCAGGAGGAGAATGGCCTGGGCCCGCATTTTTTCCCCTCGGACTAGCCTTTTTGGGATGCCTAACGACCAGGTCTACGGCAGGTATAGGTTTCCACCTCATATCATCCTAGACCTCGTCAGGGAGTGGGAAGATGACCTTACATCCCCCACCCTCTGCTCCCAAGCATTGAGCCCCTTGGAGAAGGTGCTCAATGTCCTGCATTGTTTGGCCACTGGGTCATTTCAGCGGAATACTGCCATAGTGGGTGGGGGGTCTCAAAGGCCACGTAGTCACGCTGCCTACACCAGTGTTGGCAATCATGACTGCATGCCCCTCAGTCCGCAGGCACATATACATGCCCAGAACACCCGCAGAAAGTCAGGCCGTTGTCCAGGACTTTTACAGGGTGGCACACTTCCCCAAAGTGCTCAGTGCCATAGATTGCACCCATGTGGCCCTATGTCCACCTAGGGCCACTGAGCACATATACCGAAACCGCAAGCACTGGCATTCCATCAATGTACAGGTAGTATGCGATGCCAGGGAATCATCACCTCTGTCTATGCAAACTACCCTGGCTCCACCCATGACAGTTTCATATACAGAATGTCCGCCCTGAGCCGGGCCCTGGAAGCTGGGCAGCATGGCGACACATGGCTCCTAGGTGAGTACAAATGCCTGTGCACATGCATGCATGTCACACACAGACAAATACACAAACCCCAATAATCACAACCATTATCATCTCTCCAGGGGACAGTACCTACCCTCTGAGCAACCACACGCCAATACAGAACCCCACCACACCACCCCAGGTAAGATACAATGCTGCCCATATTGCAACCAGGGCCATAGTGGAGCGCACATTCGGAGTGCTCAAGTCACGCTTCCGCTCCCTTGACTGCTCTGGCGGGCAGCTGCTCTATGCACCCCCAGTAGTGTGCAGGATCATTGTGGCAGCATGTGTCCTGCACAATGTTGCAACACGGCAGGGCGTACCGGTTACCGGTGGACATGGTGGTGCCCCCACATCCCCAACCACAGGCACAGGCGCTGCCCATGGGAGGGGATGGTGCACGTGGCGGGGCAGCCCGGACCCAGCTTGTGGCCACATTTTTCACCTAAACTCCCACCCTTGTGGAGTGCACACAGGCCTGGCACATACCAGGTGACAATCGATGATGACAAAGAGACAGTCAACTGTCACAACCTTACCACCCTGAGAATGTTGCCATGGAAGTGCCACATTGTGTGCATCCCTAGCTACTCAAACCTAACCAATCCTGTGTGACCAAAATGTACACGTGCAAGGTGTGTATCACAGAGACCTGCAAAACAGGCCATGACAATCACTGGTATGTCACCCAAAGCCTCCAAAACCATAACATGACATGGCAAGCAATAGCAAAACACCAACACAGTACCAATAATGTACACATTGACATGTGAAAAATGCAAAGTGGCGTCAGACAATGATGCCCGACATGGAATCAGATGAAATGACTGACCAACAGCCTCCCACACAACACAAGTCATACCCAAATGCATACCAACAGTTGTAGCTTGAACATAACAATGAATGCCTGTTTACATGCACATTGTGCACGGCGAAATCAACACTGCATAATCTGTGTGCTGTGTCCATCTCCTGCAACACACTGCTCAGCACACAGCATAGTGACCAGCCATTGTGTATGACGCACACCCTGAGCATCACATGAAAACGACAAACTAAATAAAAAAACAAATCACGCATGTACAGGATCCACAAATGGTCATAGATCATGTGCTGCAGGGACACAGTGGGCCCCAGAAGGCAAACTGAGTGCACATGTGGACATGGAAGGGTAGGTTGTACATGTTGTGGATCATAGTGCGAGTGTGTGTGTCAGTGGGGACATGCACTCAATACATGCATGTGCAATCAAGTGACCATCAGTGTCCTCTACACATCACATGTGAACATTGCCCATGTGTACACCCCAGCATGTCAAACCACAACTATACCCTCACACCTGAAAGGTAAACACAACACATGAACAGCCATTGATCAGCAGAATACATCATGTACATAGGATACCACAATTACAATGTCAGGGTGCCCATCACACTGTGGGGCAAGGCAACTGTCCAACAACAAAATACCCCCCCTCCCTCACATATCACCATGACCCACTGAACAACTGCGCCTGGGATATCTAGCCTTCATCCTTGAAGTCTACCTGGCCACAGGATCAACCTTCCCCTTTGACTCCATCTTCCACCTTGCATGTCAAAAGTCTCCAGCAGCCTCAGAGGCCACCTTGACTTTCAAAAATACCAAATCAAAGAGAACTGAAAGCAGGCAAACACACAAGCAAAGCAAAAAGCCTGCAGGCAGCAAAATAAACCAGAAGAGTCTCCAGTAGATGACTTGAAGTAGCAGTACATCACAAAGCACAAGTACTAGCACAATGATGGAACAACCAAGGTAGCACAGTAACAGTAAAACAATGTCACAACAGGATGTGTACCATGTTTGGTACATAATATACAATGATGCATCACAAACTGATGTGTACTGTCACAGCTCCCGTGTACAGGCGCAGGAGTGGCACGAAGCAACCACCCCCACCGTGGTCTGGGTGCCTGCAAGGTCAAACTTACACAGGCCTCTGGGACCCTGGTGGGGAAGGAGGGTCAGGGATATGCAGTCGGGACAGGCATTGGTATTCTGGATAACCGGAATGAGGGGCAGGAGAGGGGAGTAGGATTGGCAAAGGAAAATAGGTAATGTACAAAAATATACTAATCACATTAACACATACACAATCAGACCAAACGTGTACATCGTGCACATACTGCCAAATTACTCAAATGGAAGTCAAAGAGAAACTTATCTCTGGGGTGAGTGCTCGACTCTTGCCTGCGCACTCTCAGGTCCGGTAACATGAGCAGTTCAATGCTGCAAAGAGAGCCAGAGTCACTAATCTGTGCGTGCCCATAACACACACACACCACCATACATGCCCCAAAGTAACAAGCTACTCTACAAACAAACAATCTGGTGTGGTGCTTCATACCCATACGTAAGATTCCCCCGTGATGGTTCATACACAGTCAATGCAGTAAGTCAAGCGCCGGTGGGTGCGTGGCAAATGGAAGACCAATGTGTCAAGATTCACACAACATCCAATGTTCCCTTGGTAAGCAGCCAGATGCATTTAGCAAGGTACGACTTTAGTACAAGTCGTGTTCCAGCATAACCCAAATAAAGTAGGTAGTGCATGTGTCAATTTCAACATGAAAATGAAATGCACTGCACACAAGTCTGTCCCTCGCTGTCTGTCTCTGTGAGCTGCTTCTTTCCCTGTCTTGGAATGCTACATGGCTAATACAACTGCCTCAATAGACCATGGTGGACTAGAGGATATGTGCCACTGCCCCTGCATGTGCCCCTGACAACTTTCCCATCAACTAGCCATTAGTCCACCTACGCATCTTAGGTGTACTGTGCGCTTCAACACCAATATCTGTCCAAGCTCACCGTCAGTGGTGCTACTTAGCATGCATTTGCAACTGGCCTGGTGGAATGGTTGGCTGCGCTGTGGCCCCCTTGTGCTGCTCACCTTGCCTGGAGTTCCTTCAAACACATCAGCTTCTTTTGGATGTATGAGCGCAATCCCTGCGGCTCTGCTTGCCCACACATGCGCATGTCTGCACCACCGAACGTGTCCAGCTTCCAGATGTCCAATGGGCCATGTCTGCTGGGAAAGGTGGTCTGGAGGCTCATCCTCTTGCAGAAACGGCAGAATACACATGATTAATGCTTGAAATTCCCCTGTGTGTGTCTCTTCAGACATGTCATGACTGGACCATGTCAGAGACGTACATCAGAAATGACACCATCAGTGCGACTTCACAGGCAAAGTGTGTTAGCCACTGTCTACAGCATGAATTGGATCAAGCACATGTACAGTAAAGATAAGAAACATACTACACAATGTATAGCAATTAATGTACACATGAATAATGAAACCACCCATCTAGCAAAGGAAGAACTGTGGTCAATATAACCCCTATCATCCCCACTAGGGGTGTTAACACAAGTAGTACAGCAGCAGACATGCCACAGATATGACAGTCCAAAGCCCTTGTGTAATAGGCTGTAACACCAAACCATCCTTGAGAGCCCATGGATAAGGGAAGCAGGAGTTGCATATGTGAGTCAGGACCCCAAACTGCAAACACATACACAAGACAAGCTTGAAGGGACCAGCTGGAACAGACAGTGGATGCTTTCAAAAGCCACAAAGCACCACACCGCCACATGAAAGCACAATAGACAAGCAATTTTAAACTATATTAACTAATTACACTAACTATGAAAAACCTACATTACCTAATGAAACTAACTATCAAACTAAACTAAAAGAAAAAGAAAAATGGCCACATACAACCCGGGAGGGGAGGCACCCAGGAGGGGGGAGGTACAGGGTACTTGCTCAACACCCACTTGCGATGATGTTGAGGAAAAAAAAAACCTCCATGGGCTCAACGCCTGCACAGCCCGACCTATGTGGGAGATAGCTCGTTGTCCGAGTCTGGCTCTTCCTGAAAAGGAGGACGTGGCACAGGAGCCTGACAACGCCTAGCCGCAGCTTGCCCCTCGTCAGCAGCAAGTCTGCCGGACGGGTGAGCCTGGTTCTGTGCGGCGATGACACGTAGGTCTGCATGCAGAACCACCCATGATACGCATGATTCCTCTTGCAAGGTAACACGTGTAACACGGAGTTCTTCCTGCAAGGCCTGGCTGGACAACTGATGCATCTCCCAGCAAGCACATAGCTCAGCCGAGATGGTATGCTCAAGCTGCTCAAACCTCTCCTCTGACCGCATCCTCTGGGACATCAAGAGGACACCCAGAGTGGATCTGAGGGACTCATACTCAGCCCTCAGGGCCTCAATGTGTGCCTCTGTGTGAGCAGCAATTGTTTGACGCAGAGACAGCATTTCAGCCTGACGTGCCCTGTCTGAGGCCGCCATGCCCAGCCTGAGCGAGCGGGCCGTGGACCGTGCCGCCCGCTGCTGGAGAAGCACCTGCCTAGCATGGGGGAGCATGGATTGGACCACATGCTCCATGCTCACAGTGATGTTCTCCATTGCTGCCCCTTGGCATTCAGAATTGGCAGTCATGTCTTGCTCCCACTCAGTATACCGCGGTTACACACGGCCACCACATTGCTGGGCTTGACACATGTGGGACCCAAGGACCGGCCGTCCTCGTTGGGTTGGCACCGCCAGAGGCTGTACGACTACATGCCCCCATCGACGTGATGGCCCAGGCACATCAGCGACTGGTGTGGAGGGTGACCCTGCGTCCCGATCCACCACAGGCTGAGGTTCCACCACTGTCTGACCCCTCAGTGAAGGTGTCGCGGACAGAGGAGTGTCCACATCAGAATCACTCACCCCTGACATATGGACCTGATGCACATCCAACTCGACAAGGACATCAGAGTGGTCATCAGGGCTGGACTCATTGCCAGATAAAGACAAGCTGGTCTGTAGCACATGTGGGTTTTCGTGGCCTACCACCCCACGACCCCCACTTGTGCCGGGTTGCTGTAGTGCTAACAACCCTGTGCCTGGCATGACAACACCATCCTCTGGCTCCATTGCGTCATCATCTGAAATGTAGCGAGAAAAAAGGTCACTACACATGTTAGAAGCACACAACACGCGCACACATAGACATCACACAGACACCCAACACATCAAGCAGAAATGTCACACACAAAAGAGAACCTGCCATGCATGCTGGGTCAACTTGACATTGCTTCTGTGATTAGGCATGTAGAAGGGTGTTATACCGCTCAGAAGTGGGTCGATGCAGTGCAGCAAATTTGTATGTTACTCACTATCTACATGTACAAGTACTTCATGATGTGTATCAGAAAATGTGATGGCAGTGCAAGGTCAACTTCAGACATCACGTGCAATGTGCATGCAATGGGTTGCATGGCTCCAAGCAAACCACCCCTCCCCCTAAGTGGAAATGCAGGGATGCCTTGCATGGTATCAAAAGGATGACCATAGACCTGCGTATTGACAGACAGTGTTGACTAGCATCAATTGCATCATCTGAGTCAAGTGACAACACAGCAGATGATGATGGGACAGTAAGTAGGACACATGATGAACCCTCAGGAGTACACCCACATGTGAAGAAGACACTACACCAGTCGGACAGAATCATTGGGCCTGAAACAGGCTGAGGCCTGTGACCCACAGAGACTGTCACACCCTAAACATGTGTGGGACACAGGACCGAGCCACAGTGGCTATGGGAAGGCTGATGAAATGCCATGCAATGTAGGTCACCCTGGACACGTACTACAATGATCACCCAGTCAAGGACACATAGGGGCATGCATGGAATGCACATGGAGCACTCATGTCCCTGCGGAGCATCTGACATCTGCACAGTCCAAGTGAGACACCCTGCATCAAGTACAAAGGATGTACCCCACAGCATATGTCTGGCAGGTTGGCTGGTGGAAGTTAGCATGTACACAGGACGCATGAACAGGCAAGTGCTTTATGGCAAAATTGATGCAGACCAGTGCAAAGGTGAAATTGGGGTGCCGAGGGGGGGTGGAGGGGAAGGGAGCATGCCTACGTGGAGTACCCACATGCAGGCAGAGAACACATTCACGTCAGTCATGCTATGACATAGTCGCAGGGCTGAGAGGAAGGTCACCCCAGGCTACATGCAGAAGGGCCAGTGAGCTGGAACATGGACCGGAGGGGCATCCTGGTGACCAGCATGTGAGTAGGGTGCAATAATGGTGATGGGGACCGTCCTCGTCTGCTCCACATGTCCACCATCCTGCAGAGCAGCCATGCATCAGTGAAGCATTGCATTACTTGCACATCAGAACCATGTACACATGACATGTAGTGGCAGTCATGCACAATACATCACACAAGTAAAACACACATGTCCTCGACAAACATGCAGCAACACTCACTGGACTGGGCATCAAAGTCCGGCATCTCTCCCACTCCTTCGACCGATTCTGGTGGTATGAACTCCGCAACGAGTGACTCTTGCAGCGTGAGGTCTTCTTCCTCGTCAGGTGCCGGCCCACTGTCAGTTACCAGAGTCATGTTGTAATTTGAGGCACGCTTAGCCTTAGCGCTGCGTTTGAGGTCATTCTTACGCTTTTTGCACTCTTGCGCCGTGCGCACCTCATGGCCGAATGCACCCACATGTTCCGCAACTTGCTTCCAGTGGGTATCACGGTGGGCAGCCTTAGTTTAACAATTAGGCCCCACTAGCATGTCACGGTTGTGGTGCTGCACGTAGTCCACTAGGAAGTCCAGTTCCTGTGCACAGAAAGGCTTCTTCCTCGACATGCATGAGGTTGTGGCTGTGTGTGGGGTCCCAGCCTGTGCTGCAGGTGCAACCTTCCTCCTCTTGGATAGTGGTGCAGACCCTGGCTGGCAAATACCGCCCTGATCAGTATGGCCAGTGGCACCGGTGGATGGAGCCTAGGGAGTGGCAGGTGGAAGGACGACAAAAGGCCTGACTTGAGTCAGTGGCAGCTGGGTGCCCTCTAATGGACCCTGCGCAGCAACATCCGCTGTGGCAGGGTCATTGACCGTGACTGTCCTGGTTGGTAGACTCACAACCAGGGTGTTGTTGCCTGCATCTGCCCCTGCACTTGCCAACACCCAGCTGGTCAGGGCAGCAGATGACATTACTGTCCAAGGGACACGTGTCTCGGTCAGGGCAGCCCTGTGTGCACCTACGGTTTGCCTCCTGCCCTGTTGGAAATCTTCCATGGACTCTTCAAGTGCTAACGCAGCCTGCGATGGCAGACCCTGAGCCTGGGTGGTGGTGTCCACAGCTGCACCTGCAGCTACCACTACCTTTGGGCCCATGGCAGTCGATGAAATGGACTGCCGGGTCACATGGGCTCCAGTGCCAGATGCAGAAGCTGCATCTCCCGGAACCACAGGGGGTGGTGCCATGACTGCACTGACACATGGCACAACATCATGCCCAAGTGGTGCACCCCTGTCTCTTCCCCCTCTGCGGCCACCCTCGACACCCTGAAGTCCCCCTACTCCCTGGTCACCTCGGCCACGTCCCTGACCACGCCCGCCACGAGGAGTATGCCCAGCTGAGGCGCCCCTCACCTTTGGTGGCCTCCCAACCATGGCACAGATGGAGTAGTGGCGGCACAGATGGAGGAGTGCCAGTGGGAGGTGTACACCACAATTGTCCTAGGCAATTGGGGTGAAGGGGGTGGGATGCAAGAAGTTAACAGCACCCCTGCACCTGCAAGGCTGTATGTGACCCCGGTGATGAAGTGACAGGTCACGCAACGCTCAGGCACCCCAAAACTGCAGTAAAACCGTGCACGCAACCCCTGCAGCCTATGTGCATGGAATTAACCTCCTGCAGTACGCGGTGGCACCCAGGAACACGAAAAACGCATCCGCATGGGACACGCAGGCTACTATGACTTCGAAAACGGGTACGCGATACACAGGGGCACCCGAAGTGGGAAAAATAGCGTGCGCGACTCACCGTTAGACTAGTGCGATGATGAAAAACACGCGTAGCCAATACCCCTGCCAAAAGAAGAGATAGGTCCTTGATCCGCTGTGAAGTTGTGATGGCGCGCAAAACAACACGAAGTAGCAACACACACATCGGTCTCCATGAAAGGCATGTACAGCGAACTGCTGGCCCCGCTCACCTTTAACCCGTGCTGAGGGAAACGCCCACGCGCGTCACGTCACTTATGCGCTTAGGCCCTTTCCTTGAATTACACGCATTCACACACGGACGTGTGGTTTTTTCACGTGCTGATCCACTATGCACCCATGTTGAGGGAAACGCCTGTGCGCGATACGTCACTGATGCCCTTACTCGCTAAGGGCCTTTCCTCATATTACATGCTGACGTGCACTTTTTTCACGTGCCAAATCACTCCGTATCAAGCTGGCCACGCGAAAACACATGGAAGACCACGCTCCTGCCCAAAAGGCCATTTTCCTGCCCCCAGGAACCCGGAGCACACTCCCACCTGCCATCTGCTGCTGCTTGCCTGCTGCACATGTGCCCTGCTATTTGGTGCCTGCACGTCACCCATCTGCAGGGGTCCAGTTGCTGTGTCCACCCCTGCTGGAACAGAAGACTCCTGACTGGGATACCATCGCTCCACAGCCCAGCCCCAGGACCCAGTTGCCCACCCACACCTGCCTCAGGGGTCGCCATGTTGGGGCAAACACCATCTGAGACCACTGGCGACCCCCAGCCAGAGAGGCAGAGGGCCACCAGCTTCAGTGAGAAGGATGTTGGTGTCCTGGTGGAGCAAGTTCTGGGGCATTATGCTGCCCTCTTCACACCATCGCGTGGCAACAAGGAAGGACGGGAGAGGATCTCGGAGGACGTAGTGGTTGCCATCAACGTGGAGGGGGTGGCAACCCGCGACATCAAGCACGTCCGGAAGCGCTGGGAGGACCTCAGGTCCAGGACCCTCAACAAGGCCCGGCGCCTCACGATGGCAGAGGATGCAGAGGGGTGCCGGGTCAGCCTGACCAACATCCAGATGAGGGTCCTGGAACGCATAAACCCAGCGCTCCATGCCCAGATCCTTCGGAGGAAGACCCGTCTGGAGTTGAGCGGTAAGTGGCCATGCATTGCTGTGTGAAACAGGGCATGTTGCAGTGCGCTGGTAGTCAGCTACTTGGCTGTATGTGTGACATAGGCCATGTATGGATGTGTGTGTGCAGGGACATCATGGTAATGCATGTGAGACCAGTAATGCGTGAACCACATGGATGGTGCATGTGTTCCAATGCAACATGGGGAGCAGCATGCTGAATGCACACATGAATGCATGCCTGTCCCTGTTCTTGGACATGGATGGGGGTGAGAGATGGGTGCTGCTCTCATGTACATGTCTGGTGTACATGTCTGTGTGTCTGAGAAGCGTGTGTGTGACTTTGAAACGCCATGGATGCATGACACATGTCCATGACGATGTGTAGATTCACTTATGCAGTCTGGTCACCCTTGTATCCACTGTGTCTGTGGTGTACGAGCCATGATGCATGACCCTCCGGTGATGTGTGTGCATGGGATCAGTATGAGCCATGATGCATATGAGTTTACAGGCAACGTTTATGTCCATAGAGTGCATTGTACATAGATGCTGATGTTGATTGCATGCACCGTGCCTGTTTCTGCATGTGTGTTGTGTGCATTGACCATGTGTTGTGGAGGGACAGGATGGAAGTGACGTTTGACAGTGCCACTCATGTGTTATTGCTTCCTGTCTAGGGGACTATTGTACAGTACCCTGATGCTTGTGTTCTATGTCTCCCTCTATGCAGCGTCGAGTGAAGAAGAGGGCGGAGATGGCGCTGTGGAGCTAAGCGGCGGGGATGCCTCCACCGGGCGGCAACGCAAGGCCCAGCCACCCTTCCCGGAATTGCTGTCATCCGGGAGCGAGGGTACTGGTGCCGCGTCTGCCGCATCTGCCACTACGGCTGTAGCGGAAGCCCCACAGGGGCTTGCAATGGCGGAAGACGTGCGGAGACATCCAGGTTGGTGGTCTCCACAGAGGAGGAGGAGCCCACTACTGAGCCGCACATGGGGCCTGGTGGGGGTAGTACCACTGGTGCAAGTGATGCAGTCCAGGGTCAGGAGGCAGTACAGGTCACCACGGAGGGGCCTGTGCATGTCGCTGTCCCTGACCCTGTGACTGCACCACCATGCACCAGCAGGGATGCCCCGTCCCAGGCCTGTCCGCAGGTAGCGGGCAGGCCCACATCATCTGGCTCTCCACCACCTGCGGACAAGGAGACCCATGACCGTATGGGCTCTGTCCTGATTGGTGTTGTTTTGTGCACGCGTGTCATTCATGATGACCTGCGTGCTTCCTGGGGGGAGCACGCACACCGTCACGAAGAGATGCGTGACAACGTGGCACAGTTGGGAGGGGCCATGGTGGTGGGTTCCTACATGTGTCACGCACTCTGGCGGACCGCTCCTCCTCTGTGGAGACTATGCGCCAGTCGTTCTCCCTGCCGTCTTCCGGCCCAGATTCCGCCAGGGCCCCCTGTGGACCTGGTCTGACCAACACAGCCAGTTTGGTGGAGATCCCATCCCTGCCACAGTCGGGAGTCGGCGGTCCAGCAGGAGTGGACAACCCAACAACTGGAGACCAGCAGATGGAGGATGTGCAGGCATCATCGGACAGGGCACATGGACAGCAGCAGCTGCAGCAGGCTCTATTTGCGAGCAATGATGGCTCGGGGCCATCAACATCAGAGGGCAGGCATCGGCCAGAGGGCAGGAGGACCCTAGAATGGGTGTGTCTTTCGTTTGGCTGCGGTTGGGCCAGCGTATAGATGCAGAGCGGCGGCGGGCGGAAGAGGCACGGCTCACCATGGTCAGGGTGGAGTTCTCCATGCGTCGGGCGTTGAGGCGGGCTGAATGCCTGGAGGCAAATTGCAGGGGGTTGGAACAGGCCATGGATGCATCCCTGTGAGACCTCGGGGTCAGGGCAGAGGCCCGCCTCCAGGAGATAGACATGGAGTTCGATGATGCCCTGGCCCACAACATCACAGAGTGAGCCGTAGGACTTGCCCGCCGCCATTGTATATAGTTAGTTAGTGTTAGGTTTCCTTTCTCTTCTTTTTTTCTTTTGGGACGCTTGGACAATGCCCCATGTTTTTGTACATAGTTCTTAGGTATTTTTTTTTTTATAGGTTTTATTTCATTAGTTGGGCTCATGGACCCTGGTTTCAATCTCTGTACATAGTTGGACTGTGGATTTCTGCAAAAATGTTATTTTCCTTCGCCATGGATCAATGGATTTTGAAATTTCTGTTCCCTTTGGATTTGCTTTGGTGGACAAGGAGTTATCACTGACTTTATTTTGGATGACTTTGGATTGTGACTTCATTATTTTCATTGTATTTTTTGGACACGCATTCTTCTTTTTTTATTAATTTAATTTTCATGCTTTCATTCCATTTGCTTAATTTTGTTCACAATACATTTTGATTTCTTACTTCCATGTGTGGTATTCGCTCATTGGTTTACTGCATGTCACGATGTGGGTTTGCTCAATCACTGGCACACAGTGTGTGTGACGGACATGTGTTGATGTGCATAGTCGACTTTTGGTTTGTGACAAGAAATAGGCCTTTCAGTGTGGGGTGGATGGGAAACTTGATTGTGTCTCAGGACTGGGGTGGCGTGCAGTGGGATTTTGGTGGACATGAGGCCCACGAATGTGCATCTTTATGACATGTTGTGTGGGGACATGTGTCTGGGCCTGCTGGCAGGTGCCCGTCAATGCAGGGTGGGTGGGAGTGCAGGGGGACATGAGTCGGGGCCTGCTGGCAGGTGCCCGTCAATGCATGGTGGGTGGGGGTGCAGGGGGACATGTGTTGGGGCCTACTGGCAGGTGCCCGTCAATGCAGGGTGGGTGGGGGTGCAGGGGGACATGAGTGGGGGACTGCTGGAGGTGCCCGTCAATGCAGGGTGGGTGGGGGTGCAGGGGGACATGAGTGGGGGCCTGCTGGCAGGTGCCCGTCAATGCAGGGTGGGTGGGGGTGCAGGGGGACATGTGTCGTGGCCTGCTGGCAGGTGCCCCTCAATGCAGGGAGGGTGGGGGTGCAGGGGGACATGAGTCGGGGCCTGCTGGCAGGTGCCCGTCAATTATGGGTTGGTGGGGGTGCAGGGGGACATGAGTCGGGGCCTGCTGGCAGGTGCCGTCAATGCAGGGTGGGTGGAGGTGCAGGGGGACATGAGTCGGGCCTGCTGGCGGTTGCCCGTCAATGCAGGGTGGGTGGGGGTGCAGGGGGACATGTGTCGGGGCCTGCTGACAGGTGCCCGTCAATGCAGGGTGGGTGGGGGTGCAGGGGGACATGACTCGGTGCTCCCTGCTGCATGGTGACTTGTGGGCTGGCTGAGGGGCATGGCCAGGGTGGATGGGCTGCCTATGGGACATGACTAGGGGTGCAGGGTAGTCCCCTGTGGTGTGGGCTGGCTGCAGGAGCTGGGGAGGGGGTACAGGGCACACCTGGGAGGACACACACTGCAAAATCACGTTTGGAAATCCCTGTGCACCCCGCAGAATACACGTACCCCGCTCGCACACATACCCCGCTGGCACAGGGCCTGTTGCGTGTGATTCTCCATGCGCACCCCCGAAATACATGTACCCCGCTCGCACATGCCCTGTCGCATGTGATTCTCCACACACACCCCCGAAATACACGTACCCCGCTAGCACAGGCCCTGTCGCGTGTTTTTCTCCACGCACACCCCTGAAATACACGTACCCCGCTCGCACAGGCCCTGTCGCGTGTGATTCTCCATGCGCACCCCCAAAATACACGTACCCCTCTCGCACAAGGCCTGTCACGTGTGATTCTGCATGTGCACCCTGCTGCGTGCAGGGTTCGTGTATTCGGAGGGGTGCGCGGGGAGTTTTACAGCCGTTTTCGTGGTTAGGGGGCTGTATGCTGGTCCACTGGCCTGTGCACCATATACGGGATTTGTATGCTGTTCATGGCGCACGGGACGGGGTTGGGGGCGTAACTGGTGCTGATGCGGGTTCGCTGCGCCACTCTGCACCACGGATCGTTATGGATGTTGGAATCCATGAATACGCTGTGCGCGAAAATTGATTTTGGCGCACGTGGCTGGCGCAGACTGCTGCACGCGCTCACTGTGCGCCAGCCGTGTGTGCCACTTGTGCGCTGATTTCCATGAATTACCCCCTTAATGTTCTGTTAAGAACCACCTTTCACAGTGTAAGTATATTAAAAAATATATATATATCATAACACTGCATGTACTTTATATTTCTCAGCAAAGGACATAGACGCAATAAGATTTGCCAGTAATGGTATAGATTTGCAAAGCAATAACGTGTGCTACGGAAAAATAGGATTTCTGGTTATAATCCTTTTTCAAGATGGCCACCATAGAAAGGGAAGGCGGTTGTCCCATACATGGCCCCTCTTCGCCTTCCATGGCAGCCTGCAAAAAGCAAAAGTACGTGCTGTGACGCAGAACCTGTAAATAAACATACAGCAACGTACAATGTAGTACCTTACATTTTGAAATGATATACTGGATTTTAAAAGAAAACGTTAACATTTTCGAATTTGTAAAGTAGTTTTATTTAACAAACAACTGTCAGAGACCATCGCACTAATCCCATTTTCAATTACATTGTAACAATGGTTCTAAGGGCGTCATTGAAAATGTTCATGGTGAGGCACACGTAATTATTTTCCCATATGCACAGTATGCATTTTTGTTACAGCACCTGCTTTGTTTGCACAGTGATTTCCAAGACGGCACCATGACCCTTGCCCTACACCACCATAAATGATGTTAGGTTGCTCCTTATAGCTAGTTCAGCGTAGGGACAAAGGGGCCTGGCCGGTCATCCAACAACATTATAATGGACAGGCAGCTGTTCATGAGCAGTTGCATTTGGCGTCCAAAGAAGCCCCCACTCGGCATCTGGAATCCATGGTACGCACAGTACGGCAAGATGTAGCTAGGTGGAAAACGTAGGAGAAAATATGTATCAATACCCAACCTTTAGCAAAAAATGTCAAAAAAGACACAAACATTGTGGAAAGTAGTACACAAATGGAAGTGGTCAAACATGACATTTTAAGGAAATATTAAGGTTGACCATGGGTAAATATAGTGACAGCCTAGAAACACCGACAATGAGCAGTCGCCGTATGATTTAAAAAAATGGCACCTACACAGTGAGATGGCAATTCAGTCATGGAGCCAAAATGAATGGACAAGCATCTCGTGATTTTAAACAAGAGCAAAAGAATATGCAAAGTGATACACAAAGCTATGTGGGCAAGCATAACATTTCAAAGAGGAAATATTAACGGTCAACAAGGGTGACTCTTGTCATACCCTGCAAACGCTGAGATTCTGCACTCTCAGTTATTGGAGTAAAATTACACTGCACAGAAAGATAATACTTCAGTTATATTGTCACAATTAGTGTTTCGTTAATATAAAATTAAAATGCGGTTTGGTGTATGGTCGTCAACATTAACTTATATGATGTTTACTGGCTCCATTGTTTTTGGGCAAGTGAGACAATAATGTATTCGCAGCAATGAATCTTCGTGAACTGATATTTCATGTTTTGTACAAACGTTTTTAAAACATAACCTTATCAAATGTTATTTTTTCCAAGCAGTCATTCCTTTCATTCCTTTTGAAGTTTCCCTTTCGCTCAAGGTCAAAAAACAATTGCCCCTTATGTATTCACTCGGATGCGTGGGCCTACTGAGCTTGCAACCAAAAAAGCAAATCAAGTGTCCTTCACTCAGAAGGCAAATACATTCTCACCTTGCAACAACATATGAGAATCCAATCATGAGAACGGCTACTCCCATACACCTCCAGAACCGCTATTTCCATCAAACAGTCCAGGTGGCGGCCTCAGATTTCAAAACGTAGGACGCCAGTCTGACTACAATATTAATCTAAATACATTGTAACACAGACGCTGTAATTGTTCGCCGTACATTGAGCACCAACTTCCACTTTACCGTATGACTTTGGTGACAAGAAAACACCACTTTCTGAGTTTGTGCTGCCACATCCCATCCCAGCCTAATTAAAGCTCACCTTCGGAAAACATTATTTCATAAGTGTAACAAGTGCATTGGTGCCTTGTTTTGTATGTGTTACCGGCGATGTCTGCGTACACAAAAACATGAACAAAAGATGGTGGGGGCAGCGAAGATATCTGACGCACTTCACGCTGTTCCACAACCAATCAGTGAAAGCGCCACATGTCCGCGGACATGACGCTACGTATTAGCCAATCAATTTCTTGTCCTCGGAGCGAACAGGGAAGTGTGACCGCGGAGCGGACATAGATATCACTCATTTTTTTAGACATACTTTTTGGTCGTTTTAAAGGAAACTACTGGATGGATTGTCACCAAATTTACAAAAGCACGCTTTCGGGACCAAGCCCCTGCCACAAAGTTTGTGAAAATCCGTCCAGCGGTTTGGCCTGTAGGCGTGCGCAAAGTTTTTCCCTCATTCAGTCTATGGGAAAAAAAGACGTTTTGGGCCCCCCCCTATAACTTTCCCCCCTGCACCAAACATCACCAAACTTTGCAAGATAATTCAGAGTGGCCCATATACTTTTTTTGCAAGGTTTGGTGAGGATTCGTCCAGGGGGAGCAGAGTTATAGGCCGCCCAAAAAGTGCTCTTCCTATGGAAACAGCAACTTAACCATAACTACACAGCCACTACTGTGGTTGTGTAATTCACTGAAAAAACCTTAGTTTTAGGTGCAGTTAAGTTGCGCAGATTTAATGCAACAAAACTCTTGAAATTCAGCAATGTGGGAAGTCATGATGAACTTAATTTGGCACGCTCCCATTGTTGTCCCCCATAATGCTATTTTGTATGTCATTGTGAATCCCTTCTCTTATAATATGTATGTGCTCATGGGCTTTGCAATGGGAACACGCAGAGTAAAGATGGTCATAACTTCCTAAATCTGCTGAATTTCCAGGGTTTCGATGCGTTCAATCTGTGCAATTTAACTTCATCGTAACTAAGGTTTTTGACAGTGAATTTCGAGAGTTTTGCTAAACCCTAGTTTTTTACAGGACCCACTAGGTGGCCACAGCCTTTGGCTGTGGCCACTATGCATGTCTTTCAGGACCACTAGCTATGGCCTTTGGCCCTGGCAAGATAGTACGGTCTTCGGCCATTCCCATTGTATCTTTTAAAACACTATCTTTCTTTCGTGAACTAGCCATGGTTTTCGTTAATGACCATTGGCCCCCGGCCTTTGGCTGTGCCCCCTTTACATGTTTCCCCAATAGGTTTCTTCCAGTCCCACTAGCCATGGTCTTTGACGTCTTTGACCATGGCTAGTGTGCCCCAGTAAGTTTCCAAAACCGTCCCACTAGATTTGGCCTTGGGCCATGGCCACACCACTAGGCTTCCTTTTGGTGCACTAGCTATGGCCTTCGGCCATTGCCAAGGACCACGGCCTTTCGCCATGCCAATTTCCATATTGCACCATTCAATTCCTAAAGTAACCCAGTAGCCGTAGGGCCTCATTACGAGGTGGGCGGTAAGGGATTACCGGCACCGGTAAGGGCACCGGTGCAAGTAATCCCTTACCGCCCTACTACGAGGACCACTAGCGCGTCCCTCCCTTAACGCCTGGTTTTACCAGGCATTACGGAAGGGACCCGTTAAGGGACTTCAGAGCTAATAACGGTATCGCAATTTGCGGTACCGTTATTAGCACCTTCCCATTGAGCCCTATGGGGGCTGAAATGGGAATGGGGAATGGCTTTTTCAATGGGGAATTGCCGATCCCGCAAGTCCCCATTGAACGGGACCGGACACAGTACCAGTACCAGTATTGGAGGTAGTCATGGCGCTAATAGCGCCATGACTACCTTCAACCTCGTAATGAGGCCCATAGTCTTTGGCCACACCCATTACCCCACCCTACTGTAGCTGTAACACTCCACTTTCTTTTTTATTGATCACATTTGTTAACTCGCTTTTTAGCATAACCCTGATAATAGTAATCTAATACAAATAAACCTGATTATTCATAAAATAATCCTGGTTATTAATGTTATGCACTTTTATTCTTGATCCCGTTTTCTACTATAACCCTGGTTATGCAAAAACCACCCCAGTTATGAGAAAATGTTCAAGCTTTGAACTTGGTCGCCGGCCCCCCTGCCATTTCATCATTTTTCCTGCTCCAAATGGCATTTTTTCCACTTTACATTTTCGGCTAATCTCAGTTATTTAGGAAATAACCACGGTTATCACTTGCATCGAAAAAAAAAAGGCAGCTTTTTTATTTCTGAAAAGCTTTGCTGATGCACATATAGCTATAATTTCCGGAGTAGGAGGCACCTCCTTCCCTGTCAAATATTTGAACAACTTCTGGACAGGATAACCCCAGACCCATCCCGGAAATTGAGTCAACACTTCATGTCCAAATTATTTTGTACCTGGTCCAATTCCATCTAGCGGTTTTGCTGTGCTGAAAGTTTGACTTTCTTTATTGGTAAATGAATGAGAGGAGGCGTTTGCTTTCTTAATTACTTTTTCATTTTTTAACCAATCATTCACAATATTTCTATTCTGTGCGGGCGGGGCGTTTACGTAACAAAATATCAGCCAAGTCGGTCAGGCAAGTCAAAAGTTATTAGCAATTCAATTTTTGGGTTTCCTATGGCACTTGCTACTCAACTGACCTATGGTGCGGCAACTGCTGCACTAGAATGTATTAGTTATAATTAACAAAAACCTCTGATGTCATTTTTTTGTGAAACTGGTTACTAGTGTAGCATAGACCTGTCAGAGGTTTTGTATACTGCTGTTTGGGGTTGAATATCACCCAAAACAACGGTTAGGGCCCACCCTAGAAATAACATTTGTTGTTTGCTGCAAAGGCTCTACACCTTCTCAAGAAGAGAGGATATGTTATGATGAGATGAGGAGGGGACCAATGCTTCAAAGAAAATCTTGCCATCACAATAGGGAAGTCACACAAGGACAATATTTATGGAACTTTCTTTGAAGTCAGACAGAGGTGAGTGGGGGAATAAGTGTAACTTAGCAGATGAGCTTTTCCTAAGAGAAAGGGTACTGCCATCTCTTGAAGATGTTTGGGTCACACCTCTTCCTATGCCCCCTCCCAACTTCCTGCAGACAAGGCACTCTGGAAAATTACATTGGAAAGCAAATGTTTTGTTGCCACACCTGAGATTGGCCTCTTACAGAAGGCTTGAAAAAGTGTCAGTGGCTGCAATTGCCTCCACATACTGCCCTTCTTTTACTCTTGCAGCTGACTCCCACCCTGACACAGACGTCTCTAACTTTCACCTTTCGATCTCTAATACTCTTGACATCCTTGCCCCTATTATGATGGTCCGACTGAAGCTTCCCAAAAAGTGTAACTCTTGGTACGACTCTGATCTAGCTGACCTTAAATGAAAGTGCAGGGCAACAGAGCTGAAATTGGGATCTTCAGGAACACCCTCTGATAAGCTGGCCTGCCGACATCTGCAAAAGCAATATAGACTCTGCATCCGGAGCAAGAAAAGAGTCCATATTCAAGTCTGCATCTTGGCATCTTCCAACAATATGGGCAAACATTTTAAAGTCTGTAAGGAACTGGCCAATCCTACTGCAGCCTCATCCTCCATTGCACCCACCCAGGCCCTTTGTGGGCCCTGGCTTCACACTTCTCTGCCAAAACACAGGACATCCTGTCCTCTCTCGCCTCCACACCAACTCATGCACCATCATCTCCTGGTCCTCCTTCAGCTGCCCCACCACTCCCCCCTTATCTCCTCCCTCTCCTCTGTCACATCTGAGGAGGTTTCTAGACAAGTCCGGTCTGTGAAAGCCTCCTCCAAACATATGGACCGTTGCCCCTCCAAAACCATCAAGGACAACATTGACTCTCTAACTCCAGCGTTGGCAGACCACTGCAACCTCTCCTTCGCCACTAAAGGCTTCCCCAAGTCTCTCAACCAATCTCTTGTGCACGCTCTGCTAAAAAAAACCCTATGCTGACCCTTCTATTCCAGCTAACCATCACCCGATCTCCATTTCTCCTTTCCTGGGCAAACTCCTGAAGAAGTTGGCTATCTCTCAGCTTACCCTCCACACTGAATCTGTTGTTTGTCTCCATGACCATCATTCTGGCTTCAGAAATCCAGAGGCATGGAAACTGCTCTTCTGAACACCCGTGAAGACCTGCTCTCAAACCTTGACTCCAACTCTCCCTCTGCCCTCATTCTCCTTGACCTCTCCTCTGCCTTTGATACAGTAAACCACAACATCTGGATCTCCCGTCTTGTGATACCCTAGGCATAACAGATCGGGCCCTGGCATGGCTTGCGTCCTTTCTCTCTGACCGTTCTTCCCAGGTGGAACTTGGGACATTTCTCTCCGCTATTACTCTCGCTACTTGTGGTGTCCCCCAGGGTTCTAATCTACCCCCCTGGTTTTTCAATGTCTACATGTCCCAGTTGGCACACAAAATCTCTGCCTTTAGCTCCAACTTTCAGTGCTATGCAGATGACACACAGCTCTCTTACAGGCTACCCTCGGCCTCTTCCGCCTCCTAGCTCATTCCTGACTGCCCGCAATTCAGTCCTGGTGTGCTGCTTATGACCTCTGCCTTAATGCTTGCAAGATAGTGATCGTCCTCATTGGGGCCCCTGCTCCCACTTTCCCACTCTCACTCTGGCTGGCCTCCCTTGTTCCTGTGCCCCCCACCCATCAGTGGGGCAAACAATCTGAGGGTTATCTTCAACTACACTCTCTTCTTCTCTTCCCACATCTCACACATGTCAAAGAAATAGCCCACTACCAGCTGCACCACCTCAGAGTTATTCTACCTTTTCTCACCTTCCTCCAGAGGCTCATTGTCTCCAGGGCCTGGTTCTCTCCAGACTTGACTACTGCAAACGTCTCTTCCTCAATCTTCCTACTTCTACTCTCCGACCTCTACAACTTATCCTGAACAGAACCATAAGACTTATCCTCTGCCTCAAGCCCAGGGACCACATCTCTCCTCTGCTGAAGTCTCTCCACTGGCTCCCTGTGACTTCAAGGATCAAGTTCAAGACCCTCTGTTTAGTCCACAAGGCTTTCTGGGGCCAGGTCCCTTACTATCTAAAATGCTTTCTTCCAAATACTCTCCTTCTAGAGCCCTCGGCTCAGCTTCCTCCAACTCTCTGCAGGTGAGCCATTTCTCAAAACAGAGATTTTGGGGTAGTTCTGCTTCCTCTGCAGGTGCCTCCCCCTGGAACGGCCTTCCTACCTCTCCCCATCTTGAGCCGGACATCCTCAAGTTCCGGAAACTCCTCAAGACCTTCTTCCTCTTTCTCTCTCCCTCTCCCCTGCTAACCTCCTTCTTTCCCTCCTTCCTTCTCTTCCCCAACCTGCTCAGTTAGCTGACTATTCGCCTGGTGCACCTCCAGCGTCTTACAGGTCCCAGGATCCCCCGCCAGTTCTTTGTCTTCAGGCCTTTGCACTTCTGCCTGGCACTACTGCAATATGACCCAAGACAGGGGCGACCACCCTGAACCTAGCCCTGGCCCTGCTGGACAGGGTGCACTTGTCCCCTTCCCCATCCCTCACACTTTCTGTTCTGAGCAATTACATGACCTTGAATGTTCTGGGCCTAGCAAGTCTGTCTGTTCAGTCCTCCCTCTGTCTTCCCTCCCTAGCCTGGTCGTGCTGAAATACTTTTGCATGGGCGCATTAGATCACCAACCACCAAGCAATCTGAAATGTTCGTCAGACCAGTACTGTTGTTTATTGATCAAGCACTTCGCTAGTAGATATGCCTCTGGCCTGGTATGCTAGTTATTGTTGTTAGATCATTCGGAATCTTCAAGGCCTAAGAATGATGACTGTATTCCCTTGTTCCCTTCCCGCCTTGAAGCACTTTGAAGCACTTCACCTGTGTATAAGTGCTTTACAAATAAACAATTACAATTACAATTAAACTGCATTGAACCCGGTCAGATCCACTCAACTCCAGAGTCAAATTGCGGCTTTCTCCACATCTGAGAACTCTTAACCATGGACCTCTTCCATCTTGACATCACCTGCTGTTTCCCAGCTACTTCAAGTCTCAATTTGTTGCTGCTGCTAAGCCACACTGTGTGTTGGCACTTCAGAAAGTGCCCAAACTCGATGCCAGCAAGCCCAAAAGGAAGATTTAAGGTGCCTGAAGTAGTTCTGTTCCTCTGGCCTAGTTTTAGGGGACTGGTTGACATTTAAAACCTCATTCTTTACTACCTTTCAGAGACACATACTTGAACATTGCTACACAGACAGTTGCCTTTATGCCCCTGTATCATACCAGTCTGTATATTCTGTCTATGTTATTGCAGAGGCGGGTTATGTTTTTATTCCTTTCTCAGTCCTTTTAATTTGATTAAAGTCATGTATTTTTAATAGAACCTTGATTGGACATATCTTTCATTTTGGTACCACAGTACTATTGTTGTTTTGGATGCTTACGTGCTGGCCCACATCTGTCTTCAAGAGCACAGACTACATTCAGCCTGCACTACCGAAAGAGGTAAAGGAGGTATAACATTCATGTTTTGCCAGTTTCACCTTTATTGTTAAGATCATAAATGGTTTAGAAGTAGTGTGAGGCTGAGTAGAATCCACTACTCATCCCTGTACTCCTGCAGAGCAGTAGTCTTTTTGTCACACTGGTGGCAATTGGTTGGATCCAGCTTAGACTGTGGCTTCAATTTAGCAAAAATAAAAGAACTTTGCAGGCAATGGTAGAAATGCTGCTGGGTAATTTCTGTAATATGGAACTGAACAGGGATACAGTGAGGTGTGTCAGGAAAGTGGACTCCCCTACGGCAGTAAATTTAGTAAGCCAGAAACTCTGAAAAGGATGAGGAGGCCCCGGCGACGGGTTGTAACTCTTATCCACAAAGCATGATACACATTCCAGTGGTGGTTGTAACAGAGGATGGGCACAGTGATAGCGAAAGCTACTCCCACCACCCATTCCAAAAGGAGAGTAGTGTGGTTTCCCAAAAGTCTTAAGTCTCAGATCGATCCAAGGGTAAATCCACTGTAACTCAGCTAGCTACTAGAAAACTCCTTTTACAGACAGGAAGGTAGCCCTAGCATATGAGAAGCAGCACCATCTGGTGATGCTGAGCAAGTTACATTTTAGGGAACAGAGGGAGGTCCACAAACATACCTCTTGTGAGGACAGAAGTACTAGAAGACTAGGCTTGTTGGACAAGCCCAGGCACCAGATCCCCAAGGAATTATCTCAACCTTGTCATGTGTGGAAAAATATTTATGACTAGTTTAAGACACTAGAGGTAGCCCTCCAACTCTATGAGGTATGAGGGATTGAGGGATTGTGGGATGCTGTCTTGATGAGTCGCTTACTGACCGAGGGCACTGATGTTATTATTCAGCTAGCTCCAAGGAGATGCCCATTTATTGCAACCATCCACAGGAAGTTATGCAAAACTCCAGAGCAATACCTGAGGAGTTTTAGAGAGCACACAAAAGGGGCAATTGAACTTTCAAAACATTTACTAATGTGTCTCTGAAGTACATCAGTGGTTGGGAAACTGGAACAAAATGGACACATTTGAGGGAATGTATAATTTGACTGCATACACGCATATTCTTAAAGATTGGGAGCAAGAGTTATACTTGCTTCTAGAGGCCAAGAATGTTGCAGACCCTAGAGAGCTTGCCATGGATTTTAACCGGTATGTGAGCACTCAAGTACAGGAAAAGGCGCAAGTGAGCATGCACAGATCAGAAGAGAAGGCTTCTGACAAATGTAAACACAAGTAATATAAGGAAAAAGGTTCTAACCCTTATTCCCAAAAAGCACCCAGAAAACTGTGAAGGGAAACCAAGAAACATGGTTTGTCAGCCCCCACAGAAATGAAGAGGTATCCACATTGTGTTCCAGGTGATGCCATAACATGGAGATGCTCTAAAATCATATTCCACATATTTCCCTCAGGTGAGAGCTAATAGCACCTAATACCAGGTATTGGCACCATATGTCGAGGGGCTCACATCAAATGCTGTGTATCTCACATGAAAGGACCTTGTACTCCCAAGTCAAGTCATGTATTTCCATCAAGTGCCATGTGGGCACATCATATACCTGGCATTGGTATCACATTCATAAGCCATCGTCTCATATGCCAGCCATTTCCATCCAATAGTACGGGATCACATTATAGGCCATGTATTGGTATGAAATGGCTATGCACTCACACTGGATTGCAGGTATTGCTAACCTTTTCCAAGGTACTCATGTCATATGCCAGGTATTGTAATTAAAGGGCAGATAATCATAATAGACCTCATGCATTTGAAGCGAATGTTCAAGCACTACCATAATAACCCATAAAGTGATTATGTACACACAAGCCACAGCAGATATATTAATGAAATTCAAGCTATTCACATTACATGACATGGATTGCCATTAAAAGCCAGGTCAACACTTCAAGGCTATTGTCATAAAATGTCTGTTTATTACATCATATAACAGGTATTACCATCAAATGGAAAGCACTCACATCAGATTACAGGTATTGGCATACATTGTTAGGCACTAACATTATATGTCTATTACCGACATAACATGTCAGATAGTCTCGTTATATTTCATATATTCACATAAAATACCAGGTTCTGGTTAGTGTCATGCCAGTAACACCTATTTACAAGTAGGGAGCACCATAGCCCCAACGGTGAGGGAGAGCCCAGACAAAGTATCCCATATCTCAGTCAGTCTAACCTGCCTCCTTGGCCCAGCAGCCATATTATCCACCAGGTAGGTCAGTGGGGCTCATGAACAGCAACTCTGTGTGGACTCCTCTCTGCCAGTGTCAGGCTTCCCTGACCTGATGGCATTCTGTTTTGTAATGTAGAGCAGACATTATCCTTGTACCACTGCATTAAATATTCATAGCCTCCTTTCTAGGCTTTTTCTTAGGTGTGGATTCAAGATTCAATTAGAGACACCATGCCCATATTAGTTATAGTTTGTCTTGGTAGCTGTTCTTCTTCACTTCCTCGAGCCAGGCATACACTATTGCATTTGTATCCCAATAAAAGGGTTAAGAGACACTACCTATCATAGTAATTTACGGATTGGGCAATGAGGACAAGTGATCCCGTAAATCAGATGAAGCCCAAGATTAAACTGAAGTTAATGAGACTTCCTTCAATGCCAATGTCCCTACCAGCACTCAAAGGCAAGCAACATCAGTGGCCTCAGACACAGGGTACAGCTATTGATGTGAAGTGTCACATCCTGATTCTTGCTCTGCTTGATCTTTCACCTACTGTTGCTTTTCATGAACAGAGATGATATCTAATTGAAGGAATAAAAGCAGCCGGCTACACTTCACTCGATGGGCAGATCACACAATTAGGAGGGTGTCACAATCATTTGCTTTAATAAAGAAGTGACCGTAACATCACTTTCAACAGATTGTCATGGGATATGGTCACCCAATCCCTGGGGTGGTGCCACATTCATCCTTCATTGGGTTCTTAACATGCTTTCTCTCAGGTGGAACAGAAACATCCAGGACTTCATCATCTCCTCTGTTAAGGCTTCCAGGTTTAACCTACCGAACATCTAAAAAATCTTGCCTGCTATTACTTGTCACTCAGCTGAAACAGGTGTTGCCACTTTGGTTCTCAAAAGGATGGATTACTGATATAGCCCCCTGCAGAACCTCTTCCCCCTACTGCTTTGTATCTCTTAATTAGGTACTGTACTTTGCTACACATATCCTCTACGACCTTCCATGACCCCAGCTCAAAATCACTATACGTTCCTATGACTAGGCATGAAGCACATTCCAAAAGTGTCTATCCTCCAGGTCACCCTTTAGAATCATCTTGTACCCTACCAGAGAGCGCCACAACTTTAGAGAGCCATCATCCACACACCCAGTAATCCCAGGCTGTCACTCCTCTTTTGCATTTCTGTATCTACCGGATATTAATTGAATGTTGTCTTGTGCTATCTCCAATTAAAGTTTCCAACTCCTCACTCGCAGCAATCCAGTTTGACGCATTTACTACTGTGTTATGATGTTGTAAACATTTGTAAAATACAGAGCAATGGTTCCGCTGCTTCACCATTAATGTATGGGTTGTACAGTGATTCTTGACAGGTCATTTTCATGTTCAATACATTCGTGCAAATAAAAAGTGTGGATGCAGGCTGCATGCAGACATTATTCATGAATAGGTCATAACTGGCAGCTGTAGTCCTCAGTGGAAGTAGGCAATAGGCATGTCTATATATGGCAACATATGTTGTGCACTCACTTTCAAATAGGAATGATTTCTGGCTGTTGGAGTCAGTATTGGTGGTACACAAAGTTTTCTCGTAGGGAACATGTTCACCAGCCGAAGGAGGCAGGACTTATTCTCTCCTTCCTTCCTTCCTTCCTTCCTTCCTTCCTTCCTTCCTTCCTTCCTTCCTTCCTTCCTTCCTTCCTTCCTTCCTTCCTTCCTTCCTTCCTTCCTTCCTTCCTTCCTTCCTTCCTTCCTTCCTTCCTTCCTTCCTTCCTTCCTTCCTTCCTTCCTTCCTTCCTTCCTTCCTTCCTTCCTTCCTTCCTTCCTTCCTTCCTTCCTTCCTTCCTTCCTTCCCTCCCTTCCTTCCTTTCTTCCTTCCTTCCTTCCTTCCTTCCTCTGGAAATCATATGACTAAATACATTTTGTGCCTTGTGCTGGGAAAGTATCCAGACTGGGAGTCTGTTTCGGTAAAGATATGTATTTGATTTTCGATAAGTTTTAATACTATCCAGACTGGGTCCTTAAAGGATTTACAATGTGGCTACTGGCGATGGGCACAATAGTATGTTTACTTTGGGTTAAATACCTGCAACAATGTGGCTAATGGCTTTGTTTACAATCTGGCCACCGGCCATGGGCAGAATAGTATCTTTATTTAGGGTTGGATGGCTGAAACAATGTGGCTATTGGCATTGGGTACAATGTTGCACTTAGTTTGATATGGTAACAAGGGACTATTGTTCGAGCATGGCTTCATGGAGTATGGATATACTAGTAGTAATCACAATACATACTGCTGTGGCCATGGCCATTGGCCAGATTGTTTGGGGCATGGCCCGAACAAACTGACCTCTGTCCATGACCAAAATAATAAGTTTACTTTGGGTTGAATGCATGCAGCAATGTGGCTACTGGCCATGTCTAAAATAGTGTGCTAAGCGTGCGATGGTAACAAGGGAACATCTGTGTTTCTTTGTCTGTAAAGAAAAGAAAATATAGTTAGTTGTAGATCATGGTATGGAAGATATACATACTTATGGTTTCACATATGCATTTATATGTCCATAAGTAGGACATTGGGGGTCATTACAATCCAGGCGCTAATTGCGCCAACTTTACCACCATGGTGTAAACTACCTTTACACCATGGTGGATGGCGGATTTACCGCCCCATTCCAAGGTGAGTGGGGCGGTAAATCCCCATTTCCCATTTTCCCTTCCCCATTCCCATTTTTGCCCCATAGGGCATAATGGGAGTGGGGAAGGCGCTAATTACGCCACCGTAAATTACGGTGGCGTAATTAGCATCATGGCAGGTTAGCGCCATGGATTTTAACGGCTGCTAAAAGCAGCCGTTAAAATCAGAATAGGCGTTAAGGGTTAACGACGGCGTTAACCCTTAACGCCTGGGTCGTAATGAGGCCCATTGTATGTACTATGTTTTCTACAACATTTGTTTGTGATACACTGACTGTTGTTGTATTAACATATTGTAATCATTGGGCCATGGGGAAACAATCCAAGGTAGTGTGACGATTCTAGGGAATTTGTCCCTTCTCCCCAAGGAGGAGTCCCACCCGTGAGGCTAGAGAGGTGAGCCCGCTTTGCAACACCCTCCCTATGGTTAGAAGCAAGCGGGACCTCACCAGGAGAGACTCCCCCTGTGGGAAAAAGGACTCCCGTTCCTGTAAGAAACTCCTTAAAGACCCACCTCTATTACTTCTTCAGACTATTAACCTTTAGGTGAGGAAAGAACAAGGATGTGTTATTGCAAAACAGAAACTGAGACCATCCCTTTAAATGGAAAAGACCATTTAACTGGGCCAAGTTGGAACGAGAAGGAGGATGAGAAGCTGCAGCAAGGTGAGAGAGCGAGAGAGACAGTGGCAAGCCGGGGAAGCCCCACGGCTACTTCACAACTGAAAGGAGAGGAGACAGAGAACTCCTGGAAGCTCACAAAGTTCGAACCAGTTGGTGAGCGGAAGCAGAAGTGCTGGATGCAGCACGTCTGAGAAGCTGGGAAGGGAGAGAAGCTACAGGTGGTTGTGTGACCATGCATGAAGAAACCGTGGTGGACTGGAGGTTCCTACAACATGGCTGAGACTACGGTGTGGATGAAACAGCTTGATGTCCCAGTATATGGGATACCTGAAAGCCATCCGTGTCAAGGAGATGAAAAACGAGAAACTGAAGGAGGAAATGGAGATGGGCAGGCAGAGGCAAGAGTCAGATCTAAATGAAAAGAAGTCCCAGTAACGTGTTCCCTGAGGTGGAAAGGTAATAGTGAAAGAGAGAGACCCGGGAGGGAAGTGAAGGCAAATCCTTACAAGAGTGTTTATACTCGCCTCAGTTACTTTACAGAGATGATAAGAGACGTGAAGGAGAATCTTTACAAGTGTGTTCATACTCGTCTCAGTTACGATAAAGAGGCGATAAGAGAAGTGAAGGAGACTCATTACAAGACTGGTCATACTCGTCTCATTGAAGATAAAGAGATGATCCCAGTAAGAGGAGCATTATGAGAATATTCACACACAGCCCAGTCACAACAAAGAGACAATAAGAGTAAGGAAATGAGAATCACTATAAGCGCATTCATAGTATTCATAGTCCAAGCAAAGATAACATCCATAAAAAAGAGGAGGAGATTAAAAGAGAACACTTGAAGCAAAAGGATAAACAGAGATATATGTTCAAAGAGAGATATAATACAGAGGGAAAAGGATGTGAACTGTATAAGAATGAAGAGAACTTTAAGAGCGAAAATCTGAAAGGTTGGATAACCGTACCCTGGAAAAAGGAAAAAAAGAAAAGCTTTGTAATATAATAAAAAAGGACAGTTGTGAAGCAAAAGAAACACATTGTCAAGGGAGACTATATAAATACATAGCAAAAGAAATTACTGTGTGCGAAGAAACCAAGACTTAAGGAAGTCTTAACAGAACTGTATGAACTGATCAAAGAAGTCACGAGAGGCTATTTAAAAATCAGCTATTAAACAAAGGTTTGCTAAAGGCAAAATGCAGCAGAAGGAATTTATTCTCCTGTCTTTAATTGTTAAAATAGTGGCAGGGTCAGTTAGGTTAAGTTTGGAAGGTGGACCGATTCATTTAAAACATTCACTGACAACTGGCGAGCACTGTAGCTAGTTTGGTTAGGTAGGGAAAACCCCATAGAAGCAGGTAAATATAAGAATTGTCCTTTTCTTTAATAAAGACACATTTGAAATGTCTTGCAAGAGTCCTCATTCTTTTGATTTGCAAAAGTGGATTGAAAAACCCCATTTTGTAATTTACATTTTGTTAAAGCTTTTCTCAATTTTTTCACACTGTTACATTTATGAAAGGGAGACACATGTTGTATGTGTAGAAAGTAGTGCAGTGGTAGTATCGGTGTAATGACATAGGTGTTGGTATGTTTTAAGTGTATTATAATTACGGGAAATACCTTTTGTGTGTTTGTTTCTGTTTAAAGTAGTTATAGTTAGATACCCATGGCATATTCTAATTCTATAGCATTTTAATTGTGAATTTAAAGTGTAATTTAATTACTACGTTTGGGTTTAAGGAATATTAAGTGGGCATTTGTTAGATGTGCTGGTAAGCTATGTTTTTGAGTAACAGAAGTGTTGTTACATGCAAACCAACCACTTATTTTTTCACATATGCAGTATATTGGCCTGAAATGGTTGTGGCACCAGTTTGGTATATCATGCCTACTGCTGTGAATGTTTTCTTGCCAAGAGATACTTGGGCATGTGTGAAGTTAATGATTTTACGGTTATTACTAGTGCCATTTGCATTGCATATTAAAAGCATTAATATTTCATATCAGACATGTGCATCTATTTGTATGTTTGAAAGATTGTCTGAATTGCAAAATGACCATAATATACCACAATGTGCATTTTGGAGAAGTTATTGAAATTAAATAGTGTTACATTAGGTATAGATACACACAGAAATCATCCATTAGGTACATGCTCTTGTGAAACATGGTTGCGGAAATTGCATGTGTGTTTCCAAGTGTGTGAAATGTGTAAAATGTCATTTATAGGGCTGTGTTTTCTTTCTAGTACTTCCAGTAAATACATTAGGAATTCTTGTGCATCCGTCTGTGTGTTTATGGTGAATTTAATAATTCTTAACAGTGGTTCCAATGTTTTCTTATCCCTGAGACACTGTTGATAGTGTTAGAGTTGTTAGTGGCATTTCTATGCAGGGTGAGAATTTGCAAATATAGCTGTTTGAGCCATGTAAGTACATTGTGTATATAATTGTTGGCAATTGGAATAGATGATCGATTGCTACATTTGCCTGGCAATATACTCCAGTTGTATTGCTAAATTTAAATGGACCAGAGAATTTAGTCTTGTTTTGGTTTGAAGGTCCTGTATTTGATTATTATTATTTTTTGACAGAGATTGTGTGGCGGTCTGCTATGGTTTCTGTTTGTACTAGTTGCCTTTTTAAAGGTTTTCTTTTTGAGGTAGAGGGTACATACCCAGATGTGTAGTGTACAGTGCACGCAGTCTTTTGTATTCTATGATTCAGGGAATATCAGCATTGCTTTTGTTTACATCAAAGTTAACTAAGAATAGAACAGTGAGTGTACGAAAACTTAAAAGTGCTACATAACTCATACCTTCTTTGAAGACTGTGCTTCCAATGTCTACAAGTGCTGGGTTGAAGATTAGACCTTGTGACACAGGAAGGTAACAGAACGTGCAAGAGACAGAGAGAATTGTTCTATGCATACATATAAATCTTTAAAAAGAAGGAAACATGCTTTGCTGCATTTCCATTTGGATATGTTTGAAAGTCAACAACTATTACAATTGCTCCATTGACTTAACCTTGTTCTACGTCAAGGTTGCGTTTTAGTATCACTCTGCAGGTTAGGCTGAGAGTTAAGACTTTTTCCTATGCGGCTGTGTTTGAGATAGATTTTTCTAGTTGATTTAGTCATGCCGTTGCTTGTTGACACAACAGTATTGTCATGCTATGCACTTATAGTTTGCCTCTGCAGCTGATGTGAACCATGGGTTGCATCTCTTTTTTCAGCATTCTTTTGTTAAATTGATCACAGTTTGCAAAGGTTGGCATTAAGCACATTCATTTTAGATTTTGTTGAGAATTATATTAAGGGCAGATGCGTTTTGTCCATACAGATTATTTATAAATTGACTTTTCAAGGATTACTTTTTGTCTGCAGTATGCACACCAATTCTAATGCGTTTTTAAAATGTGACCATATGTTGGATCTGCAGACTGATGCATATTGTGTGCAAGTTCTCTGTAGTGAAAATGTCACTACAGAATGACATTTCCTTTGTAATTTACATTCACCTCGTCACGAAAGAGAGCAATGGCAAAATGGTTTACCCCACTGCTCACTACCATGAAAAAGATCAAGAAGTTCGAACTAGAATGGAGGGAAGAACACGACCATGGAAAGAGAGCTCAATTCCAATGACAAATCTGATCTTGCAAAAAGGAAATTCTAAAAGCCAAAAAGAAACACTATGACAACAGAATCACCAAAGCTGCAAACACCCAAAAAGAACTGTTCAACATCATAAACAAAATGAGGAACCCACCGGGATGCAACAATACTCCGGCACCTACAGAAACTATGCAATGACCTAGCGGACCACTTCAAATATAAAATCAGCGACATCCATAAGATCATACAAAGCAGAGCGGTCAATTGAAACACACAACCGAACCCGCCAAATGAGGAACCACAGCAAAAACTCCAAAGCTTCCTATAAATATCAGTACAGACATTCGTCAAGCTGGTAAGACATAGCACCAAGGCTGGCTCACCCATGGACCCCAGCCCCCCAGACATTTACAAATCCATCCGCACACAGGGCGCGTCATTTTAATACTACAGAAAACATTTTAACCTGTCACTCGCAACAGGGAAAGTACTGCAATCATTCAAATCAGCGCACATCAGACCACTCCTCAAGGACGCGAGAGGCGACAAGGAAGACCTCTCCAACTACAGACCTATTACAAACATTCCCTACCGAGCAAAACTGCTAGAAGCCTATGTCTATAAACTAACACAAGAACACCTAGAAAAACACCTGTTTCTAGTCCAGGCACAAATCTACTTTAGACTCGACATGTTTGCAGCATTTGACACAGTCATCCATGACATCCTCATCAAGAGAATAGAAGACATAGGAATAACAGACCTAGCCCATCTCTGGATTAAATCAATCCTAGCAAATAGAATGGAAACTGTCTGGATAGAACCCTTCAAATCCACTCCACGGGACACTGACTGTGGGGTAACACAATGATCATCCCTATCCCCGCTGTTCTTCAACATCTACCTGGCTTCGCTAATCAAGATAATCAAAAAACACAACTTTACATGCTACAACTATGTAGGTGACACACAACTCATCTATAAAATCAAAGATGCACAAGAAGAGAAAACAATGCTGGGTAAATGTGTCAAATAACCCTAGAACTGGATGAACACAAACAACCTAAAACTGAAACCAGGAAAGACAGAAATCATGGTTATATACAAAAAACCTGGAAAATAACATTTATGTTCCTTGACCCACAGAACTAGAAACACCGCCCACACCATCGAAAATAGTCAAAATCCTTGTAATCCTAGTGGACAACGCTCTAAAATTAGAACCACAAGTAAACACAATAATCAATAATTGCTTCTTCCTCCTACACTAAATAAATAAATCCTACCTTTCCTGCCCTTCCCCGATAAAACACTTACAATAAACACCCTCATCCACTACGCCTATAGCCTCTACCTTGGAATGCTGGAACACCAGCTGAAGTAACTGCAACATATCCAAAATACAGCGGCCAGACTTCTCCTTAAACTATCACGAACAGACCACATCACCCCAGCGCTAAAAATGCTACACTGGCTTAGAATCAAACAACGAATCACATTCAAAACAATATGCATAATGCACAGAGAAATCAGTGGCCAAGGAGCAGAATTCCTACAAAAGAAATTAACCATTTACCAACCAACAAGAACACTGAGATCAGGCAACGACATCCACCTGGAACCAAAATCATACACAACAAAAAAAACTTGGAGGATCCTCTTTCTCTCACCTGGCAGCAAACATTTGCAACACCCTCCCAAAGAAATACAAAATACAAAGGACCACATAAAATTCAGGGACTACTCAAAACCTTGCTTTTCAACCCAGAACCAAATGAAAACATCTAAAAAAGAAAGAAAAAAAGGGTTATCCGCGCCCAAGCCAAACCCCTTCGCTAGGCAAAGCCCAAGAGACAGGGACGTAGCTGGAAACAAAGGAGCATTAATCACTAACTAGCACCCGAAAGGACAAACGACTGCTTAGAATGTGGAGGGAGGGGAGCGTGCCCTAGGAGCTAAGGGAGGCAATGCCAGGCAGAGCCCACTTACAACAAAAGAGCAACCCACAACCTTAGCAATCTCAACCCTGGGTGGGGAGGCCCCCACCTCCATCTCACCCATATATTACTAGACAACCACAGAGATATGCCACTGCCTCACACAGAACCAGGTGAATGAACCACAGAGGAATGCTCTACCAGACAGCAAGGCCAAAGGCACCCAACGCAGATGTCCGAAATAACGAGGTAACCCCACTAACGGCTCTGCTAAAACATCAGATGTTTGCATACATCTCTCAAACCCTAAACAAACACAACCACATCTTGCACAGCAAACCACAAGCATTTCACTATATTTCAACAACAAACAAATCATGCATAGTCTCGCAGAACAGCACATAGGAGCCCGCAGATCCATAAACCACACTCATGCTCAGAGAATGGTGCTAACCGAACTAAAGCTGCCAACAAGACATCACAAATCTCGCTCTACCTTTATCCTGCTACACACTACTAACCAACCCCACCCTCTTACCTTTCCGATCCACCAGAGTGTCACGGGACCACTCCGGTGGTGATAGTGCGTGGTATAAATATCCTTTGACATAACAGAACATAATATGCCATCCTGCTCAACCGTCTCCATGATAACCTGGGTATCACAGATCAGGCACTGGCTTGGCTGACCTCCTTCCTCCTTACTCTTCAATCGACCCTCCAAGGTGCAACTTTGGTCCTTCCTCTCCTCTAACTCTTGCTCTACCTGTGGTGTTCCCCAAGGGTCTAACCTCTCTCTCTGGCTGTTCAACCAATACCTACGATTCTTGCCCAGCGAATTCCCACTCTCTGAGGTTTGTCAGATACATAGACAGCGGAGGCAGGTTACTAAGGTTGTCAGATATCAGTCATACTTGTTGAAAAGCCAAGTTGTTACAAGCTTTTTAAATACAATGTACAATTTTTAATTTATAATATTCATAGGGAGGGCTATACAGAGGGCAAGTGCAGTAATTCTGAAACTAGAGCCACCTGCTATTTCGCTTTTAAAACAGGGGTTGACCAAGGAGTTGCAAGCAATTGCTATAAGTACTTGGCCTGATTTTTCTTTTTGGGGGAGAGTGTGTCGATGAGATAGGTGGTTGCTTTTTGTGTGCAAGGGATACGGTTTTAAACGCGATACATGCTTTGACTGTATAGTTGATGGGGATTGTGGATTGTTTGTAGTGTTATGGGTTGGAGAGTGGTGGTGTTATAATATAAGGAGTAATGTTGTGCTGAAATGGAATAGAGTGTGATTTCCGGAATGGTATAAGGAAGTGGGAAATATCATAGAGTATCCTACGAGTGGATAGTCATTATAATGCAGAGTATAGTTATGGTATTAAAATTTGGAATACATACATGCCAGATTATCATACTTTCTTTGTAGAAATAGAAGAGCTTCCATTCTTCAGGAGGTTACTTTGGTAATCCTTTTTATGCAAATGTAAAAGAAAGATTGTTGGCAAGTCTCAACATTCTGCACTGCTATAAGCAGTAGGGCATGGCATTAACTATGGAAGCAGAAGTAAATTCAAAAGAACTACTAACCTATGGCGATAGGCGCTGCAGTCTACCATGTTTTGCAGCATAGAAAACCACTTTCAGTTGAAGTGAGGTCAAAGGCAAGGTTGTATAATACGTTGTAACACAAAGGTGTGCTATAGTTTTGACAGAATGTAGGCCATTTAAAACAAAGATGCCATTCTTTGTTTTACTCTAGATTTAAAATGAGGTGTTTTGGAATTGTTCCCTATTATAAGTCGTATCACACATACCAGTCACTATGCAATCAGGAGTAGTTTTAAAAGCACTAATTTAGTCTTTGGATCGGTAGTGCAGTGAATCATGTTTTGTAGTACAGAAAACCAGTTATGGTTGAAGTGAAGCTAAAGGCAAGGTTGTGTAATAGGAAGGTGTGCTATAGTTTTGATAAACAATGTAATTATTTGTTGTACTCTTGGTTGATAATTTAGGTGTTTTTAATAATGGATTTTTAAACTGGTATATGTATTAACACATGGACCAATTCCTATACAAGCAGAAGCACCTTTAACATCACCAATGAGCTATAGGGATGGGTGCTTCAGTGAAGCATGTTTTGATGCACAGACAACCGGTTATAATGGAAGTGAGGTTTGTGTAATGCCGTGTAATCTAAAGGTCTGCTGTGGGTTTGACAGAAAGCAGTTAATATCTTTTTTTTAAAAGATGCCATTATTTGTTGCACTTTAGCTTGTTAAATGAGGTACTTTTAATTATACATTTGTATAGTGCTATAAGCAGTACCACATGTAAGTCACTATGTAAGCAGGCATACTTTTAAAAGCACTAATGAGCTATTGGTATATGTGCTACATGAAGCATGTCTCGTAGCACAGAAAACCAGTTATTATTGAAGTTATATTATGAAAATGGAGGTATACAAAATTACTTTTGAAAATCAAAGCATACCTGTGGTATGTCTTAGATGTAGATTCTGGAATTTAGATCCTGTTGATTAATGGAAACAGAAATCTTTAAATGTTTGTAAAGTAGGTCCTGCTAGAGCTGGCTCTGAATTACAGCACAAATGCACTCTCAGAGATGAAAGATACATCTGAACTGCTGAACTAAGGTGGGAGGGTTAGATGTTGGGGTTTTGGCTGTGATTGTGACTGTTTGAATGTAGCCAGTCAGGGAGTGCTGCAAAGATAAGGATACAAAGGGAAGAAGGGCGGCTCTGTGAACCGATGTCCGCAGACATATGTGAATGTTCGCGGACATACCACACCTGCCATCTGGGCTTTTTTCCAATGCCCTGCAGGGAAAGATAAATGCAGTGATTGTGAATGTCCACAGGCTCAACCAATCATTCTTTTCTTTGTGGAGCAGGAGTTGAACTGGAGAAGAGGACAGGGCAGCAAGTGCCTCATTTCTTGTTTGAATTACTGAAAGCATGGAACTCAACAAGAAGACTCTTTGGATTATAGGAGATGTGTGTGTTAATTGGCTGCAGATATATGCTGAGCAGCTTGGTATCTCACACAATCTTGGTATGGAGTTCATGGCATGACATGGAATCATCTATTAATCATGTGTGAAGATATGGTGCATTTAAAACATCCAGAAATAATTATAGTGCATTTTAGAGGTACTAGTGTAGGGTATGCAACTGGTGTATATGTGCAGTTTGTCATGAAATATGTCAAAGGTTTGATGAAACATTTTCCACAAACAATGTTTATTTTTTCTCAAATTAGTCAGAGAAATGTGTGGAAAAGTTGTTTTGTCCACATATAGAAAAAGCATATGTGCATTTCTTTGAGATGTTCGAATATCATAATTTGAACATTATAATATGCAACATGATGGAGTAAACATTTTAGAAACGATGGAGTACACCTTACACATTTTGGAAATGACCATTTTCTTTACAATATTTGGAATGCAGTGAACATTACTTTGAGAAAGACATTGGAAGAAGAAAAGTAAGTAATGAAAAAATTAGTTAGTGCGCATTTCATGTGTACATATTAAGATCAAAGCCTACAAGAACAAAATGGCCAGCATTAAAGAGTACCAGAAAATGAGTCAAGTTCATACAGCTCCCATTCTATGTTTTTTCTATCGTATAGTCTGCAGACATACTCTCTGGTCAATGGACATCAAAGGTGGAAATACACAGAAAGTGGAAACATGTTTTTTGGTGCTGTAATGTGAATACAAGGTGTAAAAGCCTTGAGTAATTCTTTAACGCCTTCTATTCACACACTGCCTTTATAATTGTTTGTATGGCAGGGCAGACAAGAGAGGTGGAACAGAACTTCATCCCTGTCACCTTGTCACCTTGTTTCCTCTGTAAAGACTAAGAGAAATCTCTCCTATACAATGTGGAACAGGGTAATACTATATATGCACAGAGAGTGTTCCCATGTACACTGTGAATTTATTACATGTTGTTTGGTGTTGCAGACACAAAAGACCAAAATAATACACACATTGATTTTCTTTGTGACTAATACAATGATTGGCTCAAGGAACAGAAGTTGATCAAGAATGTATGAATCACAGATTATAACATCTTTTATTTGAAAAATGTTATATCACAGAGATTAAAGAGAATGAATTACAATTTTATAAACACATACTAATTAGTATAAATATATATACAGATTATCAACAGTGACCAATTTAATCAAAAAGTGAAAATTCATGTGAAGTGAAAATTAGTTTTGGTAAGTAAATAAACAAGAGCAGAAAAAGAGGTCTTAAATTCAAAAGATGCCAAAGTGAAAGGAAATCAGAAAACGGAAAGTTGAAAGGAAATAAAAAAACAAGAGGAGAAAGGGATCAAATACATTTGTTGATTCATGCATTCATGCGATAGAACCATCTGTGACACCATCTGTGACTGTAGATTAAACCTTATAGTTCAAATCAAAACTCTGTCTTTGTCTCAAAAACATCGAGGTGGCAAACTTCAGTTGGTTTTAGTGGGCTCGACATCGCAGCTAACAAATGTTTGGGTGACATTTCGGCACTTTATCATTTTCATGCCTTCATCAGGACCAGCAAGAGGATGCTAATGGCTCTTATCTAGAGTAATTGGTGGCTCAAAATTAAAGAATCATGTTTCTTGTGCAGAGACAAAATGTATTCTTGTCTTTTATTTCACTTTTCCCCTAAGTGAATTAGTTACCTGCAGTATGACCCACCCTTACAGACATGCCATGCTCCTAAAAACGTGCCACACATGGCTGCTTGGTTTCAGTATTTCAAGTGTCCTTCCATTCTCATTATCTAGGGTAGAGAAATCAATGGATCACCAACTGTTTCTAAGGGCAAATGTCATGAATACACAATTTTCGAGGCATCACCAGATTGTCCAGTTTGGTCCATAATAGTGACTACATAACAATTTACCTGTTGCCAGTTATTGTCTCATTTACGATGACTTCTTCCATGAGGCAACATTGTTTATGAAGACACCAAAGCCTTCAAGTTAATCACCATTGAATGTTGTGTCTGTTATGTTATACCGTGGCATACATGTAGTCATGCATTATATCTATTTAATGTTTCATAAGAAACAAAGTATATATACTATCCCAGCATTGTGTGAAATTATGCTAATTTCCATACCGTTAACAACAAAGGCTTAAAATAATATTTTCTTCACAGTAAAGTGACAGAGGGTACATGATGACATGCCACATTGAGAGACCTCATTTTGTGCGCTCATGTAAATAATGAAGACATGTGTGTCCCATTGATGTGGTTGAATTGATTCACATTGTGATGCCCTGACCTACCACGGTCATACTTCAAAGTCACCTACCTTTTTTCCTCTGTGCTATATAAATGATCCAGTATTTGCACTAGCATGGATTTTAATGCCGATGGAAATGCTGCAGATTTTTATAGAGTCTGCCTTCTTTAGGCACTTTTGGCACTCCCACAATGGTGGTAAAAAACCACCACACCCTGGGCTCTCTCAGACCACCAGGCATGGTGCCCTTGTTCCCTTTTACAGATCCTCCAGGGGGTGGTGGTGGTAATGGTAGCCCCTGAGAAGAGGGATTGTCATGACAGATTCAATATCTGCAGTTTTTCTCAACAACCAAAGTGGTCCCCCCTCTGTCAGATTGTGAATGAGTCTTAGAAATGGGTTGATCCCCTGGGAGGAACCATCCATGGTCTTTCTTGCTGTCTGTGAAATATGGAGGACAACAAGGCCATTAAAGGTTGTACAGAGTTCAGAGAACAACAAAGAATGTTAGTAGCAGGGTGCATTTTCAAATTGAGAGTTGATAGGGTGGGCGCAAATTGGATTTCAAAATGTCCGCAAAGCATGTACATCAACAGTAGACAAGTCATCATGCTGCATTGGCATGGTCCCATCATAGTATTTGAGGCTGTCTGCGACCATGTCACGGCATTCACGAAGAGTAGCGCACCAGAGTGATATCTGTGGATGAGCTGAAAGGACCGTGTCCAGGCCATGATGTTATGAACTAATTAAAAGTGCTTTACGTCATTGCGGACACATCTGTTTGGTATCCATGCAACTGGGTGACATTATTCGGGCACGCTGCGACTGTGGCCTGCCGTTCATGAACTAAATTGAAAATGCCTCTTTGTTGCTGTGGATGTGGCGGTCTGTTCTCAAACACCAGCACGCTGCGTGACATCATTATGATAGAGAGAATCACTGTGGGAACTGAAAAAAGAGAATTTGGGGTGGTAAATGTTCATGATTGGGTGTATTAGGGATAGAATCTCATCAAACCATTGATCTGTAATGTCCTCTTGGAATGATTGTGGTGATTGATGGGGGATGTGTCACAGGTACAGGTGGGGCAATCCATATTTCTAATCACATGATTTTTAACATATGTACACAGTTCACCAATTTGATGTTTCATTTCATTTGAAGTAATAAATAATTGGTTCATTTGATTCTCTCTGTACTCTAATACAACATCAAAATCTTTTTTTTCCTCACAATTTTGATTTCGTTATTCTTCTTGTTCTATATTGTGAAGTAGAAAAGATATCTAATCCATTGAGTGTAATAGTTTATATAAAAGTAACAGAACTGTATTATTTTCTATAAAATACAAAATAATTTGCCATTATTATGTTCTTCTTGTTCATTTATATTTTCTTTGGGGAAGTATAATTATAACCATTCCAGGGTGCTTGTTGTTTTGATTACAATATACAATGTTTATATCAAGTTATATAACATGTTCACAGACATATCACTGTTACATACTGCATGATTATAAATTAAATGAAAAGGTACTGTTTATTTACTAAAGTTTTGAAATAATTTTCCTCATTGCAACCAATTGTGCTTCGGTGCCAGTCAGGTGTTGAAGTGAATTGCACTTTTCTTCAATATTTGGTACAATCCATACTATTTGTTATCATTTTGAAAACAGTATTAAATAAAGTTATAATGGATGCACAACATGCTTGTATTGATTGTTTGCTTTATTGCTCTACGTATAATAATTGTTCCACTAAAACAAACACATAATATTGTAGCCCCTTGTGTCCCCTTGTGATTTTGTGTAATATTGATACTATAAACAGACATAATAGGTCATATGTGGCAGTGGAGAATGATTTTTTTTAAGTGCAAACTTGTGTGAGAGAAATTATGAAGTTGCACTGGTAAGCACCTATTTAATTCATTGAGAAAACGTTGTTGTAGGGTCGTTATGGTTAATAAAAACCTATGGTTGCAAGGTAAAATCAGAAACTCAAATAAATGTGCCTGTTATGTAAAGCAAACATAACTCGTTCCATCACAATACAATGCTCTCACTAACACCCAGGCCATGAAATATGAAATCACAAATAGCACTGGGACTGTAAAATAGGGGTTGTTAGATTGTGGTGCTCACTTAGTGAAGCAAGCATACATTTGCCAATATATCGTACAAGTAACACACATGGCCACCAAGTCATACTGAATGTATTGTTCCACTGCTGGGCATCATAGCTTGTCCTCTTTTTATTTTCTGCATTATGTATTTGGGCCAGTACCTCAATAATAATGTTCTATCTTTGTGAAAATTCAGTAAGCACATGTAATTCTATTTTTCTATCATTCACTCTTAATAGCTCTTGCACTCATTTCACACTCACACATCACTTTATATTGTTCTCCATTATGCACACACTCTGCCCATCTCCTCATCACTCTCCTGTGTATGTGAATCTAACACAACTGCAGGAAAATATTTGACAGTGGCAGATATTGTTGAGGCAAAAATCATGATGGTCTTTGTGCATAGGCATCATGCAAATGTTTAACCGTGGCAATGTTAGCATATATATTTGAACCAGACACACAATTCTCTTTGGCCACACATAATTTAAAAGGAGGGCTTTGTTGTGAGAAACATCCTGGTGGTGTTTGCAGACAGGCAGCACCATAATGGTTTACAGTGGCAATGGTAGCCTATATTATTTGGACAAAACTCACAATTTTCTTTGTGCACACATGACAAGACATTGAGACTGCTAGAGGATACATTTTGTTCTAAAAAGCGGAATTAAATGTAAATTAAGACAGATTTAGGAGCTGCCACTGTGTTTATACTCTTAAATCACAGATTAATATTTCTTCAGGTTTTATTAGATGTAATACTTTAAAATCAGGTGTGTGGCACACTTTAGCGCTTCTACAGCCAACCCCACCCCAGAGAGCTGTTGGCCCCTTATATCACAGCCCATCTTGGTGCTGCATATTTTCAAATTATTCAGAGCAACCGGTTATAACTTTACAATTTCTTTGGAAGCAGTGCATAGATGAGATAAGAAAGAACATGGAAAGCAATCTCTTATCTATGTTTCCAAGGCTTTTTGGCTTGTGATTTCAGCTATGAATGGGAGGTGCGCGAGGAAGCACTGAGTGGCAAAGGAGATAAATGGAAGAGTTGTGGTATGGGGAAGCAATGCACTCAGGAAGTGAGAAACAAGATCATAGGGCAGAACACATTTTTAGTAAAGAGGCATAGACAGTCCACTACACCTAAATGCTATTGGTTATGTGGGAAACCTGCCAGTATTTCACCTCCTGCCTGACCATCCTCATCCAAACATTCCCAGGAGCACCATGAGCATCCAGAAATGATATCCTGACACTAAGACCCCACCTTACTCTCTAGTTTACTGCTACCACTACTTTACGAAAAAGCCAGAGTTGTTGTCTTTGCCAATGCTTTGTCACTTCTGGATACCACAGACTGTAATTCGACATCTAATGCGGTATACAAATGTTCATGATTGGGCCAAGCAGTTGTACAAAGGTTACACTTCTTTATTTCAGCTGTAAGTTAATTACACTATCTAACTGCAGATTGTAAATTGTACAGTAGACATGAGACACACAAAGGTACAATTCAATCCTGTTTCCATCTCTCTCTCTCGATATATATATATTGTGGCGGGTCAGAAGACGGAGCCGGACACTCAGAATACATATTTCAATTTCTCTTAATACATATCATAAGTCCTACTTTCCCTACCACAAAAGGGCGTACCCTACCTATCTAAAGAAACAAAAGGTGCTCGTCGTTTGTCATAAAGTTGCAAAGAAAACATGTCATGTGTCCAAACTATCCTATCTGGCCCTGCCACTAATGTTAACTAGATAAATAGACCCAAAAAAATTTGCGCCCCCCTTTGATTTTGGATAATATGGATGCCACATGTCACCAGGTATGTCCGTGGACTAGCTATACTATCCACAAACATAATAGTTGACATGTGGTAGCGGAGAATGATTTTTAAGTGCAATGTTTGTGAAGAGAATTTATGAAGTTGCTGGTAAATTCAGTTGCACTGGTAAAAACCTATGGAATTCAGTGAAATGACATTGTTAAAGGGATGTTATGGTTAAGTTGCACTAATGAAAACCTATGAAATTCAGTGAAATAAACGTTGTTAAAGTCTCTGTGATCAACTTTGTAGTTCCTCAGGAGAAAACCTTCTTTCCTGTGCTTTCTGTGGTCTCCTTTTTGTGATGTCCTTCAAGCTTACCTTTCATGATAATGAGCTTATTATTTGTAGTTTCTTCCCAAGCCTTCCCTCTGGCAGTACTTGATCAGGGTTTTCTTCTGCCCCTTTCTAAGCTTCTATTCTCATCAATACTCAGCTTTATAATGTCTATGATCTGACTGGTTAGATCCCATCCATATTGGTTAAGTGTCTCTCCTCTAGGCTTTTCACCTATTGGTTGAGTATCTCCTTGCTTATTGGTCATACAACACTGGTGTGAACTAAGCCCTTTTCTTCTAGGCTTTTGACTTCTTACTTGACTTAGTTCTGTATTTGACAACTCGTTGTTTGTACTGGGATGACGTGTATGCTTCATATAATAAGTATCATCCCTCTCTCAGTCACTTGTTATTTGTCTCCAATTGCCATCATAAAACTTTAGCCCTGTTCCTCGTTCGTGTGACAGGGATGAGTGAGAAGAGTTATAGCACTATCCTGTGGACCTTCTGCTTCTCCTAGTTTCCCAGGTACCTCTTAGTTGGCAGCATTTGGTGGTTGGGCTCGGCTCTTGCTCAGGACTGCTCTCTATCTCTCGGTCAGAGTTCTTGACATTCATGTTCTCGGGTCTGTGTCAGCCTCCTGCTCTGCACTGCTCTGCACTGGTGCTGCTGGTTGCAATCTAGCCTCACTTCCTTCACGGGTGGTATCTGTGTTGTTTTTGGGGCATCCTGCTCACCACGTTCAGCTCGTGGTTACGCCACCACAGAGTTGCTTGCTTTTCTCTTAGTCAACCCGAGACTCTTCCTGCATCTGCACACACTGGTTCTTCGGTGTCTTTGTTCTCGTGCCCTCTCGCTCTCCACAAGTCGCGGGCTCCGTGACTAGTTTGTGCTCTTCCTCCTACTGGTCCTCCTGCTGGTGTAATGATGTCAGGGGGCTTGCCCTGTGCTTCAGGTTCCTCTCTCCTCTTCTTCCTCAGCACAGTTAAATATGCATCTTGCATTAAAGAGACACCTTCCTTTTTTCATCACATTGAGTTAATACTTGCATTGCCTTCAGCCCAAGACAAGGATGACACATTCTTGGGTTTATCAGGTAGTCCCATGCATGCAATTAAATGCTTTGGTGTAGAGAGAGCCTCAAAGGAACTGGAGTCCTTGTCCCCAAAGGGGAGTCTCTCCCGGTGAGGTCTCTCAGGGAGCGGGGGGGCTCAACCTTGCGGAGAAGGAGCTAATAACAGCGATTCATCACAATATAAATGTGTACGACTCAACCAACACAGATGAAACACGAGCACAAACAGGCAGAATCTCACAGCATTTCACAGTTGTTAAATACACTAGCCAACAACATGAGGTTGTAAATTGTACAGTAAACATGAAACACAATGGAATGCCCACTCCTGTTACTAATTCTCTGTCTATCATTGACACAGTCAAGTGATATGAAAGGCCAGAACAGACAGGCAGCATCACACAGCATTCCACATTCCAGAACTCACACATCAGCCTAATCGATATCACACATGCTTGCAACATGTCAAGATACAACTAATTATCAATGCCACATTGAATTTGAGCACATCCCATTCGTGAGGTGTTCTATACATAAAGTTGTTACTATTATATGCGGGGTTTTCCCTGTAAGTATACAACCTGTGATCTCGAAGTTCCACACATACTTGCTTTAAGTATTTGATGTCGGCTTACTCGGCTAGGACTATAGAAAGGATGAAACAGGGTCATTAAAGAGGACATGTATTGCAACGGATGCCCCTCAAACATTTAACACTCGAACATCATGAGGCGTGGGGACCGGTTGGGATGCATAGAATTAGGATGTGGCGGTCATGTGAGCATAAGAACTGCACTTAGTAGCACACAACAGATTTGGTTTTACAAATTGCAACACATTTCTCTTAGTTATGATGTCATACACAGAGAAATACTTGATGCGTCCAGAAACATCTCTGCATCAGATCCTAAAATCTACTGACCTAAGGTTGCTCCTGTTTTATGGTATGTATGTTCATATTACGGTATATTGCATTCAGTAACATATAGGTTTTACGGAAACCTACGTCAGGCAGTACTTTTATAATAGGAACAGTCGAACCTGGTTAATCCATGCCTGATTAAAGTGCTGACTTCACATTCCAAGGGTTCCCCCTGAAATCCATTTACTGTGCTTTTGATTTCTTCTACCTCCTGGACAATGAATGATTCCGAAGTTAAATAGCATTTCAGAAGCATGGTTGCACTCTTCCTATTTTTCTGTGGCTAAGAACATTAAAATGAAGGTGTGAGCAGCATTTTACACATTTCCAGGAACGTTCACTCATGACAATTAGCACATTCACATTTTGTGATATTGATGCAAATGAGCAGATGAGCCACCCATTCATTCGCCTCAACGTGACACCATTAATAAGCTAATTGTCGTGCTTGCATGAAGCTTGTGTCGTGTGCCTTGTCTTTTCTCAGTCCTCAATCCAGCTCATGTTTGTTAAAGATTAGAGAGCATTTCACACGTTCAGGCCTTTTAATAATACATCAAGGCACCAGAAGTGCATGGCATAGAGAAATAAATAACTGTATGTGTAAACAACTACAAAGAATGTAGAAAAACACCGAACGCAGACGCGTTGAAACTGACTTACTTGTGAGTTTCTGTCACCCACATAGTCAGCTAGTTTGGGATCTCATGCAATAAGACACACACACTATAGACAATACACACACGTCCCATGGTTGTGCAAGCAACAGCTCAGAAAGTATGTGCATGTAGTTCATGTCGTCCCACTTTGGGCCTTATTATGAATAGTGGCATCTTAAATGACTAGAATTTTTAAAAATAGTATTATTCTCCCAGGAATAGGCACAATGCAGCCACCTACACACTACAGCAAGCCAAGGATAAGCACTTTGAAACGACTGTGATGGTGATTCTGTACAGTACAAAAGCATAGTACCAAGGGAACTAAAAGAGGCACTGGAAATAATTACTGGGGACCACAAGAGGCCCTGGAAATATTTTTCTAAATTGCCCCACTTGACACATTTTCAGCAAGCCCAATGCTTTTCCTATGAGAACATTTGGAAATACCACAGAAAGGAGGCCCAGGGTGCAGAGGCCGACTGGGAAATCTCAAGAGTTCCCTATAGGACACTCCACCCCTGCCTAGTACAGTTGTGAATTGGTACCACGTGGGCTACTTATGCATGGGGAAGTAAAAAAAGTGCTGCATAGAGTAACTACGCCATATTTACCCCATGAAAACAATTGGTATTTAAAATAGCACGCTTCTACTATTAGCACCATACGCATAATGATAAAAAATGAGTCATGGGTGCCCCTCTGCGAGAACAAACAAGGCAAAAATGGCCTGTTCTTTGGGATGGTACCCACTCTAGAGTCCGCAGCCACATTTTAGCTCACTGTACCTTTCACAGTTGGGAAATAATCATTTGCTTATCAGTGCTCTGAGCACAATGAGCAAGGGGTCCACGTCTGGATGACCCTCGGACACTTTGCACTTTATTAGTGTAATTGTATTTGTATTTTAACTGAAATGTGAGCGTTCGTGGGTTTTTTCTTTTTTCCTTATATAGAGATTGTATTTTTATGATTTGAATCACTCATTGTACGTATGTAACATGGAATATGATTTGTGTAAGGTTGAATTTAAACCATATTTAAACCATAAAGACAAAAAAAAACATATGACCAGGAATCTTTTGATAAAGCAAAGAATTACACATAAAATGTGTTATTGTTCCGATAATAGTATGTGCTTTCTCAACCAAGAGATTTAAAAAATAATACGAAAAAATCGGGGGAAACAATTATGAAATCACATTTCTTCTAAAATCATTAAAAGTAAATCATTTTAGAAAATAACATCTACAGAAGCTAGGTGTGTACCATGAACAGCACAGATGTGATACATGGCCATTAGCAGCTATAGTGGAGCAACAAGGTTAGCTTTCTTGCAGACAATAAATGGTGGATGCTATGTTAATAAGCATCTGACTACCAAGAGAGGGATTGTGGTGGCCTCCTTGGGCAAAGGATGTGGGGGCTGAGCCTGGTGAGTCACTTTGCCAACTATCCTTCCCCTGTTCACCAGATTAACTGGACATCCTTAGAATCTGTTGTGAAAGTGGATGCGGTGGTGCGTGGAAGAAAATGTCATGGGAAAGAAAGAGCAGTATGAAAATGGTGCCATTTGGTTTATAGGAAGGTGTGTGCCAGCATTCACAAGTTAGGGTGTTCATGTGCAGCACACATGGTAATCCACCATTTTGATATGCATTTAATCCTTGTGTAATGTGATGCTGAGGTGTAGCATCTTCCAATCACTCTATACTATCCATGCATGGATATCTGTGGTATTGGGAATGTTGAATACTGCTGGCTAATATGACTCATCAAGATGTTTCTTAAGTGGCCGGCCCTTCCCACTTCTAGGTTCTGCAATATGCAGCATGTAAAGGTGATCTCACACAGAAATACATGCCGAAGAGTGCTTCCAGAAGAGTGTTGAAACATGATTTCAGTATTTCTAATGTGCGTTCAGTGACATGGCTGTACATTCTTACTGGTTCTGTCTGGGTATTGAGGATAGTTGTTCTGAGGTAAAAGGTCAGTAGGAATACACGGTCAACTGTGGTCAAAGTGTCAGTCAGGGATTAGTGAAAATGTCTATGTTATGTTGATTGAAACCGCGCACCGCTACCACCTAAGGGCAATCTCCAGGCGTTCACTTGGCTCTGCAAGAGAAGAGGGTGGGGTATGCTAGTGAGGACAGGCTGATATGATAGGTTCAGAACCCGGAGGAGCTGGCGTCTGTGCGTGTTGTTTTACGTGTGGGAGTTTGTTCGATTTGAGAGGCCCTGCTTGTTGTAACCGTATGGGCAGGACTCAGTGGCTCGGATGCCTGTTAGTGTTTGTGTTGGGTGTTTGGATCATATGAGGTTAGAATGGGGTTGTAATCGTGCTCACTGGTTAGTTGTATACATAAGGGGGCCCAGAGTCGCAGATGACTGTTAGGTGGTTTATTGTATTGTGTGGGTATTCATTTGTGTAGTGTCGGTGGATTTATGGACTATATGCACGGTTGTGTTATTCTAGGATTACTTCCCGAGTCTTAGAGAGTTGGCTGAGTGCAAGGATTAGATTAGTTCTCGTGCTTCTATGTGTAGTTCGGCTAGCTCTTAGTTGTGTATAGTGACGTTGGAGCAGGAATGGAGGGGTTCTATGTTCATTCATCCACAGTTTTAGTCACATCATATTTTGCCAAAAAACTTTGACCAAAAAAATGGGGCTTTTTTATTTTTTATTTGGGGGCCCCCATACCCTCCTCCCCTATTATGTATTCCCTATTCCCCACTCCACCCTACCCCTTATATGCCCTTACCCACCCTCCCATATTTTTCAATGAGTCTTTAGGGCAAAGACTTTCTGCAAAAAATGCTGCAAACAAAATAAATCTGCTGATGAATTAATGTTGTACCGGAAGGGGGAATGAGTTAGTGCATTGTTAGGTTTGACACTGCCTATGAAGTGCTTCTTTGGATGCCGCTCAATGGTACCTTAACACATTCTTGGTTGTGGTCCGTCGCCGAGGAACGCCTCCTCTCCAAGCATGGATGCTGGTTTCCCCTATGGGTTTGAGGACAGTTGTTGGTTGTACCCAGTGTGTTCCTAGTTCTCGACAAGGATTAGTCTGCGCAGTGCGTTTTGGCCTGTTATGTGGTTGGCTACTAAATTGGTGCACAGCTAGAATTATAATACATTTGAGGGAGTGGTGATCTACCGGAGGCGACCCTAGTTATGTAGGTGAGAAATTGTTAGGGTGATGCTTTGATTTAATGCGTTACCTGTCTGGGCTTTCCTGAGTGCATGAATTGCGCGTGGGGTTTCTTTCTCTTGGTCTGTCTGTTGATTTAATGGGCTACTCATTGCAGATCTCTCTAGTAGTGGGCCATGACTGTGTTATGGGGAGGATGGGCATTGGGGTATTCTGGACCACCTTGGTTTTGCCGCCGTTATCTGTGACCATGTCCCTTGGTGTGATTCCTTTGGCCCCCAATTTTTTGTTGTTGTTGGCTTTCATTGTCCTTTAGCACTTGTCATTGTCTTCTGAGGAACCAGGTTTTAAGTCATTTCCTTAAGGCAATGTGGTCCTCTGTGGTTCTTATTTCTTTGGGCATGGTGTTCCAAAGGTTAGCAATTAGGCATGAGAATGCTGTTCCTCCGAATTTCCTTTTTTCACCGTGTTTTCTCTCTTTGTAGATCATCACTTGATCTTAGGTCCCTTCCTGTCTGGTAGTGGCAAATCTTGGCCTGGAGGAATTTAGCTCCTTGTCTGTGTAGTGATTTATGGGCAATGAAGGGAGCTTTTAATCTGCTGTGTTTTCTTCTGGTAGCCAATGGAGGCTTCTCAAAGCAGGAGTGATGTGGTCTCTTCTGTTTAATCTTAGGAGAATCCTGGCTGTGGTGTATTGGACCCATTGGAGTTTCTTGATGAGTCTTTCTGGCATTCCTGAGTAGAAGCTGTTTGCATAGTCAATTCTTGCTAGTATCGCGGATATGATTGTGAGGGTTCTGTTTGAAAAGGATAGGTATGGGAGCAGCCTCCTGAGTAGTCTTAGGAGATAGAAACACTTTTTAGTGATTGTGTTGACTTGACTTATTTACCATGTTGGAAGTCTCTGGTTCTGTTCCCAAGCCAGTTGACCAGTCCATTTGTGGATTGATTGCATTGTTTTTCTGTGGTTGCTATAATTATTTCCATTTTGGTAGGGGTTCAGTTTGAGGTTGTTCATTGTCACCAAGTTGTAGATGTCTGTGAGATATCTGTGTACATGTTTTTCACTGTGTGTCACTTTTGTAAATAAAGCAAATACATTTTGTAAATAAGAAGGGATTTCTAATCCTACCATTCCTCTCTTTCATCCACAAAACACTTACCATCATTACACTCATCATGTCCAGAGTAGACTACGCCAAAGGCCTATACCTTGGAATACCAGAACGACTATTACGAGACTTCAGCACATCCAAAACGCTGCGGTCAGACTCCTGCTCAAAATACCACGAAGACAACACATTACCCCAGGACTGAAACTGCTAAACTAGCTACCAATAAAACAGCGACTTAATTTCAAAACGGTGTGCGTATTACACAGAGCAATCCATGGCCAAGGAGCTGATTCCTAAAGGAGAAAATAACTGTCTACCATCTGACAAGACCTCTCAGATCAAGCAACAATATTCGCTTAGAATCAAAACCGTACAATAAAAGAAAATTCAGAGGATCATCCTTCTCTCACCTTGCAGCAATAACCTGAAATCACCTACCAAAAAAGATACACAACACAAATAATCATCTGGAATTCAGAAAACTATTCAAAACTTGGCCCTTTGCTCCTGAAAAATGAGGGAACGACTAGGGAGCATAGACCCAATGGGAAACAAGAATCCCATGGAGGAAACCATGACTCCTAAGTTAATCCTCCCTATCCAGAAAGCAGGGGGCGGAGGTAGGGCACCCCAACCACCCATGTCCACATATCGCTAATCCACAGAGGAAGCCAGGTAGGTAATATGACCCACATGGGATGGGCAGGGAAGGACCAGAACTCCCTAACCTAAACATACCAACTCAGGATGGGAGAATACAACTAGAGTAACACAGAGTAAAACTGCCACTCCTCAACAGGCAGACAGACAAACTACAATTCCAAAAAGACAGGACAATCATATATGTTGAGCACAGAAACGCCAAGACAAAGAGGTAAGGAAAACCTGCTAACCCAATTGTCAACTTTCCACATACAGTTCTCACACAGAAATTCACACAACCACCTCTTGGCACAGCAATCCAGAGGCACTTTACCACACTGCAACAAAAGACTAACAACACATAACCTGGCACAACAGCACATGGGAACTCACATAGAACCGAAAAAAACCACACTTAAGCTCAGAGAACGGTGCAAACCGAACTGAAGCTGCCAACAGGGCATCACAACTCTCACTTTCCTATTCCCACTACACCCTACTAACCCACAATTCTCCCCCTTTCTTCACACCCTCCTTTTCAGATCCACCAGAGCGCCTGGGGACCACTCCGGTGGTGATGGTGTGCGGTACAAATACCTTTAACATTAACATTATGTTGCCCTCTTTGCAGCCATGTCTTCTATGACAATGTAACATTAGCTTGCACCTCTTGGCCAGAACCAGGGAGGCTCTGGGGAGCAGGGGGGCTCAGCTGCTCAGCGATTGGCACCCTGGAGGTTATATATGGGGGATTCCCCAGAGCACCTCAACATGTCCAAAACCATCATGCATCCAGGTTTCAGAGGTATATAGGAACCAGTCTGCATATATTTTAATGAAGAGAACTAAATCAGAGCTCCCACATGGCACACTAACCTGGCCCACTTCACTAACCATTCCTCCTCACAACAGTCCATACCAATCCAGCTCTCAAAGTCTTTTACCATCTGTTTCATTTTACCGCTGGTTAAATGTTTACCAGAAGTGACACTTCATTACGGCAATCCTATTTTGGTGCTAACTCAGAAAAACCGTTTAGTAAGAAGTCATTCGTTGTCACATCGTGATGGTGTTTTGGCTTCTGAAATGTGTGATAATTACCAGAGATGGTATTTACCACTTGCCACCAGACCAAGCCTTAGGCCCCTTTGTGTAATAAGACCATTGTTTTTTGGGGGCCTATATAACTTTGCCAAAGGAAATGGCAAAATTCTGCATGCTTCTGTGCAATTTATTGACTCTTTGCAATTCCACAGGGGCATCCACACTGACCTCTTGACAGCCAAATCAACTTCCCCTTTTATGATATACACACAAAATACATTTCAATACAGTGAATCTAAATGGAAGTTATTTACAGAGTCAATGGTTATGTTTACATCTTAGCATGATTGGCGCTCTCGAAGACCGGAAAGACACACCTGGTTACTGCATTTGCTCACAGACTTTGCTGTTACCGAGGTAACTCATAGAGAGTTTTTCAACAGAGCAGTTGTGTTTTAAGGGTGTAAATGACCTATTTCTCCAGAGCATAGAACATAAGTCTGTGGGAAGCATATGACTGAATAACAATGTAGGACTGTCAAACTCACCTCCCCCTCCCTCTGGATCACATGATCAGAGTAGTTGTTCAGGTAAGAGTAAGGTGTTGTGGAAAGTTTGGAGAAACTTGGTAAAAGGGTCAGTATTTTTTTCATGACGCTAAATGAGAATGGGAGAGAACAAACCAGTGTTCCTGGTTCCTTCAGTTCAACAGAAGACCGAGTTCCAGGCGTGGAAACAAGTTGTTTCATGCCAGGTGATAATATTCTCAGCAATTCTTGCCATTTCAGTTTACATAACTTTCATTTCTATTAGATAGTATAATTTTGTTTACCAATACAAATCTAAGACTACAAGCAATGAAATGCAAAGTGGTTTGTGTGGACTTTGTAGAACATCTAAGGACTGCTATTCGGTAATCCTGACATGTCAATCCACTAAATTCAATTTAACAGGTGTATACCTCTCAGCCATTCCCCCCACCCATCCTCCAGGCTAATTGGTATAGGTATAGGCCAATCCAACCTATGCATCTCATCCCAACGCAAGTGCCTCCTTAAATCCCAAGCATTCTAAGGCCTGATCTCAAAGGTCAGTCTCCATCAATGCCAATGTACTCATTCCCGGTCCCCTTTAGTCATTTTAAGTCGTATCCAGTTCAACCCTAGAGGCCAATTATTTAGCATTCGACAGGCTACTCCTACCTTGTTATCCACACATGGCCAATATTCACGTACCAGTCTCCCCCCAGGTCAAAACACCCAATACCACTCTCTACCAAGCAGGTGGGCATGTCCTCTATGGCCAGCCCTACTGCCAGTACCACAAACAATAGCCCACACCAAACCCTGAGGTCAATTGCACAGGTAGGAATGTGTAATAGCAGACCTCATCAGACCATCACTTTGACCAGTTCCACATGCAAGTATCCCCAGCACTATCCCACAGGCAAACTGCACAGGCTAATTTCCACTTCACAATTTATTTAGCAATATTCTGCCAGTTGTCAGACACCAAATGACAGCTTTCTTATTCCTTCCAAAAAAAGAAAAGAGATCATTAATACAATATTTATTTTTTCAATGTTTTTAATACACTTAGAGCATACCCATTTCAGCTACTCAAATACTCAGCTACTCAAATACATATAAAACAACAGCACATACAGGTGTATCTTTTCCACACATGGTCTATCTGTTTGCTAAGGCAGTGTAGTCAGACTATGAGCATTTTGGCAGTAGATGCAGTACACTCAGGTAAGCATTGGGCCCATCACTAGTCCCCAGAAACTGTGAACAGCTAAAAATCACACATCACGTCATACAGTTCTAAATTCTCTCTTCCACAGATGAAACCTTGTCAGCACAGGCCATGAACAGACATAACAAACTCAATCGATCAGGCTTCACCACAAACATGTCCTTTTCATTTCCATGCTACAATCCTGCTGTGTGAGAAGTACAGGACTGCAATACTATTTCTATAAACACTACTTAATCAAAACACTAATCAATGTATTTGCACCACCCATATGCCATACTGCAGTATAAAAACAAATAAATACACAAAATGAAGTTACATGTGATATTTTTGGAGCTAGGCACATTTTTTATCTCAGCTGGCTGCCTATGGAGTTTTCCATTAATAGGCAAAAGTCACTCTTGTGTGTATGTTTATAGAGTGTTTACAAAGTGCAAACCTAGATGGGATTCCACAGCGTGCTGTTCAAAGGGGGGACACCCAGGAGTTACAAGTAGGGTGCAGGAGTAGAGGAGGAGCTCTGATTGGTAGGGAAGAATGGGTTTGGGGTGCCCCAGAGGGGGAGAATGGGTTAAGTCGAGCGATCAGTGATTGGAAAGATGTTCTTTGAAGAGTAGAGCCTTTGGGTCCTTCCTGAGGTTTAGGAAGGAGAGGTCCATTTTATCTACATTGGTAACTTGGTCCATAAACAGGGTGCATAGCAGGAAAGGGTCTGTTTCCTGTTTTGCTCCCTCTTGCAAGTCTTCTTTTCCCGTCTGGTGATGATGTGGCTTCTGGTGGTGGCAGAATTCTCAGCTATGTAGAGTGGTGATTTTTCTGTGCTGCTTTGATGGTGCCACAGGCAGTCTTGAACATGATGCATGCTAGAAGGGAGCCTGTGCTGCAGTTTAGCATGCTTTTCATTAATAATGGTGCATTCTTGCTATTTCCTCAATGCAAACCATGAAATGGGCGTCTCAAAACTGCACAATTAAAGACTACAACGAAGGATAATACTTGTAGGTGTCTGTCCTCTAGGACCATATCAAGAAGTGGGATATCCAGTGAATGATGTCATAATAGGTCCCAAAATTAATCAAAAATCATCAGACAAACGGATGTTCTTGGATCCTAATTGAGGTATTTATGGCAGGGGTGGTGGGTTCCACAGCTGTAATGGGGTGTTTGCTCAAGATTGGCTCATGAACATTACCAGCCTTTAAAGCATGCTACCAGCATTAATGCAAGACACCCTTTCACACAAAACCGACTCACTTTTTGAGAAAATTAGTGTTAAAAAAGCCATTCATGCCACAAAAGCCTGCACACAGATCGTACCTGACCACCCCAATGCTGACCGATCACGCTCCTTACTTCCACTTAAGTCTAACCAAGTCACGCAAGAGCAGGTGCTAGCCACCATGTTCTCTGTAAAACCTTCAAATGCAAATGTGACTCCTGCCCTGCCCACATAGTAAAGCTCTGCGTTCCAACTTTGGCGCCCATCATTACTGACTTTGTTAACGCCTCCTTCTCAACTAATGGTGTCTCCTCAAATATCAAATCAGCTTGAAGTATGAATAATGCACTGTGAGAAAATGTATATTTTACTTCCTTCCTACTGTACCAGATGCTGTGATACCCCTGGGGTTGGGTGTTGTATAAATGTTATATATAAACAAACACATAAATAAATAAATGCCTTTGGCACAGACGCATTACATTAAGCATGTAAAAATATGTATTATTGTTAAAAAAAAAAAAAGTAGCTTCCTTTCACGAGAGGATGCAGGCTGATCCAAGATGGCTGTAATGCACACACGCGAAGGCCTTTTGAAATGGAGCCTCTTGTCTGTTTCCAAAGTGCCTGGCAAAGAAGACAGGACCAATGGCGTGGGACAGCCAAAGACGTGAATGTAGGGCTTGGTGCAGGATATGCTTTAAATGACAAGGGAGGGATGAGGAGTGTGAGATGGCCGAGCCAGAAGCGAGGAGGACACAGTGGCAGCGAACATTGAAGGCAGGTGAGGAAGCTGTCATCAGCTGTCTTGGAATGCTGGCTTATATCAGCAGATGGGGCCTATGAAGTGGCGGACCTGATTGGCTGGCTCTTTCACATCGGGTGCTAATGTTCGTGATTGTTGATGATGCAGTTAATTGTAAAACTATATGAAACGGTCTCTTTTCATTGCACACTTTCCTTAAATATGTGAATCATATCACACACTTTCAAGATTTGATCCCCACCTGGAAGATAGAGCGGAGGGCCTACTTAAGATGATCACCTGCATTAACCTTCAACACATAGCTGCTTTGCTAGCCACGAAGCGGCGGACTTTAAGGTTGGGGTACTTTTTAACTGTCACCACTCATGACCAGCACAAGGTTTACTTGCTGTACTTATGAAATGCTGCACTTGCAACCACAGCAATAATCACAGATGATTCACGGGAGTCCTGTGTGAATTTCCCACGGGTGGGATGCCACTGCCCAGATTTTAGGACTGTGGCATTGAAAGATGGTTTTCTGGGGCAAGGTGGTTTCTGGGATCCAGATCACCTACCAGCTCCCGTGAGAGAATTAGTTTAGTTTATTTACTTATATAGCGCGCCTAACCCAAGGGTATCTGGGTTCTTAGAGGTACACCTCCAAAAGGTGTACCCCCCAATTAGCGGTACACCCCATAATTTAATCTCCTCCTAAAAGCTGCAGGTAAAATAAAATCTCACCCCCTCCACTACAAAACCGCTAATCCTGCAAGTGAAAAGGTTAAAAAGATATATTGGCTCCACCATGACGGTGAGAATGTGATTCTCACATTCTCTTTGCTTTCGAGTGTGGAGAGGCACAGTGGGGCCTCACTCGCTGGTCTTTTCTATGTTTCCTCCGTGTGAGAGCAGTGGTTCACACAGGGATATATATATGCATTTTTACATACAGATATTGGTTACTTTCCTCAGATAACCTTATCGGCTAAGCAGCAGTACAATCATGACACGTGTGTTGTAATGTGCGTCTGAGGTGAGGTGGTGACATCATTGCTACATGGAATGTGGTGATGTCAGAGGGAGTGGAGTGTTGGGAGTTATGCTCTGAAGCTGGGGTTCTATGTTTTACAGTTGGAGATATGCTGGCTTGAGGGGACATGCCAATGTTGTTCCTGGCAACTATACTACAATAAACCTACTTGTAACTTACCTGCTGGTCTGGGTGTTGCTTCCGGTAGCAAGATAATACAACGTGCAGACCGCGTGGAGAATTCTTGATGGGGTTAAGGCAAAACCGATAATGTCCCCAGTAGAGCTGAAACCCTGCTCACTCTGACTGGCCTCGTCATTAACTGGAAGCAAATAGGCAGCGAATTAGAAATGCAAATGAGATGAGCCCCAGAGGGCACTGCAACAAAAACCGGAAGAGAACTGTTCCACCAAAAACACATCATTCGCATTGAGGCTGCAGCAATTCCATTCAGCCGAACACCTCCAGCTAAAATCAAAACCGCATTATACAGAGCTAAAATAAAAACAGCAACGCAGAACCCTAATCACCCCAAAACAACGCGTGTAATAATTTAAAAGGAGTGAGGGGGCCCGCTGCAAGGGCTAGAGCAGCCTAAAGGGGGGCCGTCAATTACAGGTGCTATTCAGGCAAACGATATGAGGCATGCACAATGTGTTTGCCAAATCCGGAGCAAGCACTTGGATGCAGTGATGCAGAGTTAAAAGGATGGTACACAGACCTTGAATTATTCCCGCACGCGTTTGGAGAATCACTTACTTTGTGGCTGCTTGGGGGATTGAAAGTGGGTTCCCCTTCCTTTCAATTAAAGGTTATATTTCTCCCAGTGAGCACAGCCGCTACAATTTGCTGCTTCTTTTTCGCTTTCAGACCGCATTAAAGAAACACAATCCATTCTCAGTCCTAATTTACAAGGGCGCTGCATGTACACACAACAATTTCCATAACCTCGATGAGTAACGGTGTGGCTTTTCTGTTTGATATCGGATTTGTGTCTTTTTTCACTAACAAATTGCTGGCCGCTCCAAATGAGTTGATTAAAATATTGGGGCAGCCAGTTCTTTCCGTTCTGCTGCGTGAAGTATTCATTCCACAGCCATGACTACATTGGTTGTCAGTACCACGATGCTTGGCAGTCAATGTTTATGCTTATTCGTTGTGTATGCTGCTCACCACATATTGAAATTACCTCTTGCTACTGTCACAGTTGTAGAGTAGCTATCATCTCGTTACATACTGGGAACCAGTAGTACAGAATGTCTTCCCTAGATTTCAAATCGGCACAAAGGAGCAGTTTCTTGAGCTTACCGTTTGCCACGTGGGGAAGTTGCAGGGAGAAGAGGGTGAGGCATAGCGGGACATGGTCATCTGGTCACAATTTGGCAAGGTGGTGAAGAGAGAATTAAACATTTAAGTAACACAGTGCATTGCATCAGGGTGTGGGTGGTGCAGATCACAACAGTGAGTTTATTCAAAGACATGTGGGGAGCATTGACTAACGCCTGCACCCCCTTCTCTTGCGCTTAGTTTCAGAGTAAAGGAGGCTGGCTCTGGCTGTAGTGGTACGTCCTTTTTCTTTTCTGTGGATACAGGGCTGTTAGCCTATGTCGGCCCCATTACAAATTCAGTGGTGTGGTAAAAAAAAGTGGTGGTAATTCTGAATTCTGTTACCATCACTTTTTGGCAGTAATATATTTACAAACACTTTTACAGCAGCACCGAATTCTGAGTTTGGAGGAAAAGTGGAGAAATCACTGCCTACAAAATCTGTGGAATGACTTCAGTAGAATTAGTTCTGCCAACACCCAATGGAGTTCCATGGACTGCAAAAAGGAGTCTTTACACTGTTTTGCCACCACTTGTAATTTTGTGGTAAGTCCTCAGGAACGAACAGCAGTAAAAAATAAAAAAATGTGGGTGGTAATTTGGTAGATTTACAGCCACATTTACCACCAAACGCATATTAGAACACCCTAGTGGTCTTTCCACAAACCTGATTGGTTAATATGCCGATATATAAAGTGGTATAGACGGCAGATTGAACATAGTCCGGAATTTAATAGATCCTGTTTACCGCCACCGCTGCCACCCATTACAACACACTTTTCGCCTGGAATTAAATGAAAGTGTGAGTCTTCCCAAAGCCGCGTCCCATTCCGGAACTCATACAGTTAAAGTTCTGTGTGCAGTGTTGCTGTGGAAGTGTGCCTGGCGTGGCCACGCCCCTGAAGGAAGTAAACTTCTAAAATAATTTAGTTTTCGTTGCTGTGAAAATGTCCCCGTAATGGGTGTGCGCACCGGCACAACTTGACGGTACACCCCGTTTTGGCGCCACCGGTTTGGCGCGGGCCGATTCGCCATGGCCAGTTTGGCGCGGCCAGTTCTGCGATGGGATGTTTTGGCGCTGGAATGTTTTGGCGAGCCGCACACTTGTGAGGTTGCACCGCAGTCTTGTGCAATGGCACCATCCAGCGGGCATAGGAACATGCCTCTTGTAGCATTTCAAGCACGAAGGGTGCCAACACATTGGTTAGCACAAGTTACATAATCGCCTCTCTGGGAGCTCAATAGATCCGTGCCATTCACTCGTGGGAGTTATTGGCAGCATCAGTGCCCACCCTGGTGATGTCCTGTGTCCAGATCTCCCGAGCAGCAGATTTGAGACGCAGACGAACAGAAAGTATATGCTGCAGATGTGCTTTGTGACGGATTCAGAACCTGGCAAAAATTGTCTCCCAAAAGCCAAATGCAGGGAAACAAAAATTCCATGCCGAGCCGCCCACAGGTGTCACACAATTACCGCGAACAACAACATGCGCAGAGTGCCTGCTTGATAGTTGCTCTCCCTAAGGTCTCCATTTCAGAGCAGGACATTTCTGTGCGGCGAGTTCGGCGCGGGCTGCTGTGGGTCTCCATTTCAGAGCAGGACATTTCTGTGCGGCCAGTTCAGCGTGGGCTGCCGCGCCGAACCGGCCGCGCCAAATCGGCCCGTGCCGAACCGGCCGCGCCGAAATGTCCTGCTCCGCAACTTGATGCCCCTCAAATACTGCAACAGTAAGTCGGCATGCCAAACTTCTAGCCCCTCACAGCACTTTCAACTTGCGCCCAAATTCCATGCCGGAAATTAATTAGCTGCCTACTGTGCAACCCTGCATAACGTGACCCCTGTCCTCTCACAGAAAGAAAATAAACGCATTCTGCTGCACTACAATGCTGCAGACATCAAAAAGTAAGTATAACACATTTGTTAAGCAAACCAATATCCACATGCTTAAAGTTTTTTTACTAATTTGCTTTAGGCCTACATTTGCACACATAAAAAAATGCTTGAAAAAAATAAACCTGCATTTTACCCAATTAGAACATTCTTCTGTGTTTGCCATTACACTGATTGGTTAATCTACACTACCCTTTCCACCCCTAACCCTTTTCCCAATAAAAATAATGCCTGCAGCATATATTAGGGATTTGTCCTTTTTTCTAATTTAATTGAATACTAATGGTGTTCTAATAGCTTTATAGAGCTCAGGCCATAAAGGTGGTCATGGTCCCTCATACCTCGTTTAACTCGGTCTTCATGGTCTATAACACCCAGTAAGGCCCTTGCTGCAGGTCTATCAAGCTACAATACAGCCCTATCTCTTTGTATGTGGGGCCCAAGACTGACATTGATTCTTGTGCATACTGAAATGGAGTGGAGTTTTCTCAGGTGGGATGAGAATCGTTTGCATTTTTTGGGCAGATGAAGGGATGTTGGACCCTCTACACTTTTCAAAGTCTCTTATTTTATAATTGGGGAGAACTTAGAAGGCACTGGCAAAGTAGAGTTGTAAGTTTTCTTAGTGGCTAGAATGGCGACATTTACCTAAGCGTTTGATTTTTAAAAGTATGAATTAACCAATGTAGTAGTTTGTGAAATGAGTCAGACGTCGTAATCCCAGTGTAAACTAAGATTTCTCACGTGTTTTTTTTTAATAGAGAACAGTCCAAAAGAGATGGCAGGGGCTAAGCATGGTATGTTAATTGCGTCCACAAGTAGATTTGGGGCTATTAATGAGATCTACATTTTGGAACAATTAAGAAAGAGTCTGTCCTGGCCCATTCAAAATTTGATTGATTTTCGGTTGATGGTCACCCTAGCAAATTGCTACTCTTGATTTGTGTCATGCCGGTAGGTTTGCATGTTGGCATGTTACGAATGGCAGTTGAAGTGATGATCTTGTAGGAGCAAGCAGATTGGGTGGATCGCTGAGGTATGCCAAGCGGAAATGCTACTGGCTGCGAGGCTGTGCTTACAGTCAGCAAAGGAGCAAAGAGAGAGGAACCAAAAGATGCTCTGGCCATCATTTGCAAGCAGGGAAGCAGTGTATTGTGGCTCCTTGTGAGAACAGCAGCCACGCCATCTAGACGTATCAGAATGGCCAAGGAGTCTGTGGTATACTGTCTTTTTGCAAGCCTGTCTGTGCATATCCAACCCATGGTGACCGACTGATGAATGTCATGCTGGGGATTCTTCCATCACTGTTAGGTCAGTTAGTGCTGCCATCATTGAGGGATGGATTCCCATCTCTGTCCCAACCCAGTCCTATGGTTACCTCTGTGATGCACCTACCTGACCGATGCTGCCTCAGAGTCATTCCTTCCTCATGTCTTCTGAATACCAGAGTCAGTGTCTGCTATCTTGAGGTGGGCAAACCCTACTGAATCAACTCTTATTCCTTGTGTTACCAAGGGCAGGATCCAGAGTGGAACTTGTCAATTAGGTTGTGCTTTTCAATATGGCAGTTGTGCCTTAAATCGCATCCCATAACTGAGTGGTATAGGAAGCTACAACCCCAAATGACTCAGTGGTTGGGTGGGGTCACTGGCAAGTGGAGACCAAACAGTCTGATCTGTAACATGTTTTGACACTCAATCCCGATGATTTGGACAATGCAGCAACTTCATCATATGTTAATGTTATGTTAATGTTAAAGGATATTTGTACCGCACACTATCACCACCGAGTGATCCCCTGGTGCTCTATCATCCTACAAAACAAGGGTTCAATCAGAGCAAGTGTCTATTTCCCCAACGAGGCCTCAGGGGGTAAGAGAAAGGTTCCAAAATGGCAACTACATGGTCACACAACTGGCATAACACAAAGCACAGAATGAAGCAGGCAGTGTCCATTATTATTCTCTTCTGAAGAATTTTAAAACATGTTGAAGAGAAACTCTTCAGCCATGCTTTGAGTTTTGCCCCCATCAAGATCGCACATGCCATTTACCAGATATTGGAATCATTTGATCAATTACTAGTATCATATTCTTAGTATTGGCATCAAATGTCGGGACACTCACTTCGTATGCAGTCATTGCCATTAAAGAATAGGTTTACATGTTCTGCCAGCTTTTGACATGGCAGCCACTCGCTTAACATGGCCAGTATGGTCAGAATTTGCACTGGAACTCCTATAACCTGGTCCCATAAACTTGCAGTGACTAAGGCCCACTGGCCCCCCAGCAAGAGGTAGCGAGGGTAGTGGAACAGCAGGGGAATGGTGCTGCTCTCCCTCGTCTGACTACTCGCAGTCGGAGAGGAGTGTGCTTGCCTTGCACTTCCCTTGGCCCTCTCTGTCATCCGGACCTGCAAGAAAGGCAGTCAGGCCAGGTTGGAGTAGGTTGGAAGCAGTGTTGATGCATTCCTTTCCACTGGCAGGGTGACAAAAAGGGGTTGGCAACATTTCTCCCCTGTTCTAATGACAGAAGTAGATGGAATAGGCAGGCTGGGGAATTTGGGAGAACTCTCCCCCTCTCCCAACAGACTTCCTGCAAACAGAGATTGTGATTTGATGGGGCAAGACAAGAACAGGAACATGATGGCTCTGTTCTCCACTGTCACCTATGCTCCGATTAGAACTTCAAGGCTGTAGTGGCCAGGGAGGCCGTGTGTGGAGGGGGAGAGCACAGAGACTTTACTGCTCACAAGTGTTTGGCCTACCAGACCATGCTTTCAAAGGCAAAGCACGATGCAGGCAATATGACCCTACACCTTGCTTTTATGAAGGGGCCCACACTGGAAATCACTTTTTACTCTGGTCCTGCTAGAATGACATGGGCATAGAAGAAATACTGTGTATGCAGATCCATCCATTAGGTGTACTTTCAGTTGTTGGTCCTCTTTTTCCATATAATCAGGCAAACAGAAGACAGACTTCAAGCAAGACAAGTGTTCTGCCCAGTGTTTGTGTAGGAACGATGATGGCTGTAGGATACAGCTGAGGCACATCAAAAAGAACACCACCATAATTATCCAATACATCACACAGCATTCTTCACCCTAGAGAACTATCCGCTAGAAAAAGTAGTGCCACATTTCACTTTGTGCTAATGCACCACACAGGCCTGAAAATCTGAAAACGAAAAGCAGGGCTTGCACACATGCAAAGATGCTGAGGAATAGCCGACATGAACTAATTCGTTCTGTGCATGCTGCTATCACCTCAGCTGACCATATAAGTGCCCATTGAAAACAATAAAGCAACAAACTAGCAAATCTTCAAGGAGAATTCCTTCTAGGAGCTGCCTCTGCAGTAAAATGTGGTAAAAATGGAGGTTCAATAAGGAAGAAGGGTTTGAGATGTCGGGTGGCAGACAGGTTCTAACAGGTCCTCTGAAGGCACTCTGAGAAAGCCAGCTTGTCCCACGTGTAATTCGCTGATCAGTGGTATACCAAAATGCACCCCAGAGACCAGTCAAATAGAAGAGGCCAATTAATACCAACCACGAGCCTGGTAACACGTGGAACGGGTCACACTACAATGGAACGTACCAAACAACATCAAGCTAATAAATAATGAGGACTAGCTAATTAACAGAAAAGCAGCTGTCAAATACTATCTAAGGAACAATTAAACAAAGCTAAGGCTACATCATAAGAAATGTACGTTTAAGGAGCCACTGTTAGAATCAAATAGGAAAACCTATTCATAAACCTCCAGTGCTGGAGAGGAGCATTTTCTTTTATGACAAGGCAAAAAAATGCCACAAACAGAAGGCTCTAAAAAACATGGAAAACAAAACGAAAAATGCAGCTCGGACATCATTTAACAAAAAGGCGAGCATAAACAGAGATTAGCACAAACAACCAGAACACATTAGAAAAAGGAGAAGACAAGACTTCACCAAGCAATCAAGACAAAACAATACCATATATAGAACTTCCCCACAGCCCACCCTTCTTCATGATTTATGCAAAGGTGGAAGGCAAAAACAGCAGTACAAAGCATCCGACGAGGGGGCAATCCAGGCACCACTTCAATGTGTCAGAGGGTGTAGAGTGACTAAGCGCTTAAATGCAGAAATCGACAGACTTTGGTTGTCATTCATTAGGTGAATCGTGGTATGCACAAAACCCATGTTACGCAACAGTACTTCACCTGCACGAGGAAATATGAACTTGCAACCTCGCTACTAAACTGTAGATGTCACAGACGTCAGCAGGTTGCTCTCCCAGAATCATAAAAATGTTTAAACAAGACAGAAAGGAGACCTGCCCTGCCCCAAACAGCTATTATTTCTTCTCTGATTATAGAGGACCTCTCCTGAAATGGGATAAGACTGGTGTGCATGCTTTTATTAGTACTTATGCAAGATCATGGTTAGGAACATCGTAAACACAACAGACACACACGTTAATCAAATGGGCGGACAGTAGAAAAAGCATCAGGTCTAAACATCTCCACATGTAATAACCCTCATCAAAAACCTGAACAAATAATATTAAGCCTCTCTGTGCTAACATAATCCGTTGGAAAAAGAAATAAATATTAACAAGGATATTAGGATTCACCATAAGTGCAATTTCATAATTCTCCATCGCATCCAAACAGGACAACATAATGTGTGTTCCAATTTCATCATCAAGCGGCCAAAGAGTAGACTCGGACATACAGTGCTCTGCTGAGAAATGGAGATGAAGGAAAGACGTCCCTATCTAACATTCCAGGCGCTGCTAATAAATGTGTGTCACACTGGTATTCAGGGGGAAAGCAACACAAAGGTCTTGAGGACATTGATAATCTAGGATTGAATTAACTAGTTGTGAAACCAACTAATTGCCTTGGCACACGCTCAACCTCCTGACCTTCAGATTTCATGAAACTAGCCTCTCTCATATCCAGTTCATGCTCTGGTGAACTCCATCATCAAAGGAAAATTCGAACCATGTACCAGATTGCCACCTGGAAATGGACGATCCCTTCTAAAAAGTTACTGGAAAGGGATCCAACAAACATGGCCATTCAATTAGTCTTGACTGTGAAAGATTCTCCACACACTGCCCATTTGAAATCCTTCTCGTCTCGAAAACCAACTCTTGATAGTCCTACTGTTTCCACAAGTACATCTTAGATCATGGGAAAGAAAACACGTGGTTCATAAAATGACCTCTACTTACTCGAACATGGGTGGGCAAATGGAAGAGCAGTGCAATAAAATACACATACTGGTTGAACATACCACTGCCAAACAAGTATCCAGAGCTTTAACTTTGCCTTCTCTAGTTTAATGGGACATGTTCAACCCACATAGAGAACATTGGAAATGCCAACAGAAACCGTCCTGTATTTTCAAACATCAGTGACCTCAAGCCTTGGTTGGCATCCCACAGCCCTGCCAAATAACTTTGCTGCAATCTCCAGAAAACCAATGCTGCCCCCACACTATTCGCTATAATTCCATAAACTATTGAGTGTACCGTGTTAGTCACAACTTTGCACGTTCACTCCAGATTAGAAAAACAGACACCAGAAAAGATATTTGTCACCTTAGAAGACTATCACCTGCAACAGCCCTGTTCAACCCAAGTGTAACCAATCTGGGTAATTTGACAATTTCCTCTCTAATTCAAATCTGGCCAGGGCCCGGCTCTCCTCTAGAAGTCAATAAAACCCTTTAACGTGCAATTGTCAATTGACTTCTACAAAGACAAAATGCAGATACTTATGAACTGTATGGTCAAACACAGACCTGACTTGTTTCTATGACACACAGCTATTGCAGTCAACAAGTGAACCTTCCAAACACCTTGAGTCCCATAGTTTAAATAATTTCCAATCAGGATTCCAACCTTTCTGCGGTTTTCCCTGCATGAATGCAAAGCATGCACTCAATGGTACACAGACTCTCAGCAGCATTTGACGACTTCAACCTGACAAGGCTACCTCACCACCTCATACCCTTGTCTAGTAACAGAGGTAGAGCACAATCCTGGCTTGATTTTCCAGATCAACCAATATTATCTGTGGAATAGCACACAAATCCGCTTTGCTGAAGATCATATTTAATGCTTACACTGACAGATAGTCTCCATCACTGACGCCCAGAATATTTTCTTTCACATGTATGCTAGTAATATCCAGATCTACCTCGGACTGGGAGAGGGAACTTCGATGGGCTACACAATGGATCCTGCTATTCAGTTACAAGAATCCATCACCACACACATAATAGTGCAAGACTCTCTGGACCCACCATGAAAGCCAGTCCCTGACGTGTTTAACCTAGGTCTGCTGTCTGATAGCAACCACTTCCCACGCTTGATTTAAATGCTATTGTCAAAGATGGATTCCATAAGCTATAATTCCTTGACGGGGTGCTTCCTCTTCTGCACCTTAACTACAAAACAGCTTTTTTTCACAGTTATAACTGCAGTGGCTTGAGCTGAGAGGGCCTCTTCATAAGTATGGTGGTGCAGTAAAAACGTGTCAGTTACATATTTATTGCCCCCTTCACTGGACCACCATATTCTGAGTTTGGAGGGAAAGTAGTGTAAATATCTCCAGCAGTTCGCTAAAGTGGATTTTTCATCCACTTTATTTCCCAAAAAATGGACGCATTGCTAATGTTAAATTACAACCGGCAGTTATTCCTCCGAACCAAAAAGTATGTCTAGGACTTCATAAAGGGAAATAACATGACCTCAAAATCTATATGAATTAATACCAGATTCGAAGCATGGCTATGGTGGCAAAAGTAATCGAATATGGCAGAATCACCACTTGTAGTTCCACCATGTTTTTAATGAGGTCAAGAATTTCTGAAACAAATAAATATCAAAACTCCAAATAGTAGGAAGCAGGACCACACAGAGCAACATAGGTTCGAATCCCAGATCGGCGCTTAGATACCAAACTCAGGTATGGCATTCGTTGCGTTATAAAAAACTATTAATTAATTAAATAAATAAATAAATACATATAACGATGATTTTTCTTAATAATCTATGCCTGGACAATAAAGATGTATTAAATACATCGAGGTTCAAGTTATTTGCAGTCCCTTTGATCACAGGACTCTTCAGCCAACTAAGGTAGTTATGTGGCGTCATAAAGCACTTAAAACTCCGAGGTCCCTTGGCACCCTGTTCTCAGCTGCTATTCTCGTATGCTGGTAGGATTAGTAACAGCAGACAGAAAGAATCAAGAAGGACAGGGCCATGACTAGCTGCAAGCAAGGAAAAAACATCATCCAGTTAGGATTGTGAATGTTAGCATGTGCCACACTTAGATGAAACTGTGAATGTTAGCAATGACACACTCAGATGGAATTCTGAACTTTAGCCTGTGTCGCACCTAGATAGGTCTGGGGATGTTAGCATGTGCCACACTTAGATGAAAATGTGAATGTTCGCAATGACACACTTGGATGGAATTCTGAACTTTAGCCTGCGTCGCACCTAGATAGGTCTAGGGATGTTAGCTTGTGCCACACTTAGATGAAACTGTGAATGTTAGCAATGATACACTCAGATGGAATTCTGAACTTTAGCCTGCATCGCACCTAGAAGGGTCTATGAATGTTAGCATGTGCCACACTTAGATGAAACTGTGAATGTTAGCAATGATACACTCAGATGGAATTCTGAAATTTAGCCTGCGTCGCACCTAGATGGGTCTATGAATGTTAGCAGGTGCCACACTTAGATGGAATAATGAAGGTTATCCAGTGCCACAGTTATAATCATGAACATTAGCCTGCGTCCCATCTAGATAGGATTATGAAGGTTAGCAAGCACCACAGTTATAATCATGAACATTAGACTGCTTCGCATCTCGATAGGATTATGAAGGTTAGCAAGGACCATAGTTATAATCATGAACATTAGACTGCGTTGCATCCAGATAGGATTATGAAGGTTAGCAAGCGCCACACATAGATGGAATTACGAAGAATACCAAGTGCAACATTTAAATGGATTTGGGAATGTTAGCATGTCCTACACTTGGATAGAATCCTGAACGTTAGCCTGAGTCGCTTCTTGATGGGGATTGTGAAAGTTGCCAGGTGCCACACTTGGACAGAATTGTGAATGCTAGCATGTTAAATATCATATAACCAACTAACCACAAAAGCTCAACATTTCTGCATACTTATCTCACTAAAGAAAACTCACACAACCATCTCTCACACAACAACCCGCGCGCACTTCACAACACCGCAACAACACATAAGCCGCACCAACAGCACACAAGGACTGACATTGGGGGTCATTACGAGTCGGGCGGTAAGGGATACCGGGCACCGGTAAGGAGACCGGTGCCGGTAATCCCTTACCGCCCGATTCTGAGGTCCATTGGAGTGAACCGTAAGGAACGTGTGGTCTGACCACACGTCCCTTACTGGTCCCGCTAAGGGACCAGGGCACTAATAACGGGCTTGCCATTCGCAAGCCCGTTATTAGCGCCCTCCCCATTCCCATTGAGCCCTATGGGGGCTCAAATGGGAATGGGGAATGGCATGTTCAATGGGGACTTACCAGTCCCGCCAGGGTCGGACTACACCAGTAAGTCCCCATTGAATGAGACCAGACACAGGCACGGTATGGGAGGCAGCCATGGTGCTAATAGCACCATGGCTACCACCCATCTCGTAATGAGGCCCATTGACCCGATACTCGCACCAAAGCTCAGCACCCGGTGTATACCGAGTTGAAGCTGCCAACAGAACACCACTCCTCTCACTATCCTACTCCCTCTTCACCTTACTAACCCATCCCACCTTCTCACTTGCAGATCCGCCAGAGCACCTGGGGACCAACTCCGTTGGTCACGGTGCGCAGTGCAATTACCTTTAACATTTAACATTTAACAGTAAACAGGTGGAGGAAAGTGCCAAACAGCAAGACCAAGCAAGGAGAGCACACAAGGCAAATACGATAACCAAGACAACGCAGCATAGTTGTGCATTAAGGAAGCCACAGAACCTGAATATGATGTACTGGTTGCAGTCAAGCTAGCTCTAAATAGAAATCACAAACTGTGGACATTCTAGGCCAGTCAACTGCCCACTGGATATCATCATGCCTTGGGCCAGTACACAGTTCCTTCAAAGCCATGATCCCAGGGCTGAATGCGTGCCAAAGACACCCTTCTCGTTTTGTGGCAGATACATTGCCCCCTGAACCCACCTAGTAAGGGAGGGGCCCATGATACACTTGTGAAACCCCCTGTAAGAGAGGAGGAACCATTCTATACCATGCAGGTGAAGCACCGAGGTCATGTCCTCTTAGGCCTGACATCAGGAGACATTTCAGAGATTGGGGCTGCCTGAACAGAATGGGTAAAAAAAAGAGGACATGCACCTACATGTGCCTCTTGAGGCAGATGCAAAAACTTGTCCAGACAGGTCTAAGGGCCTCACTTGCAAAACACCACAAAAGAAGACTAAGCAGAGGAGCATCATCAACTTGATAATGAAGAGATAGAGAGCAAGATCCTATATTTGGGCAAATCCTGAAACCAGGGTAGTGCCCTTTTCTCTTCCCACAAATGGGAGAGCCTTGGGGCTGGAGGCTGCTGGAGGAGGATACTTAAAAACAATGGAGTACCCACAGGTGTCCACCCAGTGTCTTTCCCATATTTGCGGGGGACTGACAGAGACAACCAAGTCGAACAAGTTAATCATTCAGCGGGCCTGGCCGTGCTGAAATAGGGAGGTTGGTGTGTCAGTTGAGTGCACTAGAGTGATGTAAAGGGATCCAGGTCTGATCCCAGGCACCAGTGAACCCACTTTAACTGGGTGGATGTGCAACATCTCTGGGTCACTGGGCCCGAAAAGGCTTTTGACATGCCAGGTGCCATATTAGCCAAACCTTTCCCTTGTACAAGTGCAACATTGTATGGTATAAGCACTAGGGCAAGGTTTGCCCTAGGCCATTTGAAAAAAAACCTATTCTTTCAATGCATTTTTGCACTAGGACAAAGTTTTCCCTAGCGCCAATATGTTTAGTATTAGCACTGGGGCATACCTTATGCCATTTATTTATTTATTTGCATATTTGTATAGCGCACCAAACCCGTGGGCCTCATGGCGCTGGTTACAGACATTGCATAGGTATAGTACAAGTGATAGTTACAGTATTACAGAAGTTTGGTACAAATGCAAAGGTGGTGAGACCGAGTAGCAAGAAGTACATAAGCAACTAATGCTCCTGTTTTCAGGAGCAGAGTGGTAGGTGGTACATTGCCTTCCTCAAAGCACAGGTCAAACTGGAGCTTAATTATCTTGTGAGAAAATCCGAGTTTTGAGTTTCTTGTGAAAGGACCAGAAGGAAGTTTCGGCCCTGAGTTGAGGAGGTAAGGCGTTCCAGTGTTTGGCTGCTACTAGCGGGAAGCTACGTCCTCCAGATTTTTGTAGTTTAAATTTGGGTGTAAGGAACAAGTTAGATTGGGTGGCTCTGGTTGGTCTGTTTGATTGAGTTTTCTTAAATCTATTGGTAAGGTATTTAGGGGCAGTGTTTGTTAGACATTTGTATGTGAGAGTCAGGGTTTTGAAGTGAATTCTCTCATGGATAGGGAGACAGTGGGCATTTCTTCTAGCGGCAGAGATGTGTTCTTTTTCTGGATGTTCAGGGCTGCTCTTACAGCATTGTTTGGATTATTTGGAGGTTTTTTTAGGTTGCTTATAGAAGTTCCGGCAAAGAGGGCATTGCAGTAGTCAAGTCTCGACCGGATGAGGGCTCTTGCTAAGGTGAGGCAGCTGTCTGTGGTCATGAAGTGTCTACTGGCATTGATCAATTTGGTCGTATAGGCTGAAGGGGAGGCTATCCCATTGACCTGTCTTGTTAGTGTGAGGGATGTGAGGGATGCATCCAAGTAGACTCACAGAGTTTTTACTGCTTTAGAAGTAGGGGTGGCTTTGCCATCTATAGTAAAGGAGCTGTAGGTCTTGTCAAGTTTGTTGATTTGGTAGTGCAAACCTATGAAAACGAGTGCGTGGCCATTCAAGCCTGGATACTTTGGTAGATAGTGTTCAAGGAGTTAGTGTCAGTGTTATAGTTCCTGTGATGGGAATGAGGATTTGGGTATCATCTGCATAGTTCATGTAGAGGATACCCAGAGTGTCAAGGAGGTCAAAGAGGGGCTTTGTGAAAATATTGTAAAGCGTTGGCGAGACACAAGAGCCTTGGGGGGCACCACAAGTAACTCTGGCGGAGTCTGCCGATGCTAAGGTCGAAAAGACTCTCAGAGGAGGAGAGCTAGGTGGGCGATGTGTTGAGATATCAGGAGGAGGTGGTGAGACCAGGTAGTGCCTGGTGAGCTGAATCAGGCCACAGGTGCACCAAATAAGCCCAGATGGACCCAGCTGGCCACTGGGAGCTCACAAAAGGCCCACACCCAGGCCAACTCCAAACACAACTATGCAGGCAGCAGCTCTAGCAGCATTGGGACTGGGGCTATTGAACCAACAGTCAGTACTGCACATGGTGGCAGTAATGGTGCAGAGCAGGATGAGGCAGAGGCGGAGGAGGCGCAGGCGGCAGTTAGCAAACCCTGTACCCATGCCAAACCCAATTGTGCAGCCGGCACAACCCCGCAGGCAGCCTGCAATACCCCGCATCAGGGCCTCACCCTGGAACGTGACCCCAGGACAGATCCACACATTATACCGGCTGGACCGTCCAACAATCATGTACATCACCACCATGATAGAGGACGACATCAGCAGCCACATTGACATTCCCACGCCACCCCCCCCCCCTTCCTGAAGGTGGTGTCGGTACTGAATTTTCTTGCCACTGGAATTTATCAGCATACAGTTTTTGAGCTGCATGGGCTCTCACAACCCTGTTTTTCAAAAATATTTTGACAGGTACTGGATGCGCTGTTGCGCCATGTGTTGGAACACATCGCCCTACCCCGTACGCTTGCCCAGGTCATTACCACCAAGTTGGCCTTCCATGCCATTGCGGGCATGCCAAATTGCATAGGTGCAGTAGACTGCACCCACATAGAGCTGACAGTACCATGTGCAATCGAGATGGTGTACCACAATAGGAAACTGTACCACTCACTGAATGTACAGATGGTATGTGATGCCGGACAAGTTATAACACATTGCTGATCACGTTTCCCGGGCTCAACACATGACTCAATGGTCCTGCGGAATTCGACATTGCCACGGTACATGGAACACTACGCTGGACAAAGCACATGGCTATTGGGTGAGTACAACTGCCAATGCACAGGCCCTGTGGAAGGGGTGTGTGTGTCCAGGGCAATGACCTATGTGAGTGGGCTGCTACAACTGCACATGCAACACCCCCTACCCATGTAATGGACAATCATCACAACCCAAACATCACAAAGCTACACATGACAGGTTGCCACAATGTGCCCGTACACACCCTGCCAAATGAGATTCACAACCAATACTACCACAAGCCCATACAACTTGAGCCACTCAATGCATCCACCCACACTATGCACCACTGCCCCCCCAATGCACATGATGCCTGCACATGAGACATCCTGCATCAACCACATCATCACAGTCAATTGATTGACTCTGCCATGTTTGTACATCACTGCACAATGCAATACTTACAAACCACTATTGTCCGCAAGGGCAACTACATTTGCACAGCAAGTCGTTGGTCAATATACAAATGCCAACGTCGACAACAATGACCCAGGAATGGTAATCACCCACCGGTCCAACCACTGTTTGGCACATATGGATGACTGAATGATGACACAAGATTGAACTGCATCTGATCAAGACATGATACCACAGACACTGACATGTCCCCCACATTTCCATCCCATGTAGGTGATGCTGGATATGCACTGACGCCATGGCTGATGACGCCTGTACAGAGTCCAAGGGACAGGCATGATGAGGCATACAACAGGGCACAAGTCCGCACACGTGGCATGATTGAGAGGACATTTGGCCTACTGAAGGCCAGGTTCCGCTGCTTGAGCAGATCTGGCGGATCAGTGCTCTACAGCCCAGTGAAGACGGGTAAAATTACACTTGTGTGTGCCATGCTGCACAATCTGTGCATGCGCAGAAACATTCCACTGCCCCCAGACACAGAGGATGATGATGGAGCTGAAGATGGGGATGGGATGGCTCCACCTCCTCCCGGGGGTGCACAAGATGGCCAACGAGCACGGGATACACTCATTCGCATTTACTTTTGAGAGACTGCACATTGACAGCATTGCATGGATATGACGATGCCAGTAAATAAATGAATTGACTGCAAATTAAATGATGGATGTCCACTCATTAATGATTTTCTCAAAGATGATTCATTTTAAGCAAAACTGGAAAGAAGGTGCATTGGGTAGGGAAGCTGTACACCTGTGCCCACCCACCACCTAAAAGTACCAGGCCCCAATGTACTAACCTCCTAATGGACCTCCCCCACCACCCAAACTTACCCACCCCCGACCAGGCCCCAATGTACTAACCCCCTAAAGGACCTCCCCCACCACCCAAACGTACCCACCCCCTTACACCCTTTTTGTCCATGTATGCCAAACACACATGTGCACTTCTGCGCATGGGCATCCTTGCCTGAGGGCCCTGTCAGGCGACTGGAGTGCTTCCTTGTGCTGGCAGTGTTGGAGCTAGATGGGGTGGTGCTTGTGGACGGCACTTTGGTGTCAGTGTTGGCATACGTCCCAGATACGCCTGCTGGGCAAACAACATGGACTCCGCTATGGTGGATGTGTTGTTGTTGCCCTCCCAGACATGGCGTGCCAAGGTCACAATGGTGGTGGAAAACCGTCCAATGGCCCTGGACATCTGACGCACAGATGTAGTATAACTCTCCCTCTGCAGCCTGGACTCCTCCCGCTGCAGCCTGGACTCCTCCAGCTGCCTTTCAACTAGCTGGGTAAGGGTGGGCTGCTGATCCTCCATCCGCTGCGTACGGGCATTCAGCTCAGCCATGGAGGGGGTTGGCGACCTCATGGGACTATGCAGTGATGGGGGGCTGAACTGGAGGTCTTGGAGGGATGATATGTCATCCAGGTTGGGCTCCTCCTCCTGTGCCCCTACATCCGCCAGCAGGGCTGGGGCACTGTTCTCACTGCCTGCAGCCTCCTCTGCAGTACAGATGTTCTCAGGGATGGGATCTGTGGGCATGATGGGTGGGCGTGGTACTTGTGTGGCAGCAGGCAGCATGGGGATGGTGGTGTTGGCTGGTGCATCCGTGCCAGATGCAGCTGGTGGCTGAGTTGCAGAGCAGCTTGCCTCATCCTCCTGGGCAGGGGTGCTGGGTTGTCCACGTGCAGGTGCACATTGTCTCACCTGTTGGCCGTTGTCGCTGTCACTTGAAATGGCTGTGGGGACACAGAGGGCATGCTATTGGTTGTGTGCTGGTACCTGATGGGTCCATCACATGCATCAGACAGGTCGATCAGTGAGCATTTGCATTAACACGCATATGAATGTTGATGGCCATGTATTGTGGGGGTGTTGCTTCTCGTCTGGGTCTTGAATGGGTCCTTTGGTGCACTTCTGCACTGACTCGGGGGGTGGTTGTGAATGGGTCCTTTGGGGCACTCCTGCACTGACTGGGGGGGGTGTGAATGGGTCCTTTGGGGCACTCCTGCACTGACTGGGGTGAATGGATCCTTTGGGGCATTTCTGCACTGACTAGGGGAGTGGTTGTGAATGGGTCCTTTGGGGCACTCCTGCACTGACTGGGGGGTTGTGAATGGGTCCTTTGGGGCACTCCTGCACTGACTGGGGGGGTGAATGGGTCCTTTGGGGCATTCCTGCACTGACTGGGGGGGTTGTGAATGGGTCCTTTGGGGCACTCCTGCACTGACTGGGGGGAGGTTGTGAATGGCTCCTTTGGGGCACTCCTGGGCTCAGCAAGTACTCATGGCATTGTAATGTGTGCACTTACCAGCATCTGCTGGTGGGCTCACTCCTGCCTCTGCATCACCAATTCCATGTATTGCTTCAAGGTGGAGGACACTGCTGCAGCGCTCCTTCCATGTCTGCAGTCTTAGTGGTGAAGCAGGCCCACCACCTGTGCCACTGCTGCGCTGTCGGTGTGCAGCAATTAGGTTTCGCACCCTCAGTCTGAGGTCGTCCCACCTCTTGTGGCAGTCCTTCACGCTGTGTATGGTGACACCCACAGCTGTGCACTTGTGTGCAGCTTCTGCCCACACCTCCTTTCTACGCTAATGGGTTGCACGCGTTGGTCGGTGCTGAACAGCATTTCTGCATGCTGCACAATGTGGTCCACTAGTACACTCAGCTCTGCCTCGCTGAAGCGATGTTTCTGCTGTCTCTGTGCAGGGATCCTGGCTGCCATGGTGTTGGTCCTTTTTGCCTTTTCAGAGTGGTGATTTGGCCTGTGCTAACTCTGGATGGCAGTGGATTGTGGTTTATATAATGACCGCCTCTCTCTTTCCGGTTTTTGCGGTCATGGTATTTCCATTTCCGTGTCCGTGAGAACGGCGGAGGACACGGTTTTTACACTGCTTTTGGGGTGGTATGTCCATTTTCGTGGGTGTTTACGTGGCGACGGTGACACCGTTTCTGCGTCGGCGTGATGCGTGCGACTAACAGTCCGTAATCGGCTGCTCTTTCCACAACCTTGCGGACGCGGAAACTGTATCACCGTTGTCACGGAATCACTGCATTCCGGACCGGCAAACTCGGAATGAGGCCCTATGTCTTCCTCAAAGGAGAGTATAGGCCCGGTGGCCTGTAAATGAGATTAAGGTTCAGAGTGGCTGTGTGGGAGAGGGTTAATTTAATGGACAATAGTTTGCATGATTGGATAACTGGGCTATTTATTTCCCTAATAGGTAAAGTTTTCTTAGCGATGAATGCTATCCCCCCTTTATTTGTAGGTCTGTCTTTCCTGTATATAATATAGTTGTCTGGGATCATCAAGGACAGCAAAGGCCCGGATGGAGGGTGTAACCAGGTTTCTGTGACGGCCAGAATATCTAAGTGGTTAGATATGATGAGGTCGCAAATATCAAGTGCATGTGCAGGTAGAGACCTAGTGTTAATTAAGCCTCGTTTGAGCGGTAATAGGGGGGCAAGTGTAGATGTGAGGCATCCTTGGTAGCTAAAGCTATGGGAGAATTGTGGCTAGTGTTAGAAGGCTTGGGCAAGAAAGGTACTAAGGTCTTATGATTCGAACAGGGCACTGGGCTGATGGTACTGTGGGAAGATTTAATGGCCTTCGAGCAAGGGCCTGTCGAGGCAGGCTTTGTTTTATTGATTGAGCAAAGGGATTGTGCAGTGTCATTAGCTGAACAGTGGGGCCGTGTCTTTACCATGGAGACATTGGGGGTCATTCCGAGTATGGCGGTAGGGGGTTAACTGCACCGGTAAGGATGCCGGTGCCGTTAACCCCATACTGCCACATTCCGAGGTCCCTTAGCAAGTCCCACCAGGACCGGCTGGTTTGACCAGCCGTCCTTAGCGGGACCCGTTAAGGGACCATGGAGCTAATTAGCTCCTTCCCCATTCCCATTGAGCCCTATGGGGGCTCAAATGGGAATGAGGAATGGTTTTCGAAATGGGGACTTACCGGGTCCGCATAGGTAGGAATGTCCGGGTAAGTCCCCATTCCAACTTAATAGCACCATGGCTGCCTCCAAACCCGGAATGACCCCCATTGTTAGTACTTGGTGCGGGTGAATTGATCACTGTAGAGGAGAGGCTTGGTGAGCATGTCGATGAGGATGGTGAGGTGTAGGCTGAAGGCAATACGCTCTCATGAGGGACATTGTCCTCACTAGCTGACAGCGGGGTAATCTCAGAGACATTTGTAGGAGGTGGGCATATGAAAGTGGAGGCTTGTGGCAGTAAAGAATCATGAAAGACATTAACTATACCTGCAGTAGGCAGGGTCATCACTGAGTCATTATGTGCATGAGAGACATTAACCATACCCGCAGTAGGCAGGGTCATCACTGAGACATTAGGAGCATGAGAGACATTAAGAAGACCTGCAGCAGGCAGGGTCATCACTGAGACATTCAAAGCAGGCGAGACAGTTACCATACTTGTGGGTGGCACAGTAAACCTTGAGACATTTGTAGCGGTTAGGCAAGCTGACATGCAATCGATGGCATAGGCCTTGTACGTATTGTCAGTTTTAGGGGCAAAGGAATAGTATGTCGATTGTAGTTGCGATCTGTAATGACATGTTGACTTCAAGCACACTGCAGCAAGTTGGGAATTTAGGCACTAACTTCTGTAGGTCATTAGTGCAGGTATGGCATGGCCCCTGTTATGTTTGTTAAGCCGCATAAGAAGGCGCATATTTTTGGACCTTGTTGGACATGGTGTAGCAGGCCAAGTCATGCAAGAATGTAGGTCAAGGTCGGGCAGATGCGGGGCGATACTGCTCTCTGAGAATGCACTAGGAAGGAAGAGGGATGGCATGATGCTGGCAGGGTCAGGTAGATTGGCTGCCATCCTGAGCCTGGTCTTGTATGTCAATGGGGTGGATGTGGTTGTGGATTTTAACACAGTGAGGTTGGGCAGCAATCTTCTCAATGGCATGCTGTGCCCGGGCAAGATATGCAGAATACTCTGCAATTTGCTAAATGTCGAATGGATGAGTCGCTGCAAGAGAGATCATTCGGAAGGAGCAGGGGGTAGCAGGTTGAAGTACAATGGCAACGGTGTGGGCCCAGGATTGTAGCCATTCTCCAGAGAGTGCCAGGGCATGCGCAAGCCTGGAGTCGGACGAGGTGCTTACCTTCAGAGCCACCTGGTGTTGATAAGTCATGACTGATGCAGGTGGACATGCTGTTTTTGTTGGTCAGTGTTCTTACAGCTGTGGTGCTGCCAAATTGTAGCTGGTGGTGTGTCGCGGTTATCAGGGATGAGTCAGCTTTGGTAGGCATATATGGCAGCTGTGCCATGCGGACACTGGCAGAGACTCTGCTGTATGATTACCTTGGCCTAGAGGGATGGCCGGCAATGCCTGCCGGCTAGATGCTAGTTGCAGGCATGTGGAGCGCATTGGCCAATCAGCCTATTGCTGAAACTACGTTATAGGTGAAGAGAGGTCCCGAATTTGTGCCGCTGCGTGGCCATCTTGGTAGGTAAGGCAGGACCTGGTGGGGATGGGACTCATGTCCCATGCAGCAGCATCTTGGGTGCTCGTGAAGAGCCTGTGTAGGGGCTCAAGTGAGGAGCCGTGGATGATGGGCCATCCAGACTGACAGAGACTCTGTTGTATAATTCCCTTGGCCTTAGGTGATAGCCTTGAGGGATGGTCGGCAATGTCGGATGGCTAGATGCTTTTTACAGGGATGTGGAGCACATTGGCCCATCAGCTTATTGCCTGCGCTGCATTGTAGGTTTAGGCAGCTTTCGAATTCGTGCCGCTGCAGTGGCCATCTTGGTAGGTTATGCAGAACCTGGTGGGGATGGGACTCCTGTCCCATGCAGCGGCATCTTGGGTGCTCGTCTAGAGCCTGTGTAGGGGCTCAAGTGAGGAGCCGTGGATGATGGCCTGGCCAAACTGGCAGAGACTATGCTGAATGATTCCCTTGGCCTTAGGTGATGGTCTTGAGGGATGGCTGGCAATGCCTACTGGCTAGATGCTGGCTGCAGGGATGTGGAGCGCATCGGCCAATCAGCTGATGCCAGCACTGCATTCTAGGTGGAGAGCTTCCGAATTCGTGCTGCTGCGGCGGCCATCTTGGTAGGTAAGGCTGGACCTGGTGGGTATGGGACTCCTGTCTCATGTGGCGGCATCTTGGGTGACATAGGCCCAGCTTCCCTAGTCACCATGTTGTCCAGCTTAGAGCACATGCACATGAAGATAAATCTGTGGTGCTTGGCCAACATAGCACTTTTTTCATTCCATAAGAGGCAGATGACTGCTAATCCCGGGGACGCAGGGGGACAACATCCACCGAGACACCTCCTGCTGCAGTTTTCGAAACCATATCGAGGAATCTAGCTAGTGTTCAAGAGACATCAAAGTGTTTGACAGGGACTATACATGGCCTTTTAATGGTCACAGCCTGAGGCAGACAAGAAATCTATAATAGAAGTGTCAACATCAGTGCCACACAAACATCGTGATCAAGGACTAGGTCTGAACACTTTCACTGAAATTCCATCTTGGTTTGCCTATCCAATGGGTGGTGAAGCCAATGGACCATATAGTTTACCACACAGTGAAGCACAGTCAGTTCTGTGCATAAGGGAGCTGAAAGGAGACTGTTTATAACTTGGCGGCCCCTTGTGGGTCCTAAAGCCCAGTAGAAAATGATAGGAGGGATTGAGCCATAGGGGCAGTGTCTTATCAGTTCTGGAGACATCAAGAAATCCACTTCCTTGTCCTTGTTACAGCTGAAGACATGCACACATTGATGCTCAGTCAAATGCAGGACAGTATGCAGTCTGGATGGTGTCCCCCTGCACTTCCTGAAGGGCAGAGCATCAGTAAGTGGCATTCATCTGACCGTGGTTCAAATTGCTTGGAAATCTCAATAATGAGTGTGGCACTGAGACAATGCAAGAACGCTTCCCCATCATACTGGAAATCAAATACCTGGGTTGCCCTAATTCTACCTGAGTAAACAAGTCTAGGGTGCCATGGGAGTCCTATGCCTCTGAAAAAAACAGCAAACGCCCAGAGGTGGCATCACCCTTGAAGCAGGACCAGCCTCCCTTAGCCAGGTGTACCAAATGACCAGCTTTTGTAAAGAGGACTAACTTCCTTGAATACAGACTACATCGCCAGAACTGACTCCTGAATGAGATCACTTTAGGGGTGCCTGTGGACATTGAGGTAGGGGCATCTCTCTCTGTCTCAGTTAAGTTGACCAGGGGAAAACAAAGTCATGCACCTTTAACAAACAGTAACTGCACATCTCCCCACTCCTTTACTATTCTCTCATCTCTTTTTTAAAAACATTTCTATTAATCCTGTTTTGTTTTGTCCTCGTATGCCTTTTAGAAGCTGGAACCTGACTAGTCCAAGAGCTAACATGCTTTCAATACACTGACACCCCTGGGTTCAGTCTGGCCTGCCAGGTAACATTTGGAGGCATCTCTCCTAATACCAAAAATGTCTCTGTAAAGCCAGAATCAAAAAGGCAAAAGGGTAGAGTTCAAGGCAGTTTTTAAAGATGGTAGTGCGCCAGCACAGCAGGACTCATCATTTGCTGTAAGTAGGCAATGAGTACTGGTGCCTGAATGTGCATATTATGCACAAGGAGACAGGAGAACAAACAG